>NC_134795.1:53151905-53156905 GCF_046742065.1 Oratosquilla oratoria
AAGAAGTAACAGTTTTAATACAGGAACTGTAGTAATTACGAAATGCATCGTTCATAAGAACTGTTTCAAGACCAACATGGCTGCAAAAGAGACGATAAACCAGTTCGAAAATATTGAGAAACTGTATAGATTTTATTCTGTCAATTTTGAATTTTGTGTCTGAGGGAACAGACTCTACAAGAGAAAAGTGTCTCGTCTTTTTTTTTTTTTGTCTTTTTTCGGAACCTCTTCGGCCCAAAAATCCGCAAATCCGCAACTTCAACTCAAAAAAAAAAAAAAAAAAAAAAAAAAAGTTAACCAAAATTAAAAAGGAGAGAGAGAGAAAAAAAGAGAGAGAGAGAAGAAGAAAAAAAAATTCTGTGTTGAAGTATTGGAGAGACGAAAAAAAAACAAAGAAAATGGAGAACAAAAAATCTGGAGGCAAAATTGATTAGGAGGAAAGGCGAGAGAGATGGCGCCTCCGTTGGGTAATCTCACCCAGAGTGCCAAATGTCTGCAGAATCGATGCCAACAGTAAAACTAGGGCATCGCATAAGGAGTTCGTCCACAACCACCGAGAGAGAGAGAGAGAGAGAGAGAGAGAGAGAGAGAGAGAGAGAGAGAGAGAGAGAGAGAAAGGCTAGACCGACAGGAGGAAACTAATAGTGTGAGGAGTCTCTCTCTCTCTCTCTCTCTCTCTCTCTCTCTCTCTCTCTCTCTCTCTCTCTCTCTCTCTCTCTCTCTCTGTCTCTCATCTGCCTCCTTCTCTCTCTCTCTCTCTCTCTCTCTCTCTCTCTCTCTCTCTCTCTCTCTCTCTCTCTCTCTCTCTCTCACTCCATCGCTTTCTCTCTCTCTCTATCTGTATCTCTCCATCTCTTTCTATCTCTGCGTCCCTCTCTCTCTCTCTCTCTCTCTGCGTCTCTCTCTCTCTCTCTCTCTCTCTCTCTCTCTCTCTCTCTCTCTCTCTCTCTCTCTCTCTCTCTCTCTCTCTCTCTCTCTCTCTCTCTCTCCACTTGCATATTTATTCATCTGTCTCTCCCTCTTCCTACCTCTCTATTTCTCCTTGTATCCTTCTCTTAAACGCCAAAACAATGGGAAAAATAAATAGATATTTAAGAGAGAGAGAGAGAGAGAGAGAGAGAGAGAGAGAGAGAGAGAGAGAGAGAGAGAGAGAGAGAGAGAGAGAGAGAGAGAGAGAGAATTGTGAGAGGAGAGAAATGTAACAATTCAATTTCGCAAAGAGCACCAACAACGGCATTTTTCAATGAGAACAGAGGGAGAGAGGTAGAAAGTGAGGGAGAAAGTGAAGGAGGAAGGGAGGAAGGGAGGAAGGGAGGAAGGGAGGAAGGAGGAGAATCTAGTGGTAACCTTCCTGACCTCGGGGTCATTCCTAGAAATCTTTTAAGAATATGTCCGGGTTTCCGGAGTGCCTTGTCGTTCTTTTGTCGCTTCTGCAAATATATTTCAGCCATAACATAAGAACATAAGAATGAAGGAGACTGCAAGAGACCATAAGGCCTACACTAGGCAGCTCCATATCCATCACCACCTCTCATCCCCATCCATAAAATTGTCTAATCGTTTCTTAAAACAACTGATAGTTTCAGCGCTTACTACATGGTTACTAAGTTTATTCCATTCGTCGACCACTCTATTAGTAAACCAATTCTTGCCTATTTCCTTTTTAAATCTAAATTTGTCCAGTTTATAACCATTACTGCGAGTCTTGCCCTGTTGTCTTAATATGATGACCTTGTTTATATCACAATCTTATCTCAACTCTCCTTCTTCCTGTTCTTCAATGGTATTCTAAGCATATTCAGACCTCCATTGCATTTTTGTACATTTCTTAGCTCTGTTTTCATCCGCATGTTAATTACTTTATACTGGTAGAAAACCTATTATGTTATACTAGTGGAGAACCTATTATGTTATACTAGTAGAAAACCTATTATGTTATACTAGTGGAGAACCTATTATGTATTTAGTTAATTTCTGGATTGTGTCTTTGGCACCTTGTGCCAAGGCCTAACAAGTGTAAATTCTATCTTAAGTTTAGAAACAAGAATTATACTAGACTATTTCGGCGAGCCTGAGGAAAGAGGGACTCGATTGTTATAAAGTCAATCCTGGTGATTGGCTGGAGCTGTTGCCATACAAGTATGATGCATGTATTGTATGCATGAGTACATGCATACACATGTATACTCCTGAATATGTACTATGTATGTATGCCTGTGCATATGTATACACACACACACACACACACACACACACACACACACACACACACACACACACACACACACACACACACACATGCGCGCGCGCGCGCGGAGATAAGTTGGGTTTGTCTCCTTTCACGTGTAACCCCTGTTCACCTAGCAGTGAGTAGGTACGGGACGTTAGTCAAGGAGTTGTGACCGTGCTGTCCCGGCGTGTGGTGTGTGAGTGGTCTCAGACCTACCCAGAGATCGTCAAATAATGAGCTCTGAGCTCACTGCCGTAGGGTGGTGTCTGGCTGTCTCGACAGAGACTGCAGCAGATCCGAGGTGAACACACACACACACACACACACACACACACACACACACACACACACACACACAATATCTTATATATATATATATATATATACATATATATATATATATATATATATATATATATATATATATACAGTATACATATAGCCTTATGTGCATATAATTGCATGTATAAATATGTATATCTGTGTGTACGTATATTTGTATGTATTTTTAGAGAAAACAGGAGACAAATTTTTATATATGTATGGACATATATATATATATATATATATATTCATATATATATATGGTCATTGCTATACATATATACATATATTCATATCTATATATACACTCGTACATAAATAGACGTAACCGTTTGGTTACCATGTTCTCATTTTTCTTTTAGTTACTTGCATATACATGTGTATTTATACATGTATCTATAAATGTATTCATATGTATGCATGCACATGTGTATATGTATGTATACTTATCGAGAAATATGAGACAGTCTAATATCCCTTTAAAACCTTCATGAATCACAGTCTGCACGTGAACAAAGCCGACCTCTCAAGTTTGCGTTTTTACTTATTTTCAAAGTCTTAACCTGACTTCAGTCATGCATTACCCACAAGCCCAACAACCACAAGTTTGTTTGACTTTGTCTCCATATTGCTATATCCTTTCTTTCTTGTCTGTTCACATTCTTCAACGTTTACACGCGTTACAGGTGGTGCTGTACCCGTCCCTCCACGTGACGTCAGCCTCCCGATTTAATGCAAGTTGATTTGTCACATTTTGTATAAGGAGACGGAGGGCGTTGTTCGACCTCGACTTTGGCTGGTTCTTCGGTTTCTGTTGCTTTCGTCGATGTCGAGATCTTCCTAACCATTTTCTTCTTCAACCCCCGGGAAAGAAAAAGAAAGAAAGAGAGAGAGAGAGAGAGAGAGAGAGAGAGAGAGAGAGAGAGAGAGAGAGAGAGAGAGAGGGAGGGAGGGAGAGAGAGAGAGGGAAGGAAGGAGATGTCGAGATCTTCCTAACCATTTTCTTCTTCAACCCCCGGGAAAGAAAAAGAGAGAGAGAGAGAGAGAGAGAGAGAGAGAGAGAGGGAGGGAGGGAGGGAGGGAGGGAGATGTCGCGATCTTCCCAACCATTTTCTTTTTCAACCCCCGAGAAAGAAAGAAAGAGAGAGAGAGAGAGAGAGAGAGAGAGAGAGAGAGAGAGAGAGAGAGAGAGAGAGAGAGAGAGAGAGAGAGAGAGAGATAGAGAGGGGGGGCGAGAGGGAGGGAGAGAAAGAGGGTGTCGAGATCTTCCCAACCATTTTCTTCTTCGACCCTCGAGAAAGAATTAAAGAGAGAGAGAGAGAGAGAGAGAGAGAGAGAGAGAGAGAGGGGGGCTAGAAAGACAAGAGAAAAATAATAATCTCTCCATCACCCTCTCTCCCTCCTTCTCCTCTCTCTCTCTCTCTCTCTCTCTCTCTCTCTCTCTCTCTCTCTCTCTCTCTCTCTCTCTCTCTCTCTCTCTCTCTCTCTCTCTCTCTCTCTCTCTCTCTCTCTCGTGTATTCTGATTTAGACCAGGCAATGTGATTCAACAGAAATGAAAGTTTGAAAGGAAAAATTTCGAAACTTCTTGTCGACTCAAGTTTGCCTTAACTGTATTGGGGAGGTGAGAGACTTCAGTGGTACCCATACGGACCCGTGTCTCGTAGCATTGTTTTTGTAATTTGGGGACTGATTTCTACATGAAGAATGCTGGTCACTTTTTTTTTTTTTTTTTTTAGTCTATGTTTTGAATTTGTGGGCCGAAGAGGTTCCGAAAAAAAGATACTTTTTTTTTTTTTTTTTTTCTGGACTACTTTCATGACTAACTCTTCAGTGAGATAAATCAATACTTTCAATAGACAAAGAATAGAGTGTTAAAGGGTGTGTTACCCTTTTAAAGGGAGTGACTCTTTCAACATAGAGTCCTACCCCTGAATTGAATAATTACAAAGAATTACAAAGGCGGAGCATGCCGACAGGAGACCTTTTGGTCCATAACTAGGTCGGATGCGGAAAAAGATATAATAATGATAAATAAAGAAAATATGATAATATAAATAAAAAGTGAATAAAATAAATAAATGCATATAGTTAAATAATAAACAAACAAGTAAATAGTAAATAATAATAAATTGACAGATAACTAGGATGATGTCTATATTACATTATTACAATAACCAAGAATATGTCGTGCGTGTTTAGTTATATTACGTATATGAAGTTAAATTAAAAAATCAAAAGTGCATTAGCTTATCTCACTTGTTCTCGCGGAACCCTTAGGGACCTTTTGCGGAACCTTAGGGTTCCGGGGAACCTTGGTTGAGAAACGCTGGCCTAAAGACTGACAAAAAACAAAAGGAGAAAAATAGCCACAGGTTTAAGAAGGAAATAGGCAGGAATTGTTTAACTAATAGGGTGGTCAACAAATGGGATAGACTTAGTAACCAT
>NC_134795.1:53161905-53164405 GCF_046742065.1 Oratosquilla oratoria
GTGTGTGTGTGTGTGTGTGTGCGCGTGTGTGTGTGTGTACGTGTGTGTGTATGTCTGTGTGTGTGCATACATACGCGCGTGTGTGTGTGTACATATGTACGTGTGTGCGTGGATGTGTGTTACTGTCCCTTTAGCTTCGTGTGTATCTGTCGAGCTGTCAAACTGCCTCTCCTCTCATATGTCTACGTCCGCTCTGGTTACACGCTTCCTGGGCATATATGAGAATACCCAGGCACCATTTCTCTCTTTCTTGTGCCAATTTCTTGTGTTCTGCAGACTCCTCTGTGTTACCTCACTCGTTTCCTTTATTATTCCTTCGCATTTGTTGAAGTACAGTAGGACGAAGTAATGTGCTTATTTTTGTTTGAAATGTATTTTGTAAACTATAGATAATGAGTATATACAGGTAACTCGAACTGTTCGTTGTATATATATATATATATATATATATGCAAAGAAATCACAAAACACACATGATAAACTATTTTTGCAGAAACCACAGGGAAATTGAAAAAACAGATACCGAACGTTTTCGTCTATTTAGACATTTTGAAAATGTCTAAATAGACGAAAACGTTCGGTATCTGTTTTTTTCAATTTCCGAGTGGTTTCTGCAAAAAAAAAAAAATATATATATATATATATATATATATATATATGTATATATGTATGTATATATGTATGTATGTATGTATATATATATATAAATATATATATATATATATATATATGTTGATATTCATTAGGATGCTGTACTAGATTTTACATTTTTTTTTTTTTTTTTTTTTTTACTATTTGGGGATTAATTTATGATTAATTTATGAGCTAGAAAGTTTGAGGAGGAGGAGGAGGGGAATGAGGAAGTAAAAGAGGAGGAAAAGATAAAGTGAGGAGAGGAAGAAAGCCTGGGGGAGGAGGAGAGATGGAGGAGGAAGTAAAGAAAGAGGGGGAAAAGGTGGAGGAGGAGGACGGGAAGAAAACGGGGTTAGGGGAGGGTAGGTGAAGGAGGAAGTAAAGGAAGAGGAGAAAAGGGAAGAGGAGGAAGAGGAGGAGGAGGAGGGGAAGAAAGTGAGTGGAGGGGAGGGAAGGTGAAAGAGGAAGTAAAGGAAGAGGAGAAAAGGGAGGAGGAGGAGGAGGAGGAGGAGGAGGAAGAGGAGGGGAAGAAAGTTTGTGGAGGGGAGGGAAGGTGAAGGAGGAAGTAAAGGAAGAGGAGAAAAGGAAGGAGGAGGAGGAGGGGAAGAAAGCGGGTGGAGGGGAGGGGAGGGAAGGGGAGGTGAAAGAGGAAATAAAGAAAGGGGAGAAGGAGTGGAGGAGAAGGAGGAAGTAAGAGAAGAGGAGAAAGAAGGAGGAGGAGGGGAAGGGAGGGAAGCGGAGGGTAAAGGGGAGGGGGTAGGTCGGGGGGGAATAAAGGAAGAGGAGGAGGAGGAGGAGGAGGGGAAAGAAGCGGAGGGTGAAGGAAGGGGAGATGAAAGAGGAAATAAAGAAAGGGGAGGAGCGGAGGGGAAGGAGGAAGTAAAGGAAGAGGAGAAGAAGGAGGAGGAGGGGAAGAAAGCGGGTGGAGGGGAGGGGAGGGGAGGGGAGGTGACGGAGGAAGTAAAGGTAGAGGAGGAGGGGAGGGGAAGGAAGCGGAGGGTGAAGGAAGAGGTAAAGAAAGAGGAGGAAAAGGAGGAGGAGGAGGAGGAGGAAGGGGAGAAAACGGGTGGAGATGAGGGGAGGTGAAGAAGGAGATAAAGGAGGAGGAGGAGGAGGGGAGGGGAAGGAAGCGGAGGGTGGAGGAAGAAGTAAAGGAAGAGGAGAAGGAGGAAGTAAAGGAAGATGAGAAGGAGGGGAGGGGAAGGAAGAGGAGGGTGAAAGGAAGAGGGGTAGGTGGGGGGGAGGGAGAGAAATCGAGTGGAGGGGATGGGAGGTGAAAGAGGAAGCAAAGGAAGAGTAGGAGGAATGGAGGGGAAGGAAGTGGAGGGTGAAGAGGGAGGGGGGTAGGTCGTGGGGGGGGGGGGAGTCTAACACCTGGTGAGGTGCTTGGCTTCCTTCCCTCGACCTGACTTTGGCGTCTTCGTCCCGGTTGTCAAGTCTCCGGCGACGCAAGAACGCGTAGCCCGAAGAGTCTTCGGCAGTTGGTAATTGGTGCGCCTCCGAAGTCTCCCGACCGCATCACCTGTGATGTTCGCGTTTGGGTGAAATATGCGTAGCCGCCTACGTAAGTGAACTGGATATTTAGCCTGTGTGAGTCACTAATCACGATTTTTTTATATAGGAATATTTTGGACGAGGAAAATCTCTGACGTCTAATTTCTGTGAAACACCAATTATATATATATATATATATACATATATATATATATATATATATAAATATATATATATATATAAATATATATATATATATATTTTTCTTCTATCGCTAGGTGATTTTGTTTAACTAAATTTGACCTACCTCTGAAGACCCATACATATTTCAGTAAGTGCTAACTTCGTGAGAAATATTCATGAGAATGCTTTC
>NC_134795.1:53191905-53199405 GCF_046742065.1 Oratosquilla oratoria
TAATGAAGGATGTTAAGGTCAGCTGATGGGTCCTCCGACCCACAAACCAGGTCCTTTCCCTCCTAACCTAAGCTAACCTAACCTAACATAATCTAACCTAACCTAAACCTAATTTAACCTAACCTAACCTAACCTGACCTGACCTGAACTAACCTATCCTAACCTAACCTAATCTAACCTGACCTAACCTAAGCTAACCTAACCTAACATCTAACCTAACCTAAACCTAATTTAACCTAACCTAACCTAACCTAACCTAACCTGACTTAACCTAACCTGACCTGACCTGACCTGAACTAACCTATCCTAACCTAACCTAATCTAACCTGACCTAACCTAACCTAACCTAATCTAACCTAACCTAACCTGACCTAACCTAACCTAACCTAACCTAACCTGACTTGACCTAACCTAACCTAACCTGACATGACCTGACCTAACCTAACCTAACCTAACCTAACCTAACCTACCCTAACCTGACCTGACCTGACCTAATCTAACCTACCCTAACCTGACCTGACCTAATCTAACCTAACCTAACCTAACCTAACCTAACCTGACCTAACATGATTCAACCTGACCTAAACTAACCTAACCTAACCTAACCGCTCCAGAAAAGATAAGGACAAAGAGTGTACCACTTCAAAGTCTTCGTCGAGACTTTTTTTCTTTCTTTTCTGTTTGCTCATTTTTCTTAATTGCAAACCCATATTGGCGCCAACCCAGAACCGCAAAGCATTACTAATGCTTCAATCCATTTAGTCAGGTGCTAATCATCAACTGACTAAAGTCTTCCTGGTCAGTGCAAAGATAAAAGCTGATGACACGCGATGGTCCATCAAAAAGGGTTACCAAACTCTTGGGACGAAAATCCAAAAATTAGGCGGTTCGAAATCCCTAAATCTAATTGCATGACGTCAGCGAGAACATATGGTATAAAGTCCACAAGCTACAACAAAGGTTATTACACCTAACCACCTCGTAGAGCGAGTAGCGGCTATCTATATCTATCTATTAGGAAGGTATAATGTAGTATCACATTTGCAAAATGAGACTTATTGACCCACTCTCGGAGAATGAGATAAGATGGACAGAAAATCTGTATATTTCGACCACTATCTGTGGTCCTCTTCAGCAGAAGATAGTGGTCGAAATATACAGATTTTATGTCCATCTTATCTCATTCTCCGACAAAAGGTCAATAAGTCTCATATATATATGTTTATATATATATATATATATATATATATATATATATATATACATATATATACATATATAATATATATATATATATATATATATATATATATATATATATCTCGAGGACTTTTCCACCTTACAAGAGAGGTAGCCAAGTCAAAAGGCAAATATCCACTCCCATCCATTTCACTTCCACACATTCCACTCTCATGCACCACCCTTTCCTCTCTCCCTTCTTAGCTCCTCATGGATGACGGGTTAGCCCTATATCCCGCACATTGCTCTGGGTCAGAAGCAATGTATGTAAGACACAGCGCATCCATAGCAAAAAAAAATCATATATATATATATATGTGTGTGTGTGTGTATATATATATATATATATATATATATATATATACTGCATATATACATTGAAAATGTGAAAAGAAAGGCTACCATATTTTCTAAAAGTCTTGTGTCAACAAGCATTAATGAGGCCTCGTAAAACGTCACGACGACGGACGGACGGGGCGACACGGTCGCCTGCCTGGCTCCTCCTCCTCCTCCTCCTTCTCCTCCTCCTCCTGCTTGCACGGAAGCATTTTGCATAATTAGGTTATGGGCCACCTTAGGCCTTTCCCGTGCGTCTGCGTGCGTGTGTACGTGTGTTTGTGTACGTGTGTGGGTGTCTGTGCGTGTTCGTGTGTGTACGTGTGTGTTTTTGTGTTTATATATATATATATATGTGTGTGTGTGTGTATGTGTGTGTGTGTGTGTGTGTGTGTGTGTGTGTGTGTGTGTGTGTGTGTGTGTGTGTGTTTGTGTGTGCGTGTGCGCGCGCGCGCGCGCGTGTGTGTGTGTGTGTGTGTGTGTGTGTGTACGTGTGTGTGATTCACCTTGGTCTTTTTCATCTTGATCTTTGAATCACGTGTTGGACTCGTGATCGACAGCTACTTCCCTCCCGGAAGAGAGCTCAGAGCTTGTATGACCAATGTATAGGTAATGCTATGACCTTACACGCACACACACACCCAACTCCCCGCCCACGAGAGTTGAAGTAACGACTCGAAGTGCAGAGATACTGAAATAACTTCAGCCCTGGGCAGGATTCAAACCCAGGTGATTTTTTAAGCTTCGACTGTTTTGCTTTATTTTGTTTTTATTTTATATTATTCTATTTTGTTTTATTGTGTTTCGTTTTTCTCGTTTTGTATTATTTGATTCTATTTAGTTTTATTCTATTACATTCTATTTGAAGAAATTATTTGTTTGATTTGATTTTGTTTTATTTTTGTTTTTATTTCATTTCATTTCATTTCATTTCATTTTATTTTATTTTATTTTATTCTATTTTATTTTATTTTGTTCTATCTTATCCTATCTTATCTTATCTTATCTTATCTTATCTTATCTTATCTTATCTTATCTTATCTTATTTCATCTTATCTTATCTTATCTTATCTTATATTATCTTATTTCATCTTATCTTATCTTATCTTATCTTATCTTATCTTATCTTATCTTATCTTATCTTATCTTATCTTATTTCATCTTATCTTATCTTATCTTATCTTATCTTATCTTATCTTATCTTATCTTATCTTATCTTATCTTATCTTATCTTATCTTATCTTATCTTATCTTATCTTATCTTATCTTATCTTATCTTATCTTATCTTATTTCTTCTTATCTTATCTTATCTTATCTTATCTTATCTTATCTTATCTTATCATATCTTATCTATATTATACTTTTTTTTCGTGTTGTTATCCTAATCCAACCTTGTGCAGCCTTATACCGAAGAGATTACACACACTGCCTGTAGAAGATAACAGAATTTAACACTAACATCATTATTTTGCATATATTATTCAAGTTAAAACAAGAAATTATAAGCTTTGTGATAACCGAGACAAAGTTAAGTCCGTCGCAAGTAAAAATTCCTTTTTTACTTAAATGACCAAAGTTTATGGTTCTAAAGGACTTTCATCTTAACCTCCCCCTTCCCCTCTCCCCCCCACCTCTCTTCCTCCTTTCCCCCTCTCCCTTCCTCCTCCCCCCTCTCCCTCTCCTTCCTTCCCCCCTTTCCCTCTCCCTCTCACTTCCTGCTCTCCCTTCACCTTGCCCCTTCTCTCTCCCTCCTTCCCCCTTTCTCCCTCCCTTTCCCTTTCTCCTCCCCCTCTTCCCCCCTCTCCCTTCCTCCTGTCCCATCCCTCTCCCTTCACCTTGCCCCTCTCTCTTCCTCCTTCTCCCTCTTCCTCCCTTTCCCTTCCTCCTTCCTCCTGCCCCCTTCCCCCCCTCTCCCTTCCTCCTTCTCCCTCTCCCTCTCCCTCTCCCTCTCCTTTCCCCAATCTCCATCTCCCTTCCCTCTTCCCCCCTTTCCCCTCATCCCTACCCCGCTCCCACCCCCTCTTCCTCCTTCCCCCGTCTCCCTCTCCCTTCCTCCTCCCCTCTCTCTCTCCCTTCCCTCTCTCCCTCTCCCTTCCCCCTCTCCCCTCACCCTCTCCCCCTTCCCCCCCTCTCCACCTCCTTCTTCCCCTCTCTCCCTTCTTCCTCTCCCTTCCCCTCCTCCCTTCCCCCATCCCCACCTCCCCTTCCACTCTCTCCCTCTCCCTTCCCCCCCTCATCTCCTCTCTTCCCCCATTTCCACCTCCCCCTTGCCCTCTCTTCCTCTCCTTTCTCCCCTCTCTCTTTTCCTCCTCCCTTCCCCCATCCCTACATCCCCCTTGCCCTTTCTCCCTCTCCCCTCCCCCTTCCCAGCATCCCCCACCTCCCCCTTCTCCCCTCCCCCTTTCCCCTTCCCCCATCCTCCCCCTCTTCCCCCTCTCCCTCTCCTTTCCCAAACTCTCCCTTCCCCTCCCCTTCCTTCCCATCCCAACCTCCCCTTTCCCCTATCTCCCTCTCCTCTCCCCCTTCCCAGCATCCCCTTCTCCTCTCCCCCTTTCCCCTTACCCCCACCCACCCGTCCCCCTTTCCTCCCTTGCCCCCCAACCGTCCCGAAACAAGAAGGTAAATCCTTTGTGAAACCCGCCATGTTTCATTCCAAGATTTGACCTCCGATACATCTGTGAGATTTATTAGTGATAATGAGTTTTCAGTAATGAAGTACGAAGAAGCCGACGATATCTTTTTTGTGGTTCATTAGAAAGAATTTCAACTAAAATGTGAAAGAAAATATTTGGTCTTAAGTATGTTGGGATCATCGTCAAATAAGTGGAAGTCACTAATAAGGTGAAAGTAAGATTTTCTCTATTCGAAATCTCTGAAATTCAAAACTCTCCATTATTTGGAACCAAAATTAATTTTCAAAAATTATAATGAAAATACATAAATAACCGAAACTTGTTCTGGAATCTAGAAAAGCCTACATTTTTATTTTTTATTTTTTTAGATTATGTACAATAGATGAGACAGTTAATCTGAAATTAATCAAAACGACGTATTTCATCGATAGTATCATTTATTGACACAATTCATCTGTGACGTCAGTAAGCATGGATACATCATTACTATTATCATTTTTATGTTTCATTGTTTCTTTATAAAATGATATCTTATCATCTCTTTATGTAGAGAAGATAAGAACAATAGTATTATAATAGTACTGATGAAACTGATAGTAATAACTGTTTCGATAGTACACATAAGAGTAACGATAATGATAGTAAATATACATAACGACCATCCTTTACGATGGCAACTTTATCACGTTGACAAAAATGATAATGACGTACTGCTAACAAGTTAAAAAAGGAAGACAAAATAGAAGAAGAACTTAAAGAGAAGATCATTGCCTCATAACAAAACAGTGGACACATTGAGTTTAGATTTGATCCAACACGAGATACGAATGTTGATAGTAAAACCGACTCTTCCCTGACATAGAATTAATCAGCTTTAGTCATTTGCATAAGATAAACAAAGTACCATCCTTCTTATACTTCCCTAACTCTTTCATCACAGATGTAGCACTCATAGATTATTTTCTAAGTAACATTAGACGGTTTAACTTGGTTGTACGATAATCATTTGGTCCCAAAGGGTTTAAGATAATCTCATTTGTCCTTCGGGATAATGTATAGTTTATTAGCTTTTTTCTCAGTTATGTATAGTAAGTTAAGTCAACTGAAAGATATGTTTAAATCATTCGCTCTAATTCAGCGTTTCTCAATTCCACGGAACCCTAAAGTTCCGCAAAAGGTCCCTAAGGGTTCCGCGAGAACAAGTGAGATAAGCTAATGCACTTTTGATTTTTATTTAATTTCATATACGTAATATAATTAAACACGCACGACATTTTCTTGATTATTGTAATAATGTAGTATTGACATCATCCTATCTAACCTATTATTACGATGAAAATAAAATGAGAAAGATATGGTATAAGTGTTTATTTATTTATTTATTTATTTATTTATTTATCTATTTATTTATTTATTTATTTATTTATTTATTTATTTATTTATCTATTTATTTATTTATTTACTCATTTATTCATTTATTTATTTATTTATTTATTTATTTATTTTTTTATTATTATTTTTTTTATTTATTTATTTATTTATTTATTTATTTATTTATCTATTTATTTATTTATTTGTGCACAGGGGTTCCTTGAGACATGCAATTTATTCTAAAGGTTACGCAAGGGTAAAAAGGTTGAAAAACGCTGCTCTAATTCATTAACGTTTCCGTGACATTGTACACAAGGACAGAAGCGCTGGTAAGCTATAGTCTAAAAAATAACATTCTCGTTGTATTTTAAAACATGTGTCTTAAAGTCTAACTACATCAACCAAATAACTTTATTCCTCTGTAATAAAACCCCTTTATGAAGCAAAAGGGTTAATTCAATCTCAATTAACATTTGCACTATGTGTTTGGACATCAAGGTCAAGTAGAAACCACTGGAAAGCTATCAGGAATCGAACTCAGATCTGCATCGTCCAAATCGCGAAAAAAAAATCACCACTAATTAGTGCATTGTCCTATTGAAGACGCTAAATCAAGTTCCAACAAATTAATTCGATTGCATACTCTATCAACTTGACTATGTGATGACTCCAATCGATTTCATTTATCTCAAAGACGGTCCACTACAGTTCAAGTGAATAAGATTGAAATTTCAATACATTTCGTTCAATGTGCCTTCGTTCGCATTTATTTATCCTTGTTCAATATATCTTCGTTCCCATTTCTTATTTCTTCGCCATCTGTAAACTTGTCCAGATGTCTGTCTGTGTTCACAGAACACTTCTTTGCGTTTCTTCCCTTCCTCCCCTAACAGCAACTCATAACATCTTGTGTCACCAAGGATTTATCACAGGATAGCTTGTTCTGAGTTATCGCTTTCAACCGGAAGACTTGTTTATATGTGATACATTGCTTGCAGGCATGCGTTGCTGTTCGTATTCCCCCTCCCCCCTCCTCCCCTCCATCCCCCTCCTCCCCTCCATCCCCTCCCACTCCATCCACCCCCCTCCTCCCCTCCATCCCCTCCCCCATCCACCCCCCCCCCTCCTCTTCCTCGTAGTGGGAGTTGTAATGTACCGGTGGTTAACGTGCTCAATCTGTTTTCTGATGTCCAGAGAGAGAGAAAAAGAGGTAGAGAAAGAGAGGTAGAGAGGTAGAGAGAGAGAGAGAGAGAGAGAGAGAGAGAGAGAGAGAGAGAGAGAGAGAGAGAGAGAGAGAGAGAGAGAGAGAGAGAGAGAGAGAGAGAGAGAGAGAGAGAGAGAGAGAGAGAGAGAGAGAGAGAGAGAGAGAGAGAGAGAGAGAGAGAGAGAGATACAGACACACAGACACAGACAGACAGACAGACAGACAGACAATCAGACAGACAGACAGACAGGCATGCAGACAAACAACGAAGGAAGGACAAAGAGGAAATGAAACTGACTGACTTACTGACTGACTGACTGAATGATTGATTGATCGTTTAATTGATTGGTTGATTGATTTCATGTGCACACGTATCTGTGCAAATTGTTATACGCGTTCTTTTCAATTAATGGAGATTTTCCTCTTGGCGTAGTGTCATTCTTCATAAACACTTTTCGAAAAAGGTGCGTTATTCTCAAAAAAACACTTAGTCAACATTGGGCCGATTTCTCACATGTCTCTCTAAACGGTGTTTCATATCCTGGGTTGTTTGCCTTTCTAAGTAGGTACACAAATAGGTAAGGTAAATGGCCTATGTATACATACACACCAAATGAAGAACATGTGCACACGCTCGTATGTGTATATACCTCCATGTGAAATACACTCACGTGACCGCGCACATAGACACGTATACAAACGCATACATACACATA
>NC_134795.1:53204405-53209405 GCF_046742065.1 Oratosquilla oratoria
ATATATATATATATATATATATATATATATAATGTAGATCCACATGTGCGTGTGTATGAATGTGTGTATATGTGTATAAATGTATGTACATATATGTGTGTATGTGTGTGTATATGTGCGTGTGTGCGTGTGTGTGTGTATGTGTGTGTGTGTGTGTGTGTGTGTGTGTGTGTGTGTGTGTGTGTGCGCGCGTGTGTGTGAGTATGTGTGTGTGTATGTGTGTGTGTGCGCGCGTTTGTGTGAGTATGTGTGTGCGCGCGCACATGTCCCGTAAACGCTTACACGTGTACAATTCCGCTTTCCCTAAACCACTCACATTAACTTGACAGGACAAGTGAACCCAACGCCGGCAATGATAAACGCCATTGCATGAGAAACACTAATCTATAAGGACTGATTAACAACCCCATTTCTCTTTCATATCCTTCAGGTAGTCTCCCATCACCGAAGGCCCTAACGTCCCCACAAGCGTGTTCTGAACCCATAACATTCTGTAGTCATTCTTCTTAACTGCGGATAAAGATCTTAACTCACCTACATAACTAACTGTAGTTATCGTATGGCTACCAGTTAACGGTCTTGTCAGTGTTTAACCCTTTCTAGTTAGAAGGTTATTTAAGGTATTATATAATGGCAGACGTTAAATTATTTAATTTATATTCAGAAAAAAATCGACAGGAGAGGGTTGATATTAATCTTATATCAATTATATAATAACTATGCAATTATGAAAAATATTCATAATTATAGGATAAGATAACTATAGTAATGATTATATATTATTTAAGTCTACCTTATTTGTAGTCCCTGTAACGTGGTTGTATTAATTAAAGTTTTTGTTTTAATTAACACGAGATAATCCTCCTCGGCTAGGTTCACCCTCTCCAGATCGAGATTCTTGTATATATTGAGTAAAATCATATGCCGTTAGCCTGAACAAAATATGTAAAGATTCCATCTTAGTGAAGCTGTTCGGATCTTAATGATTTGTTGCTTCAGTTTTGTGACCTAATTTGTTGTATTTCTTTGTTTATTTGTTTATCAAACTTGTTTGTTCAGTTAATTATTTGTTTGTCTATTTGCTCATTTGTATATGAATTTTGTTATCTTCTTATTCATTCATTTAATTATTAATTTAAAATTTAATATCCATTTATCAATTTATTTACTTGTTCATTTACATATTTATTTGTCTGTGTATTTTTATTTTATCTCTTTATGTGCTGTAATATTGAAAAAAAAAAAATCTTTCGATGAGACCCATGGACCGAATGGCTAGCTAAAACCATATAAATCTTCTTTATCTTTATCTTCTTACACAGTGATCAAAAGACACCGAAGGAACTATTGTGTAGTCACAGACGTGAGGAATGGCAGGAACTATAGCAAATACACAGAATCAACAATCATGATTGAGAGCTGGTTGGCATGACATTAGATACAAAAGACTGCAGGAACTGCAAGAAACTATAGTAACTACACAGAATCAACAATCATGATTAAGAGCTGGTTGGCATGACATTAGATACTTGGCATGACATTAGATACAAAAGACTGCAGGAACTGCAAGAAACTATAGTAACTACACAGAATCAACAATCATGATTAAGAGCTGGTTGGCATGACATTAGATACAAAAGACTGCAGGAACTGCAAGAAACTATAGTAACCACACAGAATCAACAATCATGATTAAGAGCTGGTTGGCATGACATTAGATACAAAAGATACTGCAGGAACTACAAGGAACTATAGTAACTACACAAAAACAACAATCATGATTAAGAGCTGGTTGGCATAACATTAGATACAAAAGATACTTCAGGAACTGCTATAGTTATGACAGACGAGAGGAACTATATTAAATTCTCAGAAACAACAATCACGAATAAGAGTTGGTATGACGTTCGAGACTGTTAGAATCTAGTGCAAGGCACAGTATGACCCTTAATTGACTACGAGACATTGATGAGATTTTTAGCGTTTTTGAAAGCTTATGCGAGCTTCAAAGTGAAATTAGAAATATGTCATAATAAAAGTGTTATAATGTGGAGAGTCACGAGCCAATTAAATCTTCTGTTTGATGAATACATAATATATATATATATATATATATATATATATATATATATATATATATATATATATATATATATATATATATATATATATAAATACATATGTGTGTTTATATGTGCGTTTGTGTGTATCTGTTTATATGCACAAGTTATGAATATGCAAACAATTTTAATTTTATATCTGTGTGAATGAGTATGTGCCCAAATATGCATGTATGTACTTATACATCGTACATGTATGTATGCATGTTTGTATATATGTATATAAGCATGTATGTATATACATACACACACATATATGCATATATATATATAATATATATATATGTATATATATATGTATGTATATATATATATATATATATATACATACATTTGTACACTGTACATATGTATGTACATACACATGCATATGGATATTCATATGAATACATGATTGCTTGGATATAAATGGGTTCATATATGTGTATCTGACTATGTATTTCCGATATGTATATGTACATGTGTCATGTTCATATTCACAAATGTAATTATCCAAGCATATAAGTATGCTTGGCGTATACATACTTGCGCCATACGAGTACACAAACACGAAGAGAAAGAAGAGTGAAGATTCTTAAAATTACTAAAGCTGAGACATGATGTGCATGAAAGGAAAATTACACAGGAATGAGAAAAACCCATGACGAGATAGCATTTAGTGCAATGTATATAATAAGTAATAAATTAGGAACCCCAACAGCACCATGGGTTACGTGACTTACATGTATAAATTGTTGTAGAACAGTGAATGATGGCTTCGTTCGCACAAGCCCCTACGCGGTATTAAACCCTTTGGCTACGTTTTGACAAAAAAGAATACGTATCGGGTATCTGAATAGAATCGCCAATGACGGCGATGTCGATCAAATAATTCCGACAGTCGTCCCCGGACTCGAACCGAGGTCTTACGAGAAGCAAAGCCGACGCTCTACCAACGTAGCAAACGGGTTAAACAGTTCTTTTCATTATAGAAGAAAAAGAAGATAATATATATTTTCATGGACCATTCATGTATAGAATTTTTTATTGTGAGATTAAATATATCAAATATCCAAAGAGAGAAGGTCTGCCCGTGACTGCTTCCAGTGACGTCATATGGTAGTCGAAGCCTCTCATTGGTTCTTGAAACCCTTTTTGTTGGCTCGGAGCTCTCTGATTGGCTAAATGGACGTCGCCGAATAATACCATACGGCAATTGAACGAATTTTCGATTCATAGAGAGCTGATCTTCTCTCATTGGACCTTGTTACAGACCAGTCGTCATCCTTCCTAGTATGTGCACCTTTATTGGTTGTCAGGTTGCGGAGTGACCTGAAGAGTGAGCCCTGAGGTACTCCACTTTTATACGCTAAGACACTGATCTCGAGAAGAAAAAAAATTATAATAAAAAACGTGCACGTCATTAAATGCGCTATTTGCTCACATTAAGATCCTTCTTCACACAAGAAGATTTTATGTCTTTTTTTTTTGTATAATACATTTCATTATTATTCGCTTACCTCTGGGCAATTACAGAAAGTATCACTCGGCCTGTTAGAACAGCGAAACATAAGTTCCAGTTGTCTCGTTCCACTCGAACACGCTCCCGCAAAACAATCAGATCCTCTTTCAGTCTTGAGAAGGCTTTCACGCTGCCCTCAGTGCACGCAGTCTGCCCGTGCCTCATGGATAGCAATTTCACACTGCAACACGCTTAGTAAAACTGTGAATGTCACAGTCACATTTAATATAAAATCACACTTAAGGATTATGATTCTTGTTTAATCTAACTATGTACAACTTCATGTGGTCCACTAATAAAGACCTTAATATATATAATTCACTGAAGAGAGATATCGCACACTTGTGATCAAAATTATTCATAGTTTAGAAATATTACTGATGATATTGACATGCTTAAGGTTGATATTGAAAATATGATAGTGATATTTGTCGTCACTTATGAACAAAAAATGTGAGTAAATTTTGATTGTGTGAGGTCCTCTTTTATTTTATTTTGTCTTCAGCATCTTCGCCTTTATCTTTCTTTATCAACATCGTCATCACTTCAACTCACACTATCAGCACATCCCAATAGCTACAGTCTTTAGGCACCTTTGCAGTCTTGGATGCTCCTCCTTCACATAGTTCTACACAGATACCTCTTTGTTTCATGTTGTTTTTATTTTCTTGTGTCAGTATGGAGTTTACTAGAAAGATAATAAAGAAGATAATATGAGAGTAGACCCTATTTCTTAAGACTTAGTATAGATGTTGTTCATGGCTTTGTCAGCTTTGACCGTAGGAACAGTATATGCCTTAAGGCTTGCGTTCACTATTTTCTATTTTCATTTTTCTTTAATCAGTTTTCACTGTCTTCACCATCGCTCTGCCTCAAGGCCATAGGGCTTTCATCATATACACCCAAACTCGCCTCTTACCGTAGCGACCATAGGAACTTCGTTTATGTCGTTAGCTACCCTTCCCATTTGATAACACAAACACTAATAGAACTGTCTTGATATATGTTAGGGCGTTTTGCGCCAATACGATAACAAATGTCTTGGGATAAAGCATCGAAATGGGCCGTCCTCACCGCTTCTCCCCAAGAATGACAGAAGCAATCTGGCGTGAATTGAAGGATTCCAGAACTCCTTTCCAGATCCACAACGTGAAAGTAGCTGTCTTGAACGCCGCAGTAAAGGTTCAAAGTTAACCAGATCCCTAAAGCAGCTCGGGCGAGCGCTCCATCTTGGGGTCACTTCCGTACGTCGTATTTGTAAACATAAGCAAAAGTATTGATCTCCATAAGGAGTAGTAATCCTCCTCGCAGGGCAACCATTCTTCTTTGCAGGGTGTACCCGTTCACCGTATTCACAGGGCATAATTATCGTCCTTCCC
>NC_134795.1:53219405-53224405 GCF_046742065.1 Oratosquilla oratoria
TAAATAACAAATAAAATGCATAAATAAATGCATAGGTATAGTTAAATAATAAACAAACAGGTAGATAGTAAATAAATTGACATATAACTAATAATAAATGAAAATCAGACAGAAAAATGATAACAAAACAAAAACAAATAATATGAAATAAATAATAATCATTACATTTTCCTACCGAGTTGGCATATTTAAGATACACTAGCTAGGATGACGTATACGAACGTTCCCTGTGTAATACGTTTTGTATCATGTCTTGTTTACAAGAAATGTATTACATGGTGATCATCATGATATCATACCAATCATAGTTCACATTCCACGAGATAAAGAATATCAATGTTCACTATATTTGGTATCAGTTTAGCAGTTAGTTGCTACATTTTATCACTCCTGAGTTTTTGAGGGAGATATAGCGAAACCATCACTATTCATAATGTTAGCAGACCAACGATATAAAATAGGAGACGTATTATTGGCATTGATAGTGCAATGATAGTTCTGTGTTTTGTGATTAGGTGTTACTACGATTTTAGACGAAGCGACAAACAGTTGTAGATAAACATAAATATGGTTTAACGTCACACACTCTCCCCCCCCCCCTATCGGGAGGCTAGCACGGTGCCCATCACAGAGGGCATTGTAGCGTGGAATTTAATTAACCATTCCCTTGGTTCAACTTCGCCGGTGGCAGGATTCGAACCGCCCTCACCTCGACCTTCGCTACAAGTGACGACGCCCTAACCCGCTCAGCCAACGAGCCTCCTAGATATAAGTAAATACATAAATAAATGAATAAATGAAAATAAAATCAGCGCCAACTCATGCATTAATTTAGAGAAATAGGACCGTGCTGGGAACAAAATCAACTGAATTAGGGACATGAATATAATTTAATTTATTTCAATTTAATTTAATTTTATATGATCTATTTTCATTTTATGTAATTTTGTTTGATTTATTTTTTATCGGCTTTAATTTATTTCCATTAAGTTTAATTTAGAACTAGCCTACATTTATTTAAATTAATTTGATTTAGTTTAATTTAATTAATATCAATGACATTTTATCTTGATTTATTTTATTTCATATTGGTTATTTAATTTCATAATTAATTGTGTTTAATTTTGTTTAATCCAATTTAGTTTTATTTGATTTATTTTATCTTAATTTAATTTTATTTCATTTTAATTTAATCTATTATATCTTATCGTACTCTGTTTTATTCTATTCTATTTCATTTTAAGTTTATTTAATTCAATTTAATTTAATGATTTCATTTAATTTTATTCAACTTAATCTAATTTGATTTTGTTTTTGTTTTATTTAATTTGATTTAATTTGTTTTTTCATATAGTTTCATTAAGTTTAGATTTGATCCAATTTGATTTATTTTAATTTAATTGTATTTTTCTGAAATTTGATTTAATTTAATTTAATTTGATTTAATTGTATTTTTCTGAAATTTAATTAAATTCAATTTAATTTAATTTAATTTAATTTAATTTATTTCAATCTTATTTTTTATTTTTATTTGTCTATTTATTCATTTATTTATTTATTTTACCTTATTTGTTTATTTACTTATCTATTATTTATTTATTTATCTATTTATTTATTATTGTTTATTTATTATCATTATTATTATTATTTTTTTTTTTTTACAAAGAAACAAGTCTGCTGTATTTTGTTGGGTCTTACCGTAAGTGAAACAGCATAGTCCAAGAACCGATCGAAGCTCTTGATATTATTCCGAGTAAGATTAAGGACCGTTAGACTGTCCATTCCCCTCAGAAGCTCCTTGGGAAACTCTTCTATCTGGTTCATGCTCAGGTCGAGATGACTTAGTAATCCAAGACTGTCGAAAGCGTCGGGTTCTATCCGCGTTATCTGGTTGTGAGCAAGCTTGAGCCTCTTAAGCATTGGAGTCAGCTTGAAGTCGTTCCCCTGAATGTGTGTGAGATTGGTGTAGGAGGCGATGAGTTCCTCGAGGTTTCTGATGTGGAAAGAGTCTGGGATCTCCGAAGTCGTGAGAACGGACAAGGGATTCCCCGAAATGTCTAAGACCCTGAGATAGGGAAGACGGTCAAAGAATAGAGAAGATGGAATGGATTGAAAGGAATTGAAACCCAAGTTGAGACTAATCAGAGGCAGATCCGTCAAGGCTCCCTTGGGTATGTCTTCAAGATTGTTGTGGGAAATGTCGAGGACTTTGATGGATTGGAGGTTTCTGAGCTCGTTTTTGTTTATATTGTTTATAAGCGCCCCTGACATGTTAAGCTCACGTAGGTGTTCTAGTCGGGATAGGTTCTCATCGAAGTTTTCTAGCGGGTTATTACCTACCCGTAGTTTCTCTAGATTTCTGAGATGTGTCAGTGGTGTAATAGAGGTCAACCTATTATCTGAAAGATCAATTTCTTTCAAATATCTCAGTCCATCTAAGGTTCCTTCAGTTATGTTTCTCAATCTGTTGCTGGCAAGATTAATGTTTCTTAGATTAGAATCCGAAAACAAAGAGTCTGGGATTTCTTCAAGCTCACATGCATGTAGGTCGACAGTTTGAAGATTTCCTGACTTAGAGAAAGCTTTAATCTTGATAGTGGAGAAGGTATTGCGAGCCAAAGACAAGGTTCTGAGGGATTCACTTGCCAGGTAGCTGTGACTTAAAGTGGTGAGTTTGTTACCAGATAGATCAAGATTTTCTAGGAAGGGTAGGGAATAGAATGCGTCTTTGGCTATTTTGCTGATGTTGCAGTCCTTAAGGAACAGCGCCGTAACTGGAATGTCTCCAACAAAAACTTTGTGGTCAATTTCATTTAGGCGATTACCTGATAGACTTATGATGTTAATTGAAGTTAATCCGCTAAAAGCTTTTGGGTCAACGCTGCCTATATGGTTATTTGATAGATCCAGGTCTCGCAAGTACTCCAGATTCTTGAGAAGGTTTTCTTCAATCACCGTTAACCGGTTATCTGATAAGGACATGACTTCAAGGTTCTTAAGAGATTCGAAGGCTTTCGGATGGATCTGTCTTATCAAATTATTTTCTAAATGTAGCTCTCGGAGGGCTATTAGATTGGAGAGAAGTGAGTCATCAATGGTTGTGAGTCTATTGTGATCTAATCTAAGGTCCTCCATTTTATTTTGTCCTTGAAATGTTTTTCGGTGGATCGTATGGAGCTGATTGTACGACAGAATGAGTTTCTGCAAATTACCGGACTTCTTGTCAAAGGCGTGTGGTAAACCTTTGATGCGATTGTGGCTCAAATCCAAGTAACTGAGTTCCTTTAGAGACAAGAAAGCGTTACCCGAGATGTAATCAATCCTGTTGTGCTGGAGATAGATTGTTTGTACTGTGAAAAGCGAAGCGAAGATTCCGTTTCCGATCTTGACGATCTTGTTGTTCTGTAAGTTAAGTAGCTGAAGGGCATGGAGGTTCCTGAACGTCTTCCTGTTGATTCTGGCGATGAAGTTCTTAGCAAGATTCAAGTGGATCAGATGACTGTTTTCCTCAAAAATCTCCGGAGGAAGTTCCACAAGAAAATTGTTTTCCAAATCAAGGTCCTGTAGACCTTTCATGCTTCTAAAACAACCATTTTCTAGTATCTTGATACTATTATCGTTCAGTTTCAAGGACTTTAAGGCCTGTGCACTTTCGAAGGCTTCTTCTGACACAGACTGCAGTCTGTTGTGATTAATGGAAAGTTCTGTTAAATTGTGGAGATTTGCAAAAACGCCGTTGTCAACAGACCTTAGGCGATTGTTGCTGATGTCAATGGAAGCAATGGATAGAGCACTATGGAAAGCTGAGGCCGGAAGTTTCTCGATGAAATTATGACTCAGATCTATCCCTTCAAGTTCAAGATTGACGACATCCTCCACAGTTTCAATTTCATTCAGGTTGAGAGATAGGAATGTGAGCGAAGGAAAAATACTGAAATTGTTAGTGGACAATGTCGTGAAATGGTTACTACCTAAATCTAAATGCCTGAGGGAAGGAAGGGCAGGGATGCCCTCTTCTATGATTATCTTCTCAATTTGATTCCACGTGACGTGGAGTGTATGTAGCTTGTCCAAGTTTTTCAACGCAGAGAGATTTAGTACATTAAGTCTATTGTTCATGAGATTAAGCTCTTCAAGTGAATTTTCCAGGCCGGCGAAGGCGTCCTTAGAGATGGACTCGAGACCATTCCCCATCAGGTTGAGATCTTTGATTTTCATCCCAAAGAAACTACGGTTGTCGATTTCATTGATATGGTTAGCCTGGAGACTTAGTACTTCTAATACGTTTAGCTTTCTTAGGGCTTCTTTTGGTACCTGTTCTAGTTCACTATGTAATATCTCCAGCCTTTCTAGTGAGTCCTCTAGCCCAAAGAATCCCCTTCCTTCTATTGACTTGATATTAGAATGAGAAATCTGAAGGTTGTGGATGATGCTTTGGTTAAAGACGTGATCAGGAAGAGCAGTAGTATTACTAGAGAGGTCGTAAATGCTGAAGGATTTGATTGGCTTATGGATGAGCCGGAGGACATCCGCGATGACCCGTAAGGACACCATGGGGCACTCCAAGAAGAGTCTGTCATCGATGTAGAAACAAGGGCAACTGGGGTTTTGGTCCCATGGTGGGCAAGCGTTGTTGCCCCACGATTCGTGCTGACTGAAGGCGAGGGAGGCGGATGATATGATAGATAAAAGAAGCCCTATGAGCCTCAGGTTCCTCTGTGAGGGATGTCTGGTTCTGTAAAGGAAGAGAGAAAAAATATTAGAAATAATTGAGGAAATACATGTACATGAATGTATTTGTATGCATGTATGTATGTATATATGTATGTATATAGGCATGTATGTATGTATATAGGCATGTATGTATACATGAGTGCTTGTATCTGTATTGTATAGCTTCCAATACTTTCTTTTCTGTAAAACTATAACACTTGCTAAGAGAGAGAGAGAGGACAAGAACGAGAGAGGATGTAGAGAAAAAGGGGATACATCAGTAATTA
>NC_134795.1:53229405-53236905 GCF_046742065.1 Oratosquilla oratoria
TCTATGTGTAATATGTGTATGTATATTATGTCTATGTGTCTATGTATTTGTAATGTGTCTGCGTCTGTGTGTGTGAATAAGAATATAAGAACATAAGAATGAAGGAGACTGAAAGAGACCATAAAGTCTATACTAGGCAGTTCCATATCCATTACCACCTGTCATCTCCGTCCATAAAGTTGTCTAACCCTTTCCTAAAACAACTGATAGTTTCAGCCCTCACTACGTTACTAAGTCTATTCCATTCGTTGACCACTCTATTGGTAAACTAGTTTTTGCCTATATCCTTCTTAATTGTAAATGTATATATATATATATATATATATATATTATATATATATATATATATATATATATATATATATATATATATATACATATATGTATGTATGTATATATATATGCGTATGTTTTTGTGTGTGTGTCTGTGTGCGTATGTGTCTTCATAGGTTTTCTTCCATGTGTCTGTCTTTATGTTTATTTGCTTAATCCGCCTGTCCAATAAATCTAACTTAAAAAAAAAAAACAGAAGCTTATCTTGAAAAAATAAATGTCTAAAGAAAGATAGATGACAGATTTAAGATAAAACATCACACTCGTAAAAAAATCACCCTAGTTAGAATTAAAATATGGTCCCTAATCATGAACCTTCTGTGAAGCTTTAAGCATAAATACACTTCAACTGTCTCGTTTCTGAATAATAAATGTACATAACAAACCGACGTGCAAACAACAAATTTAAAAATTCTTTGTTATTTGTATTTTGTATCAAAAGACAATTGTGACAATTTGTTGTAGAAATACAAGTGTGAGTTCCTTATCTTTAGAAGATTTTCTATTATCTGTAAGCTGAATTAAGTCGTTTAATCTTAATCAAAACAAAATAGATAACGTATCTCACGTGGTATATATGACTTTTATTTTTTACATCACATTCTTCTTTGAAAAAGGTTCAATTTCTAATATATATATATATATGTATATATATATATACATATATATATACATATATATGTATATATATATATATACTGTATATATACATATATATGTATATACATATATATATCATCAACCACAATACACTTTGATTCTAAGCCATCAACATCGAGAGAGACTCGAGGAGGCCAACATGCAGAAATTGAAGCGTGGTACGGCCAAGGACTCGAACCTAAGCTAGCATGCGACAAGTGTTAGTGACTTAGTCGATTGCGCCATACAATTGTCACGTGGTAGCCTAGGTTCGAGTTCTTGGCCGTACCAGGTTTCAGTTTCTGCATGTTGGCTTCCTCAAGTCTCTCTCGATGTTGATGACTTAGAATTAAAGTGTATTGTGGTTGATAAAAATGTATATCTGTTTACTTGGACCCATTCAGTGTTGTACACATATATATACATACATACATATATATATATATATATATATATATATATATATATATATATATATACATATATACTGGCCAGAACGCACTACTTAGTGCTTCATCAGTGTGAAAACGCGTTCTGGCCAGTTTTTCACTTTGGTAAAACCATGCCCAAAGTAACTTACAAAACAATGTCATACGTGGAAGGGAAAAAGGTTCTCAGAGAAAAAGAAAAGGCAGATAAAAAACTCTGCAATAAAAATATATATATACATATACATATTGACTTGCTTTTCCTCATTTGGCTTGCCCATTTCTTTACGTAGCTTATAACAATAATTGAGATAGATTGCGTCTCCTCCTTATTCTACTCCTACTCCTAATCTATCCCCTACCCTTCGCCCCCCCCCCTCGCCTTTGTCCTAATCTGTTATCCCTTACTACCTCAATCGTTCCTTTAACAATTTACTGCTTGATAACTTGTTTCTGTATTCCAACTCCCAATACTATCACTCCTTCTCCTATTACAAAGGATTACAAAGGCGGAGCATGCCGACAGGAGACCTTTTGATCCACATCTAGGTCGGATGAAAAAAAAAAAAAAAAAATCATATTAATAATAAAATAATAAATAAAAACTATAATAATGTAAATGAAAAATAAAATACATATGCCTACGAATATATTTAGGTGTACATTTACCCTCACTATTACTATATCCATACTTGTACCCATAGCCATATACATACACATACTTGTACCCATACCTGTACCCATACTTATACCCATGCCCACTCCCGTACCTATATCCATACCCATACCCTTATACCATAACCATACCATACCCATACACATACCCTTACCCATACCGTTACCCATACCATACCCATACTATACCCATACCCTTACCCATACCTATACCTATACCTATACCTATACCTATACCTATACCTATACCTATACCTATATCCATACTTATACCCATACCCATATATATACACATACTCATAACCATAAACATAACCATAACTATACCCATACCCATACCTATACCCCGACCCTTACCCTTACCCTTACCCTTACCCTTACCCTTACCCTTACCCTTACCCTTACCCTTACCCTTACCCATACCCATACTCATACCCTTACCCATAACCATACCTATACCCAGACCCGTACCCTTACCCTTACCCTTACCCTTACCCATACCCATACCCATACCCATATCCATACCCTTGCCGTACTGTTGTCCCTCTTCACCAATGATCAAAGTAACCTTCTGAGGGAGAATTCCTGTGTAGGTATGTGCATTGTGAGAACGAAAAGTCTACAGAGCAGGACTCGAACACACATACTCGTGAACACGGAACGTACATGCTAACCACGAAGCATTCCGACGACAACATCGAAACCTTATCCTGTTGGCAGGGAACTGCAGATGACAACACTAATGACTCCACAACTGCCAACACTAAATGTGGCATTGCCACGGAGAACAGAGGGACAGCCATTATGTTCACCCACTTTGATCAGGGAGTCCGGTTTCGACTGCGGGAAGTCATTTGATTTGAGATAGAATAGATTTAGCTAATCGTAATCACTATCATTATCATTATATATAATACATACATACATATATATATAATATATATATATATATATATATATATAATGTATATATGTATATATAATATGTATATATATATATATATATATATATATGTATACATATATAATATATATATGTATATATATATATATATATATATATACAATATATATGTATATATATCATATATATCTATAAGTATATATATATATATATATAATATATATATATATATATATATATATATATATATATATATATATATATATACATATATATATATTGCGTGTGTGTGTGTGTGTGTGTGTGTGTGTGTGTGTGTGTGTGTGTGTGTGTGTGTGTGTGTGTGTGTGTGTGTGTGTGTGTGTGTGTGTGTGTGTGTGTGTGTGCGTGCGTGTCTGGTGTACTTTTTCCTTCGCGTACGTTCATGGCCGACATTTTTCATTGTACATTCGAAAAACTGATTCCATATAATGTTAAATATTACTAGGCTGCAATGACTGATTCCATATTTCAACTCTCATGTAAGAGCATTTTATTCACTTTAGATGACACCTCATCTCCAATGAGGAATTCCTCTGTGTCTTCACATTACCAAATGATTCCATTCATCATTGATGTGGACCACAGCAAGACCAGGTTGATTCTATTTCTAGTGATAGTATCTCAACAACAACAATAACAATGACAGTGCAATTATTCATTTGAGGCTTCATAATTCAGAACCGTTGCTGGACGTTTGATTATCATTGTCAGTGTTGTCACTGTCAACAAAAACAACGTTCCCCGTGTCGTATCATCAGAGGTCATCGTGAATCAGGTGTCAGTGACGAGGGGATTTCCAACAGTGACAATGACATTGACATAAACAGCGTTTGGGGAGCTTTCGTGGTTGGCATTTGTGACAACAATCATTGATAGAATAGAGAGGTGCAAAAGCCACCAAATATAATCATATTACTCATACACAATTTATATATATATATATATATATATATATATATATATATATATACATATATATATATGTACATATAAATATACATACACATATACATATATGTATATATATATAACATATATATATATATATAATGTATATATATATATATATATATATATATATATAATACTGATCCACTTTCGGAAAAGAATAAGCGAAAGTATAAAGATCTGTATATTTCGATCACTAACTGTGATCCTCTTCAGCAGATGTGAAGAGGATCACAGTTAGTGATCGAAATATACAGATCTTTATACTTTCGCTTATTCTTCTCCGAAAGTGGGTCATCAGTATTATTTTACAAATGTGCTACAACATAACTTTGTGATATATACATATATATATATATATATATATATATATATATACATATATATACATATATATATACATATACATATATATATATAGTAACAGTTGATAACAGTGATATAGCGAAGAAAGAGATGGAACGACCACAGTGACAAAATGAAAGGCAACATCATCATCAGCTTCCACGACGTAAAGTGGTCATCATCCAGACGTCCTACTTCCTTCTAGGAGACCCACATTTACCCCTCACCATTTGGACTGTTAACTCTATTGCAAGAATGCGACGTTTAGGTCGTAGGATGAGGTGGTAGGGGAAGAGTATTTTGTCGGCAATAAAATGCGTTTGCGTCCATAGGGAATATAAAAGAGGTAAAAGGAACAATTGAGAGTTGTAGGTCGAACGGATGGCAGAAGACAAATCTTTTTTTTTTTTTTAATAGAAATGAGTTTTTGATTATAATAAAGCACATTCTAAGTGAATCTAGTCCATAGGGTTGTCACTAAGTTCCCTAAAATATCGACTGAATAGACTACGATCTTAACACTTGTACGCGGAGTTGGTTCCAAGCCTTGCCTCGTGATGTTCACAAATATTAGGTTATTGTCTTACGTACTCACCAAAATACATCGTCTTGAAACAGCTACGGGGCAGTGTTTCAAAATATCTGGTATATTATCAGAAGAAAAAAATATTCATAATCAACACTGGCAAACATCAAAACCCTAAAAAAAAAAAAAAAAAAAAGAAAAAAAAAAAATCAGAAAAGTTCTTTGTTTCTTAGAACACAAAACCAGACACCCAAAACCAAATCCAAAAACCTGTTCAGATTATACTTTTTCGACGCCAGACCACTCCGAAGAAAGGTCTCGTTGTAAGAGCCCAGATGGTGACCACTGGCACCGTATCAGCAACGTTCGTACAAAAGAATCGAGCCAGAGACCGATATATCTCGAACAGAGCTACATAACTAAAAGACCTCAGTGCTTCCTTCCTTGCATGAGAAACGATGTTGATGTCTTCGTGGTTCTACTGTATACAAAATAAGTCCTTAACTGTTCTCAAGAAGACCAGACACCCTGAATATAAATGGTTCGACACAGGTTTTATAAACAACCCACCATTTTCAACTGCATGGCTGTACAGGAACTACTATCTTATTATTGATTGGAAATTGGTATGTTATAACACATTTGTAAAAGTTCACTATAAACCCACTATCGGAGAAATAATAACGGAAAGTACAGGGAAATTGTATATTTCGACTACTATCTGTAGTCCTCTTCAGCAGAAGAGGACTACAGATAGTAGTCGAAATATACAGTTTCCCTGTATTTCCGTTATCATTTCTCCGATAGTGGGTTTATAGTGAACTTCATTATTGATCTACAAATAAACGAACACTCGGATAACTCCATGCTTTTGCATTGTACATTAGAATTAATAATATCACGATACTGACTTGGACAGTCTGACTGTGATAAAATCTTTCAGTTTTTATAGTACCTAAATTTAAGTTACGGCGCTACATTTTTGTTCTTTTATGTGTATATACCTCTTGTGAGTCGCTCTACCTCGTAGTTGATCGATGAATGTTGTTAAAAGCTTCATCGTATTTTCGGTTTATTTACAAATTTCTAGTATACTCGAAGTAAAACTACAGTATAGCAGATACTTTTCAACAAGTTATGTCAATTGTAATTGTTATTTCGAACTATATCTTCTTTTCATTATTTACACTTTATTTATATTGATTCAATGCCAAATGAACTTACTTTATTCATACAGATATACAAAACATACATGTATAGACAAATACATACGTGCACTTATTTGCATACACATATATGCACAAACCTACAGCATATACATATAAACAAACACACATTTTCATGTAACTCGCGCATGTCTATATGTATTTATGAATATATACATATGAATAGTCTACATGCATACATGTTTATATGTAATCATGTATACGTGTATGGCAATGTCTGTATATGTATATCAGTATCATGTATATGTATATGTATATGCATATGTATATGTATATGTATATGTATATGTATACGTATATGTATATGTATCTGTATATGTATATGTATATGTATATGTATATGTATATATGTATGTGTAATGAATATGCGTATCAAATTGAATGAGCACTTGAAATCGATAGTGATGTATCGTCTAATGGAGGACTTCTGACAGCTTCGCCAGTGAAAGCAGCTGCTGCAGAAGAAGCTCCGTTGGCATCTGCTGCAGAAGAAGCTCTGTTGGCAGCTGCAGCAGACAGAGGAGCCGTAGACCATCTCCCTGGGCAAAAACAAGAGACAGTCGAGCGCTGCGGAGTGCTGAAGTAGCATGACGGAGGTCTTTCGCTGGGGCACGTGGTCTTATAAGAAGAGGAAGAGGAGGCAGAGGAGGAAAAGGAGGAAGAGGAGTAAGAGGAGAACGAAAAGGAGGAAGAGGAGGAAAAGGAGAAAAAGGAAGAAGAAAGAAACAAAAAGGAGGAACAGGCAGAGATGCTGAAGGATTTTAATACAGCAGAGAGGAAAAGGAGGAAGAGGAGGAAAAGGAAAAAGAGGAAGAAGAGGAGAACGAAAAGGAGGCACAGGCAGAGTTAATGAGGGGTTTAATACAGCAGAGAGGAAGAGGAGGCAGAGGAAGAAAAGGAGGAAAAGGAAAAAGAGGAAGAAGAGGAGAACAAAAAGGAAGCACAGGCGGAGTTATTGAAGGATTTAATACAGCAGAGGAGGAAAGGGAGAAAGAGGAAGAGGAGGAGGAAAAGGAGGAAGAGGAGCAAAAGGAGAAAGAGGAGGAAGAGGAGAAAAAATAGAAGAAACAGGCAGAGATATTGAAAGATCTCATACAGCAGAAGAGAAAAAGGAGGAAGAGGAGGAAAAGGAGAAAGAGGAGGAAAAGGGGAACAAAAAGGAGGAACAGGCAGAGATATTGAAAGAGAGAGGAAGAGGAGGCAGGGGAGGAAAAGGAAGAAAAGGAGAAAGAGGAAGAGGAGGAAAAGGAGGAAAAGGAAGAAAAGGAGAAAGAGGAAGAAGAGGAGAACAAAAAGAAGAAACAGGCAGAGATATTGAAGGGTTTCATACAACAGAGAGGGAGAGGAGGCAGAGAAGGAAAAGGAGGAAGAGGAGGAAAAGGAGAAAGAGGAAGAAGAGGAAAACAAAAATGAGGAACAAATACGAAAATAAAA
>NC_134795.1:53241905-53251905 GCF_046742065.1 Oratosquilla oratoria
GGTGTGTGCGTGCGTGGAAGGTCACAGCATTACCCATAGATCGGACATAGCTTTCTGACAGTGAAGTTCACGACGTGAAATTGAATCATCAACATAAACTGAATAGAGGAGAGCGAGTTATGTGTTGCTGTTTCTCTTGAGATTCTTAGGATGGGATGTCATGTACGTTACAGGGAATACATAAGGTACATGAGTTCTTTATATGTAACCAAAGTTAATAATTCCAGTTACGGTTTTACCATACTGGGTTTTATTTGTATATTCATAAGGTATAAGTAGAATGGAAAATATTTTTTCTCAAGGTAAAGTGAATAGTATAGAGCGTCTGTATATACTCTCTACCAATGGTTTTGTAGAAATAATCCTCAGTTAATGGCAATGGTTAAGCTTGACTGGTTGGAGATGTTGGCACATAGCAAGTCTAACTTTGTTTAGTCACATTTAAACCAAGTATAGGTCCGAACATAAATGAGGACAATATGAGGACAAGAAGGGAAGATGTACAGTTCATCCGCATTGTATGTAGACACGTTTCTCTTGCTATCATATTAAATGGTTATTGTATCCACGATAATCATGCATTTTTTCTCCACTTCCCGTATCGAGTACGATTTACTCTTTTGTAATGTCAATGTTATATATGTTATCCATTACTTTTTTGCTAAGTCGTTCTATAAGTGTATAGTGTAAAGTAAAGATAGAAGCGCTGGTGAACTACGGCCCATAACAACAGCAACACCTGCAGGGCGGGCTGCAGTTTCCACAACGTTTGATTTATGTTTCGGGAAAATTCGCAGTTGGGGATTTTGGTCGTGGATTGCCTGGGAATTTAATGCTTCTTTATTCGCCACTAAATGTTTAGTTTGGAAAGCGAATTTTGGTGGTGATAATTAACTATTTGTGTTTGTTATCTTGCTTTTTGTTTTATATCTAATTTCCATCTAATTCTGTCTTTATTCTTTTTGTTAATTTAATTTCAGTTTGTTTGATTGTATTTCATTTTATTTCTTTTTTATTTATTTCATTGTATCATGTAATAGAATAGGGTATATTATAAATGGTGAAATTATAAAATTCATCGATTCTTCTCTTGTCTTATCTAATTTTCTTAGTTTATTTGACGCTCTTTGGTAATGATGTCTGTCTCCTTGCAGGAGACTAAACTGCAATGGATCGTATGCGTTTTTGCGTACTATTTATACTATCTTGAACCTTGAGACGTTCTTAATTCTTTTCTACTTTTGCACTTCCAACCTTTCTTCGGTTTATCATTGGAGGGTTTGGAGCACGGAAAAGATGCGTTATGTCTATCCTACGACGAAAATAGATAAACAGATAAATGAATGAATATATGATATTGATGATATGGTTTAACATCACAAACTCCTCCCATCGGAAAGCTAGGACGATGCCCTACACAGAGGGCTTTGTAGCGTGGAATTTGATGAGCCATGCCCTTGGTTCAACTTCGCCGGTAGCAGGATTCGAACCACCATTCCCTCGACCTTTGCCGCAAATAACGACGCCCTAACCCACTCAGCCAGCGAGCTTCCTTAAGAATAAATAAACAAATAAATGAATAAATGAATAAATAAATAAATAAATAGATAAATAAATAAATAAATAAATAAATAAATAAATAAATGAATAAATAGATAAATAAATAATAAATAAATAAATAAATAAATAGATTAATAGATGAATAAATGAATAAGTGAATAAATGAATAAATAAAAACAATAGAAAATACTCAGAGAGATCTCATACCAGAAATTAAATGAGGTTTGGTTTCTATAGCTCATTTAGAACATCGTAACATCTTCAACATATTTTGTCATGTAACAACTCTAAGTGGTCCTTCCCCTACATGCAGAAGCCTCAGTGATGACGTAGTTGGGATCTCGTAGCATATACAGTAATCTGATCCGCGTGGCTTTATTTGTCTTATTAAAGAAGTTGTAGATAGGGTAGAATGACCGAGGTTATCATGTTTTTCCTCTGAAAGATATGGTATATCACAATGGAGATTAAAAGAGGTCGTGACATTTGGTAAATGATAGTCAGTAATTTCTTCACAACAGCATACGTCCGCTAGAGAGAAGACAGAAAGGCTTGGAATAAAGGTTGGACATCATGACCAAAGTGTACACGTACACATGTACACCAGTACGCGCGCACACACACACACACACACACACACACACACACACACACACACACACACACACACACACACACACACACACACACACAACCTCGTGGCAAAGTGGATAGAGTTCCCGTCTAACACCACGGCGGCCCGGGTTCGAATCCCGCCCAGGGCTGAAATAATTCACATTATCGCTGCGCTGCGGGTTGTTACTCCAACTCTCTTGGGCGGGGAGTTGGGGGAGGGTGTGCGTGTAAGATCACAGTATTACCCATAGATCGGTTATACGAGCTCTGAGCTCTCATTCGGTAGGTTAATAATTGTTGATCACGAGTCCAACACGTGATCCAAGACTATGGTGAATCACACACACACACACACACACACACACACACACACACACACACACACACACACACACACACACACACACACACACATATATATATATATATATATATATATATATATATATATATATATATATACACACGGAGTTAAACACGACAGCATTTTGGCACTGGTTAATCTTCTTACTGAGATTTTCAATTTTCCTCACAGTAGGTCTCATTTCAGGAGGGTGGGCAAATACAAGCCTTCCAAATTCTTCCATATTTAATTTAACGTTTCGACTTCAGGGAGTCATCTTCAGAATAGTTACAAGAGAAAAGTCACAATTTTCAAAGCTACATGATTCACCAACCCCCACATGACCAGCGTGGTGACCCAGCGAGAAGACCTACCTTACCTGACTCCCCCCCTCTCCCTCCTCCTACCCCTCCTCCTCCCCCTTCCCTTCCAAGACGTAGTGTCCGGCTACGTAACGGATCACGAACCATGCACCGTTCCCAAGCGGCCCATATTTAAACCCATGTTGTCTGTACACCATTGTCAATTGTGAATCATGTAGCTTTGAAAATTGTGACTTTTCTCTTGTAACTATTCTGAAGATGACTCCCTGAAGTCGAAACGTTAAATTAAATATGGAAGAATTTGGAAGGCTTGTATTTGCCCACCCTCCTGAAATGAGACCTACTGTGAGGAAAATTGAAAATCTCAGTAAGAAGATTAACCAGTGCCAAAATGCTGTCGTGTTTAACTCCGTGTGTATTAGTGAGAATCTGCGCCCTAAATATACAATATATATATATATATATATATATATATATATATATATATATATATATACACATACACTTTCAACCCACAACTACATGCATAAAACACGCTCCAGGCTGTATCATTCGACCACTATTGAGTTGTGCCGCGGAAGCAAATGTTGGTCATTTCTATTCATACAGACTCTTTCTGGATGCTCAGACTTCGCGCGAAGTCGCTCCGGCCGAAGAAGCTCTGGTATGTGTTCCTCCATTGATTTATCAAGCGGGAATTGCCCTCACAGAGACGTCGTATTTGCTCTGAAATATGTTCCCTCGCTGGGTGTAAACGACTCTACGGGGACTGTTTGTATTTAGGAGAGGAAGCCGGAGGAAACGTGTTTGCGTCGGGATCTGAGTTTGTATCAGATTGTTGTAGTCGTTTCCAAATTGCTTATGAAGAGTTATATGAGCCTCTTTGTATTTGGTGCTGCCCTTTCAGTTCTCTTTGTTATGTATGTACAGTATATATATATATATATAAATACATATATATATATATGTATATATATACATATATATATATATATATATGTGTGTGTGTGTGTGTGTGTGTGTGTGTGTGTGTGTGTGTGTGTGTGTGTGTGTGTGTGTGTGTGTGTGTGTGTGTGTGTGTGTGTGTGTGTGTGTGTGTGTGTGTGTGTGTGTGTGTGTGTGTGTTTGTAGGTGTGGGTGTGGGTGTGGGTGTATAGGTGGGTGTAGGAACTAATCCAGGACGTATCGCATTTTCGCTGACTTTCTTCATTATATTATAGTCACTCCTAAACCCATTCTAACAAAAAAAATCATTCAAATTATCTTCTAAATGAAAAGATGAGGTAACCCTAGTTACATACATGAAATATGAAATACAATAAAATACTATGAAATGACTCACGAAACACTAAACAATTAACAAGATTCTTGATACACTTGAACCCTTTTTCCTTATCATAAATATCTTATATTTTTGGCTGCCGTCAGGCGATTTTATTCAAGATGGGAGTAGTAGATACCCTGTCCAAGGTTGGATATGATCATTATCGTGATCATGAGCGTGGAGATCATTACTGGCGCCAGAGAGTGCATGACAGACTGACACTCATTATTCCTCCTTTGACAGATTTCGAGCAAATTAACACACCCAACTCTGACATGTTATTATGCCGATGTCAGACTATACGGCGAGGCCGGATGCGGCCAGGCTATGTTTGCAAGTTAAATGAACTTAATAAAATCACCTGGCGACAGACATAACTTGATATAACGACCACCACCTCCCCCTTGGTTAGAATACGCTCGTAACCTTTCGAGACTAATGACTCATAAGGGAGACTATTCTGTCGCCAAAAACAAGCCGCAACGGCGGCGCCGGAAAGTGTGACAACGGCCTTAACAACGGTTGGCAAACATGCTTGCCATCAGGTTACTTGATTCGTCTACGTGACGCCTCTTGAGGCTGAATAACAACCCGTTTTCTATGAGCTCAATATTATTGTAATTTTCTAAATCAGCTTTCGTTTCTATGAACTCAGTATCACTGCTTTCTAACTCGGCGTTTCTAAACCTGAGTTTCTAGGAACTTCAGGAAGTGAAAAAATAGGTTAAAGGAGGTGCTAGAAAAGTCTGTTCCTTGTAGTCATGAAGCAGCCATGGTTAATGTAGATGTTAGGGTGGTGGACTACTCAACCCTAATTACAGGGGATGCTATTTCACCACTATGAAGTACTGTGCGAAATTTGCTTAATCTAATGCCTGACGATTTTGTTCAGATAACTCTCTCTCTCTCTCTCTCTCTCTCTCTCTCTCTCTCTCTCTCTCTCTCTCTCTCTCTCTCTGTGTGTGTGTGTGTGTGTGTGTGTGTGTGTGTGTGTGTGTGTGTGTGTGTCTGTCTGTCTGTCTGTCTCTCTGTCTCTGTCTGTCTCTCTGTCTCTCTATCCCTCTCTGTCTCTCTCTCTCTCTCTCTCTCTCTGTCTCTCTCTCTCTCTCTCTCTCTCTCTCTCTCTCTCTCTCTCTCTCTCTCTCTCTCTCTCTCTCTCTCTCTCTCTCTCTCTCCGTCTATCTCTCTCTCTGTCTGCCTCCCTCTCTCTCTCTCTCTCTCTCTCTCTCTCTCTCTCTCTCTCTCTCTCTCTCTCTCTCTCTCTCTTTCTTTCTCACTCTCTCTCTCCGTCTGTCTGTCTGTCTGTCTGTCTGTCTGTCTGTCTGCCTCCCTCCATCTCTCTCTCTCTCTCTCTCTCTCTCTCTCTCTCTCTCTCTCTCTCTCTCTCTCTCTCTCTCTCTCTCTCTCTCTCTCTCTCTCTCTCTCTCTCTCTCTCTCTCTCTCTCTCTCTCTCTCTCTCTCTCTCTCTGTCTGTCTCTCTCTTTAGAAAAAAGAAGAATCTATGCAGTACCATCACCATCGGACAAGAAACAAGAGAAACTGACGAGGAAGTAAAATTCTTATGGTTTAGTGAATACGCGACTCAAAGTGTACATGTTAGTGCGCATGTATGTGTGTTTGTGTTAAACATACGTGCGTACTATGAATGCGTGTGTGTATGTCCGTGTGTGTATGTTCGTGTGTAAGTATGCCTGTGCGTATTTGCATACATTGGCATACGAATGTTTGTGCATGTATATATATTTGTACATGTGGGTGTATGTGTGTGCATCTGGGTGTATGTGTGTGCACGTGCATGTATGCGTGTATAAGTATACCTGTGCATGTGTGTATGTTTGTGCATGTGGGTATATGTGTGTGTCTGTGTGCACATGCATGTATGAGTGTATGAGTACACCTGTGCATATTTGTATGCGTGCGTACGCGTGTGTGCATGTGGGTGTATGTGTGTGCTTGTGGGAGTATGTGTGTATTCACCTTGGTCTTTGGATCACGTGTTGGACTCGTGATCGACAGCTATTTCCCTCCCGGAAGAGAGCTCAGAGCTCGTATGACCGATCTATGGGTAATGCTATGACCTTTCACACACACACACCCAACTTCCCGCCCACGAGAGTCAGAGTAACGACCCGAAGCGCAGCGATACCGAAATAATTTCGGCCCTGGGCAGGATTCGAACCAGGTACTGCGAGCACCACCGTACTTCCCAGTCCAGTGCTCTACCAACTGCGCCACCGAGTCGTATACGGTTATGTGTATGTGCATATGCGTGTATGCGTGTATGTGAGGTTGTTTCCCGCGTAGTTGCAAAACCAGAATTGCCTCCCATTTACAACTTCATTTATTCACCGGAAACAAATGACGCCTTTTTTTCTTTTTTCTTTTTCTGTAACCTGAGACCAAGGGCACACAGCAGACAGTATTGAGGAACTTATGCTCCCAGCTGTACACGCAATCTTGAACCAAGTCTTGGTGTGGTTAGCTGTGCGTGCCTGAGACCGCCGATGCGTGGACACTCATCATAATCTAAACAAGATTCGGGTCTCCTATCTTCCACATCATCTTTCCCTGCATCATTTATGACAAAGTTCACTAACTTGGCCTTGCCTGACCTTACTTCATTTGACCAAACCTAATTTAACCTAACCAAATCTAATCTGACTCAACCTAACCTAGCCTAACCTAAGTTAAACTAACCTAACCATGCCTAACGTAACCTAATCTAATTTAGCGTAACTTAGCGTAACCTAACCTAGCCTTACCAAAGCTAAAATAACCCAACCTAATTTAACGTAATCTCATTTCATCTAGCGTTACCTAACCTAACCTAACCTAACCTAACCTAACTTCACCCATCCTAATCTATCCTAACCTAACCTAACCGAGCCTGATCTAGCCTAACCTAACCTAACCTAACCTAATATAACCTAACCCTTTTATTACTATGTTGCAATGGATAAACTTGATAAATCCTTCTACTGCCACGACTTGTAATGAGTTATATATGTCTCCAGGTGATTTTAATCAGCTGTGGGAAAACCCGTATATGGCAAAAAAGATAGTAACATTATGGTTAATTGCTTCGCTGAATAAGGTATTTACCATGGCTGAATATACAAATATATTAGATGTTCACACACACACACACACACACACACACACACACACACACACACACACACACACACACACACACACACACACACACACACACACACACACACGGTGGCGCAGTTGGTAGAGCGCTGAACTGCTAGCATGGTGGTGCCCGTAGTACTTGGATCGAATCCTGCCCAGGGCCGAAATTATTTCGGTACCGCCGCGCTTCGGGTCGTTACTCTGACTCTCGTGGGCGGGGAGTTGGGTGTGTGTGTGTGTGTGTAAGGTCATAGCATTACCCATAGATCGGACCTACGAGCTCTGAGCTCTCTTCCGGGAGGGAAATAGCTGTTGATCACGAGTCCAACACTTGATCCAAAGACCAAGTGAATACACACCCACACACACACACACAAAAAAACACACACACACACACACAAACACACACACACACACACACACACACACACACACACACACACACACACACACACACACACACACACACACACACACACACACACACGACTTGTGGCGCAGTGGTAGAGTTCTCGGCTGCCACTACGGTAGTCCGTGCTCGAATTCCGCCAAGGGCTGAAATAATTTCAATATCGCTGCGCTGCGAGTCGTTACTCAAACTCTCGTGGGCGGGGAGTTAGGTGTGTGTGTGTGTGTGTGTGTGTGTAAAGTCACAGCATTACCTATAGATCGGTCATATATAAGCTCTGGTCTCTCTTCCGGAAGGGAAATAGCTGTCGATCATGAGTCCAACACGTAATCCACGACCATGGTGAATCACACACACACACACACACACACACACACACACACACACACACACACACACACACACACACACACACACACACACACACACACACACACACACACACATTCCCCGACCGGGCGGAGATAAGTTGGGTTTGTCTCCTTTCACGTGTAACCCCTGTTCACCTAGCAGTGAGTAGGTACGGGACGTTAGTCAAGGAGTTGTGACCTTGCTGTCCCGGTGTGTGGTGTGTGAGTGGTCTCAGACCTACCCAGAGATCGGCAAATAATGAGCTCTGAGCTCACTGCCGTAGGGTGGTGTCTGGCTGTCTCGACAGAGACTGCGGTAGATCCGAGGTGAATACACACACACACACACACACACACACACACACACACACACACACACACACACACACACACACACATATATATATATATATATATATATATATATATATATATATATGTATATATATATATATATGTTGATTAATTTATTGTATTATCTATTAAATTTATCTTCATATATTTATTGTATTTTTATGTTTATCTATTTTCTACTTATTTCCTTATCTATATATTTATTATTTGTTCGTTTATCTATCTACTCATTCATCGTTTATTAATTTGCCTTTGCATAACACTGATATACCATGAGTCAGGTTCCGTTGTTTACAACAGTGTACATAAAGAAAACGGAAGAATGTTTGCAATTTCTTGCAAATGCTCTTCCGACTCGACGGGAACTAAGCTGACCATAACACATCGCGCCAAGTCCACGCGAAGCTGTTTGGCTGGCAGCTGGTTGCGGCCAGACCTCTCGTTAGAACCAGCTGCCTTCACCTGCAGCAGAAGGGTCTTGTGCACCAGCTGTCGGCGGCACAGCGGTGGAGGTAAGCAAGAGAAAGAGGAGTTCCGTCTGGACATAGACCTCTGGTAGAGGTTAAATCTCGTTGTGTATGTTAAAGACAGATTGAACATTTTTAGAAGCTCTGCCATGGGATTCGAACCCTGGCCCGTGCGTACAGTCCTTTTGAACCATCCCATGTAGCATGGTCGCTAGCGTCTTGGCCTCGTGATTATCGACGCACGGGCCAGGGTTCGAATCCTATGGCAGAGCTTCTAAAAATGTTCAGGTTAAATCTCGCAATAAGGTGATGTGTTTCGTGGTCGTTGTTTTGCTTCGCGTTAGATGATTTTGTCTCGCTGAAGAGGATTCGAGAATTCTTTGTGTATTTAATACACCCCTTACCTGATTTTTACGGTGTTCTATTTATTCATTTATTTATCTATTTATCTAAATATTTATACATATTTCATTTATTTACCTACCTATCTATATATCTTTATTTATTTATCTGTCTATTTATATATCTAATTGTTTATCTATCTACCTATTTATATATATCTATTTATTTATCTTCCTATTAATATATCTATTTGTTTATCTACTTATGTATATATTTATTCATCTACCTATTCTTATATCTATTTATTTATCTACCTATTTATATATCTATTTATCTATCTACCTATTTATATATCTACTTATTTATTTATCTACCTATTTACATATATATTTATTATCTACCTATGTATATATTTATTTATCTATCTACCTATTTATATATGTATATTTATTTATCTATTCATCTGTTTCCTTTTTATTTGTTTGTGTGTTTACTTTATTGATTATCGGTTCATTTATTCATTTATTCCTTTATTAATTCATCTATTCATTCTTTTTTTTTTTTTTTTTTTTGCTTTCTTGGTTGTATGGGTTATTATCTGTTTACATATTCATTTTCTATCTAGTTAAGTATCACTTTAATTATGCATTAATTTATTCATTCATTCATTTATTCATTCATTCATTCATTCATTATTTACCAATCTATTTACTTATTTAGTTACCTATTCGTTTATTTCTTTTGCGCGGATTAAAACAAAATTCTATTTAGTACG
>NC_134795.1:53271905-53276905 GCF_046742065.1 Oratosquilla oratoria
GTAAATAATAATAACAATAATTCTTGATTAGCTTTGAAGTGTATTCTTCAACCTGACCATGTTCGTGAACTAAAAGATATATTCCTACTCTGCCACATTACTCCTGCAAACTTCTCTCTCCTTTTGTTGATGGACTTGTTCTTCTTGTTCTTTCTTTTTTGTTCTCGATATGTTCTCCCTTCTTGTTCCCCTTCTTGTTCTCCCTCTTTGTTCTACCTTCTTGTTCTTCCTTCTTGTTCTCCCTTCTTGTTCTCCCTTTATGTTCACCCTATGTTCTCCCTTCTTGTTCTCCCTTTTTGATCTCCCTATGTTCTCCATTCTTGTTCTTCCTTCTTGTTCTCCCTTCTTGTTCTCCCTTTTTGTTCTTCCTATGTTCTCCCTATGTTCTTCCTGTGTTCTCCTTATCTTCTTCCTTCTTGTTCTTCCTTCTTGTTCTACCTATGTTCTCCCTATGTTCCCCCTTCTTGTTCTTCCTTCTTGTTCTCCCTATGTTCTCCTTATGTTCTCCTCAGACTCCATTGTCTCTCTCGACGCCAACAAACGCCCTTGAGACAGCAAAGGCGTGAAAGTCTGCGTCCACCTGGCTGGCACTGGTTGGCAAATGTGTGCACATACATACATACGCACACACGTTCACATACGTTCACACACACACATGCCCACGCACACACCCAATCGTATGTATGCATGCATATGCACACACATACATATACACATGCATACATGCACATGCACACAATCATACACAACCACACGCAATCACAATTATACACATTTACATACAGACATACGTATACATACACACGAACACACACACACACACACACACACACACACACACACACACACACACACACACACACACACACACACACACACACACACACACACACACACACACACGTACACACACACACGTACACACACACGTACACACACACACGTACACACACACGTACACACACACACGTACACACACACACACACACACACACACACACACACACACACACACACACACACACACACACACACACACACACACACACACACACACACACACACTAACTCACTCACACACACGTACACACACATACGTACACACATACACACACGTTCACACACACACGTACACACATACGTACACACACACACATACACACACACACGTACAAACACACACACACACACACACACACACACACACACACACACACACACACACACACACACACACACACTTACACACACACACACACACACACGTACACACACACACACGTCCACACACACGTACACACACACACGTACACGCACGCACACACACACACGCACACACACACACACACACACACACACACACACACACACACACACACACACACACACACACACACACACACACACACACATACACACACATACACACACACACACGTGCACACAAGCGTACACACACACACACACACACACACACACACACACACACACACACACACACACACACGTACACACACGTATACACACACACGTACACACACACACGTACACGCACGCACACACACACACGTACACACACACACGTACACGCACGCACACACACACACACACACACACACACACACACACACACACACACACACACACACACACACACACACACACACACACATACACGTAATGGTAAATCCTCCTGGTTGATCTTAACTCCGTTTGATTAGATCTCGGTCAATCTCTACTTACTCATTGTGGCGACTGTTTTTCGACTTCACACTGAAAGATCACCTTAAATATTTCATCATTGATTTGTGTAGTGAGCCATAGTGATCAGTTGATTAGCTTGGACCGTGTTTTGCTTTGTATGATCTATGGAAGCGTGATTCTCTCTCTCTCTCTCTCTCTCTCTCTCTCTCTCTCTCTCTCTCTCTCTCTCTCTCTCTCTCTCTCTCTCTCTCTCTCTCTCTCTCTCTCTCTCTATCATATTTCTTTATTTGTTTGTTTGTTTACATGTTTGTTGATTCCTTTACTAATTTATTTATAAATTCATTCATATTTATCTATTCATTTAATTATTCATTCATTTATTCCTTGATGTTTTCATTTGATTATTTATTAATTTGTTTGATTATTTATTCATTTGCTCTAAAGAAAGCACAAGAGTGACTTTATCCTCTGACTTTCGAAAAATAATTTATTTATTAAAATTGACGAAATTCCACTTTTATCAGCGATTTTCTAACCTTTCAGAGCTAAACTAATCAGTTACCTGTTAACTAGAATGAAATACTTAAGCGTATAACATTAGAATGTTAATCTAGATAGGTATACACGGTTAATGAAAAGTTAATTCATTGCAAATGTTAGATTAACCAAGACACGGAGCTCTAAGACGCGGCATCGCGATGTGGTTTCAGTGTGTAAAATTAGATTTCTTGTTCAGTAGGTCCCTTCCCCCCCACGACATTGCGATGTGGTGTAATATTATATTTCATGCTCCGTAGGTCCCTTCCCCCACACTTTTGGATGTTTCGGATACTTTACCACTGCACTTTGGGTAGATCCATGTCTTTCCCTTGGAGATTCTTATCTCGTGGTTGTGTGTACATTCCACATACTCTGGTGATTTTTTAGACTGTATGTCAAATAAGATGTGGTAAGGTTAGGGTAGGGTAGGGTAGGTTAAGTTGGATTTGGTTGGGTTGGTTGGGGTTGAATGGGATTTGTTATGTTGGTTGGGTTGGGTTGGGTTAGGTTAGGTTAGGTTAGGTTGGGTTAGGTTGATTAGGTTGCTTGGTTTAGGTTAGGTTAGGTTAAGTTAGGTTAGGTTGGGTTAGGTTGGTTGAGTTGGGTTAGGTTAGGTTAGGTTACGTTGGGTTAGGTTGGTTGGGTTAGGTTAGGTTAGGTTGGGTTGGTTGGGTTAAGTTAGGTTGGTTGCTTGGTTGATTGGTTGGTTGCTTGGTTAGGTTAGGTTAAGCTAGATTATCTATGCTAGACTAGGTCAGGTTAGATTAGGTTAAATTAGATTAAACTAGGGTACTGCAGTGGATCTGATACGGAATCCGGGAAAGGACCCTTTGGGAAATAATTCTATTCATGCCTCGAGTGAAGACAGTTCTCATGGCTGCCCTTAATAGCTCTCAATCTACGGACGCGCTTGGGGCAGTCACACTCGTGTCCTGTTATTTATAGTTGGTCTCGTCTTGGACCTCGTGCTCGTCTGCGTTGGCGCTTCCTTGCACGTTCCCGGGAGTCTTTATCGGGACTTCGTTCACTCTTGCATGCTCTTCGGCACTTCCGAAGACCCCTGTGACCGGTAGAAGTAGTTCGTGGTATTCTTCGGAAGTCTTGTCTCTGAGTAGAATGAGTTTGTGAGTTCTTAGTTAACCCTTGCATGCTCTTCAGCACTTCCGAAGACTCCTGTGACCTGTATAAGTAGTTCGTGGTGTTCTTCAGAAGTCTTGTCTCTGAGTAGAATGAGTTCGCGAGTTCTTCGTTCACTCTTGCATGCTCTTCGGCACTTCCGAAGACGCCTGTGACCGGTAGAAGTAGTTCGTGGTGTTCTTCGGGAGTCTTGTATTCGAGTAGAGTGAGTTTGCGAGTTCTTCGTTCATTCCTCAGTAGTTCGTGGTGTTCTTCAGAAGTCTTGACTCTGAGTAGAATGAGTTTGTGAGTTCTTAGATAACCCTTGCATGCTCTTCAGCACTTCCGAAGACTCCTGTGACCTGTAGAAGTAGTTCGTGGTGTTCTTCGGAAGTCTTGTCTCTGAGTAGAATGAGTTCGCGAGTTCTTCGTTCACTCTTGCATGCTCTTCGGCACTCACGAAGACTCCTGTGACCTGTAGAAGTAGTTCGTGGTGTTCTTCAGAAGTCTCGTCTCTGGGTAGAATGAGTTCGCGAGTACTTCGTTACCTCTTGCATTCACTTCGGCACTCCCGAAGACTCCTGTGACCTGTATAAGTAGTTCGTGGTGTTCTTCGGAAGTCTTGTCTTCGAGTAGAGTGAGTTCGCGAGTTTCTTCGTTCACTCTTGCATGCTCTTCGGCACTGCCGAAGACTCCTGTAACCGGTAGAAGTAGTTCGTGGTGTTCTTCGGAAGTCTTGTCTTCGAGTAGAGTGAGCTCGCGAGTTGTTCGTTACCTCATGCATGCTCTTCGGCACTCCCAACGACTCCTGTACCCGGTAGAAGTAGTTCGTGGTATTCTTCAGAAATCTTTACTTCGAGCAGAGTGAGTTCGAGCAGGTGACCTTTGAGGTCACAGCGGTCTTCCTTGGGGTAGATAATGTGAAGGTTTTACTTAACCAGAAAAGGGATTAACTCTACGAAAGGCAGGTCATGTGGCTTGTACTAACTAAAAGCAATTAACGGTATGTGTGTACATGATCGAAAATATATATTTTTGGTTTATATACATAATGAAAAATGTTGCTCTACCTAATCCAAACAATTTTGTTTTCACCCAGAGTCGATCAAATATCAAGTAAACAGCCAATGAATTGCAAAAAAAAAAAAAAAAAAAAATCTCCCTCAAAAAAGGGGAAATGAAATGCCGCCCCCCCCCCCACAAAAAAAGGGAAAAATGCCAAGCCGCGGTAAACGTATTTCTAGTTTGACGTTCAACAAATCCCTAGGATCACCTTGTAATACCTTTGACTTCCAGACATGGAGGAAGGGAGGGAGAGCACAGAGAGAGAGAAAAAACACACCAACCTACGTGTTCTATACCTCTTGTTTGTTTACTGAGGGCTTGAGCGGTTCTGTAAGTGAAACAAGAAATCCAAACGTAGCTGCCTTAGTCCTGTTATGTATGAGATCATACCTCCAGCTGAATAAAATCGCCTGGTGACCGCCAGAATAAAATATGTAAAGAAGTCTTTGTTGCTGATGCCAAGGGAGGTGACTGTGGAGCCCAGTTCTTCATCCACATATTCTACCACACTCTGGGCATGTCAAATCTGGATGAGGTGGATAAGCTGTACCTGATCCCGATCTGGCATGCTTGGA
>NC_134795.1:53289405-53301905 GCF_046742065.1 Oratosquilla oratoria
TGTATGTGTGTGTGTGTGTGTGTGTGTGTGTGTGTGTGTGTGTGTGTGTGTGTGTGTGTGTGTGTGTGTGTGTGTGTGTGTGTGTGTGTGTGTGTGAGTGTGTGTGTGTGTGTGTGTGTGTGTGTGTGTGTGTGTGTGTGTGTGTGTGTGTATGTGTGTGTGTGTGTGTGTGTGTGTGTGTGTGTGTGTGTCTTTGTGTGTGTGTGTGTGTATGTGTGTATGTATGTGTGTGTGTGTGCATGCGTGTGTGTTGTGTTGTGTCTGCGTGCCTTTGTTTATGCGTACATGTGTGTATATGTAATTCTGTGAATCAGGTGTTGGACTAGTGATCGATAGCTTTCATCTTCCCGAAAGAGAACTAATGGTTAATGGATAGACCAATCTATAAGTAATGTTTTCACTTAACAAACAAACCTCTTACCCCTTGCTTAAGGGGAACAGTAACTGTTTTCTGTATTAAAAAAAAAAACACTCAACCTCTGAGAAAGGCTCGATCTCGGACCTTTAGGCCAAGAGCCAAGGACGCTAACTACTGCACGAGTAATCCTACATGCGTCTATGCGTATGCACATGTGCGTATGTGAGTCTGTGTATGTTAATGATTCTGTGTGTATGCATCTGTTCATATGTACGAGACTTCCGTTGCACGTGTGTATTTTGGCATTTTTATGTGCACTGATACCAAAGAAATATATACACTGGGGGGGTCTGCCCTCTGTTCAAATAGCGTCTGAACTAACATTTTCCACGTTCAAAGTTAAGTCACTTGATGAGTGATATTACTTTCTTTTTTTGTTTTGGTTTTGGGTTAATTTTGGCGAGAAAAAAAATTGATTTCCTGAAGAGACGGAAGCCTCTTCTCTAGTTGCAACTACCGGTGGGATATCAGACACTGAATTTTAATTTCGCGTTGTTTTCGTTAGATAATGATAATAGTAGATAGATGGTAAAGGGTACATAGGCTGAGGGATATACTTTTATTCCTAACTAGTTTCTTGTTATGTATAAATTGGCCAAATTGACTTCGAACATTATTCCTATGAAGAAGCCAGCGGCAGGCGTCGTTGATTAGTGTTACGGTAAAGTGCCATTTACACGATGAAACAGTTTGACAAACCCGGTTTGTCAGACAAGTGTTTGAAGTGATGTTTGACCGTGTGAATGGGATATTCGGTTGTCAAATACGTTTGTCGAACGTGTTTGACAACCAAATACCCTATTCACACGGTCAAACATCACTTCAAACACTTGTTTGACAAACCGGGTTTGTCAAACCGTTTGACCGTCTAAATGCCCCCTTAACACACGTTGCCGTGTCCCTTTCTTGTTATGTATAAATTGGCCAATTTGACTTCGAAAATTCTTCTTCTGGAGAAGCCACTCAGACGAAACTAATTAGGAATGAAAGTATTTCCCTCAGCCCTTGTTTCCTTTACCGCCTATGCACATTCGTCACAATGTTCAAATAATGATAATTAATAGTAATAATAGTATTATTAATGGTAATGACAATAGTAATGATAGTGTTAATGATAGGATATGTGATAATATGATAAATTGGTAATTGATATTATAATTAATGTCATTATACCATAATATATAACAGTAATATAATAACATTTACGATAGTATGATAATATAGTAATATGATGATATAGTGATATAATAATATAAATTTATACAACAAATTAATAATATAATGATACAATGAACCATTAATGTAATAATATAATAATGATATGATATGATAACAACATAAAATGTAACATGATAACAACATACAGTAATAATGAATAATACTATAATGTAATATAATGGTATGATATCATACAACATAATGAAGAATATGATAATATAGTTTAATGTAGCAATAGAATACAACAATGATAGCTTATCGTGGCAAATCTAGAACAAAATAGAATCGTCTATACCCAGTCAGGTGACCTTGAGGTTGTCCAAATCTCACGTGTTTGCGAAAGAACGAATTACGTAATTCGGAGAACCAAGAAAACAGCTCATGTGTGATTTGACGTCATCCTATATATTTGTTGGTTTATTTATCTTTTTTTGCTTATGTACTTATTCATTTATCAATTCATTTATTTATTTATTTATCTATTATGTACTTATTTACCTATTGATACACATTCATTTATCTGTTTGTATATTCACTTAATTAATTTATTCATCTATCTATTCATCTATTCATCTATGTATTTATCTACTTATTTAATTATTCACTTATTTATTTGTCTATCATATATTTACATAATTATTCATTCATATATCTATCTACTTATTTATTCATTTATTCATTATATCATTCTTATTTATTTTATTTGTCGTAAATGATAACATGAAAATGTTGCCAAAGATATATAATGTATTTTATGATTAATGACAACAGCAATCCATAATCACCAGAGACAGCTTTGTTTATACCGAGGTTGGGAGCAGAATAAATAAATAAATTAATAGATAAATGAAAATGTATATATAAATAAATGAGCACAAAGATAAATAAATAATTGAACAAGTAAACACGAAAAATGGGCGCACAAACAAATCACTAATTGGCAAGTATTTGGTGTTTATCCAAAAGAAACATGAAACTCTAGGATGTAGTACATTTAATTGACAGGCGCTGAAACAGCCCCGGAAGAATCTTGGTACTGTGATACATCGCATAGACATATATTGCTGTATAATATACATCTGTTGGGTCTATTGTATTAGCTTGTAATTAAAAATTTTCTGTTTCTTTTAATCTAATATAATGTTTAATATGAAGGGTGTTTATGATTTTTTCTATTAGATATCATGTCGATATATATAATATATCTAAAGAAAAAGTATGTCACGATATCACACTGTTATATGACCCAGCTTGAGTGGGACATTCAACAATGAACGCTTGTGTTTTGGAAATAGTTGACTTATTTTTATATACAACAGAGACTTGTTTAGTTTCTTGAACACGTGATTGTGCTTTTAGAAGAATTGAATCGTCTTGCGTTAATAAAGAAAAATATATAAAAGCACTCCATCCTTCTGCACAAGATCAAACACTTGAGTAAAATCGTCTGGCGATAGACAGAATAGAATTTGTAAAGTGAGTCATTGAAAGAAAATTTTTGTTTGGATCACACATAGTTAACATCACTTCAATTGGATAGTTCACGTGTCGAAGTAAATCTTCCAGGACAGTTGCACTTATGATATTCTGTCTGGTTTTGGTGTCATTTAGTGTTGCCAATTAACAAGTTTTCATTGATTCAGTTTATCGCTATTTGAGATGAGCTTTTCCATGCTGTACTAAGTTTTTGAGCAAACATCACTATTACACGACTAAGTCCGACAACTATCATTTCAGTTTTGTCACAATTTCCTCTATTTTTTCTTCATCAACGGAATTTTCAAATCGCGCCACTTTATTCGAAATTTTAAAAATTTGAATTCAAATGTTTGAACGACATGTTACCTTTTTTGAAATTTTGAATTGCAACGTTTTCTCTGAACCGTTACTCGACCGCATGGCACTTGCTGGCACTCTGGGAGCTGCGTGCGTACTGGGCAACCCTCAGCTTGGCACACACGTACGCACGAACGAACGTACACACGCACACACTCACACATATACACACAGGTTCTCACACACGCACGCACGAATGTACGCACTAACATGAACCCTCATGGTCGTTTTTGGCTACCGTGTTATGAAGAAAGGAAACTGAGGATGAGACAAGGGGCTTTCCGTTAGCCACGATGAGTCTCCTGAAATGATCTCAATATTCAGAATGAAATATATATATATATATATATATATATATATATATATATATAAACAAAGTATATATATATATATATATATATATATATATATATATATATATACAGTATATATATATATATATATATATATATATGTATCTATATATGCATGCAAAATAACCACATGAGAAGGGAAACTTGTAGACAGTAAGTACAGTACTTTCGTATATTACATCTTTAGTCTGAAGATGTAATATACGAAAGTACTTACTGTCTACAAGTTTCTCTTCTGTGGTTATTTTGTACTTTTGTATCACGGTGATGTGATTGTATATATATATATATATGTGTGTGTGTGTGTGTGTGTGTATGTATGTATATATATACATCAACAGCATTTTCCACCTTGCAAAGAAAGTAGCCAGTCAAAGGCATAAATCCACTCCCACCCATTTCATCCCCACATACTCCAATCCCATTCACCACCCCTCTCTCCCTCTTTTCTTCTCTTCTCCAGCCAGAATGAAATGAAATAAGAAAAATAATATAATGAAAGCATAACTTGATAACTGTCATTATCAACTTGACAGATTTTATGCTCTATACCGGTAATCAACTTAATTCGTCTGACGATTGGCCAAATATATCTGTAATGTCTTTCGATTACTAAGATTAATATTAGCTGATTAATATCACCTACCACTAGACTGAACAAAGTTACTAAATTTAACTAGAACGTGTTAACAGATAAACCTGATTAACAATTTGAAGACGAGAATTTTCTAAATCATGTTAGAAGAAAAGAATCAAAATAACCATTATATTATGAGGATATAAAGATTAGATTCTGGGAGCCTTGTATTGTAAATTCGACTTTAAAAACGAGACTATTAAGAAACCTCGTTAGGAACTCATCTCACGCTTGACCTTGAAGAACTTTAATCTCGAGACATTGAGACAAGTTAGTTGGTGAAGACAAGCTTAGACACGGCTCGTGGTCCGAGTTTTATTCCTGACTAGTTTGGTTCTAAGATTTCTCCAGGAATAAACTGAGAGCGAAGCTCATCAGGAATAGAACTCCAGTCTATACCCGTGTCTTTCTCTCTCTCTCTCTCTCTCTCTCTCTCTCTCTCTCTCTCTCTCTCTCTCTCTCTCTCTCTCTCTCTCTCTCTCTCTCTCTCTCTCTCTCTCTCTCTCTCTCTCTCTCTCTCTCTCTCTCTCTCTCTCTCTCTCTCTCTCTCTCTCTCTCTCTCTCTCTCTCTCTCTCTCTCTCTCTCTCTCTCTCTCTCTCTCTCTCTCTCTCTCTCTCTCTCTCTCTCTCTCTCTCTCCGTTTTCTCCTTTTTTCTTTGTTTTGCCAGCACGTGCCTCTCGTTAAGAAAGCTGTTGACAAAGCCAGAGTTAAAGTCACATATCTGAGAATGAAAACGGCAGTAACGCTGACGACAATAAAGAGGGTAAATATGACAGTATCATTGTACTTGTAGTACCTTTGACATTGACAGTGACGGCGACAATAGAAAGGTTATAGCTATGGATGACTATAGCTCTCGAAACGATGATAACAATGGGTCTGTCATGGGTAGTACAACGAGTGATAGTGACATAAATGGTGACAGTGATGACGGAGGTAACACTGACAGTGATGGTGAACAGCTTACTGACTAATGTGATGATAGAATCATGTAGAAGAGTGTGATAGTGATACAGTTCCAAAATAGTGAAAAGTAACTTTTTTTTAACAAATAAGTAAGAGCTACGAAAAAATGTATGAATGAATAATTATGATAACGACAGTGATATTAAGAATGATATGAAAACAACATTATTGGTTATGATCACAATAACGATGAATCTAAACATTAACATAACAAGATCAATAACATTAACCATAACATTCGCAACAATATCAATAACAATGCTACTAATAACATTACCCATTCACGATCATATAGGAACAACATTCCCATCAATAACAGCCATTCTAAACGTCAATAACAAAAACCTCATCAACAACATTAACAACAACAACAGATTCAATAACGATGACCACACCATCAATAACAACGAGAACGAAAAAAAAGAAAAAAAGAAAAAGAAAAAGAAAAACAAGGGGAAGAAATGAGGCGTGTTTTACAAAGACAACAAAACCAACATATCTGTGAAAGTCGACACCAAATCCTCCGAAATATTTGTCTTTGATGTCCCATAGTGTTGTCTCTCCAACAAAACCACAGATTTACGAAAATCGTGTTTCTTCTAGGGACCAATGAATATGGATTGTAGCGGGAACATAGTTTAAGATGAAGAATTTGTTGGTTTTCAATGGCCCAAATAACCAACGAAATATATATATATATATATATACATATATATATATATATATATATATACATAAATATATACATATAGAGATGTATATATGTATATATATATACTTTACATATATATATATATGTATATATATATACATATATGTATATATATATATGTGTGTGTGTATATATATATGTATATTATATATATATGTATATATATATATATATATATATATATATATATATATATATACGCACACAAGTCGTATTGAAAAAGACAGCATTCTGGCAGCTGATAATCTTCTAATTAGCATTTTCTAGGTTTCTAACAAGGATCAGGTCACCCCCGAATAAAAGGATCCTTGTTAGAAACCTAGAAAATATTAATAAGATTATCAACTGCCAGGATGCTGTCGATTTCAATACTACTTGTGCACAAGAGAATCTGCTCTCTCACATTTTCGAATATATATATATATATATATATATATATATATATATATGTATATATAGATATATATATATATATATATATATGTATATATACATATGAAGTTCTGTAAAGTGTATGACATTTAATTTGATTTATATTCCAGTCTTATTTTGAACTTATTCATTTGTTTAGTTTCCGTTTTTTTTTTTTTACTCCGTCTTATACTACTATACATAAATGACATAGAGTTTCCTTATGCTTTATTCCATTTTGACCTGACATTCGATTCATCTACTTAATAATTTTTTACCTTACTACATACATTTTTCTTAGTTTATTTATTTATTTATTTATTTTTATTTTTTTGCATTTTGTTGATCCCCTTTTTTAGTGAATTAGAAAGCTAATTATATATAAATTCTATGTGTACGAGTATAATCATCATAATATTTTTAGCAATTAAAAATAAAGAAAAATAGAAAACAGGTGCTAAGTATTCAACTGGAAGTGTGTACGTTTTTATTATAGGATGATTATTATGAAAACACAATTTTAAATAAAACATTTAAAAATCTTTATGTTCATTTCAAGAAAGTAATGCAGACGAGTCAGTACTCTAAATGAAGCGCGTGCAGCGTTGGTTTCTACCTCTCTGTTCTATTCCATTTGGTGCCAGTGACTGCCACATGCCCTAGGAATCTACACACATACCTGTAGTCGAGAAAGAAAGCATTTGTTACAGCTAAGCGCCTCTTGACGTAAACCCTCTACCTTTTTTTTTATTTCCTCATTAAGGTCAACTTGAGAGCTTTAGTCTTCGGGTTTATAGACCAATGGAGTCTGTGATATTTAACAAAAGTTTCTTGAAATCTAGTGATAACATTAGACCATGAGAAACTGCAATGTTATAATACATTTGTAAATGTACACTTTAAACCCACAACCCACTATTGGAGAAATAATATCAGAAGTACAGGAAAACTGCATATTTCGACTACTATCTGTAAACTCTTCATTCTGCTGAAGATTACTACAGATAGTAGTCGAAATATACGGATCTCCTGTACTTCTGATATTATTTCTCCGACAGTGGGGTTTTAAGTGTACACTAGACCATGACTTTGACCGTTGAGCGGAAACCCAAGTCTGTATTGGATAGAATGGTGACGTCTTCTCTTTTTGAGCAAAATAAAAAAAAGAGAGAGAGAGAGAGAGAGAGAGAGAGAGAGAGAGAGAGAGAGAGAGAGAGAGAGAGAGAGAGAGAGGAGAAATGTCTGCTATGTCACCTATGCACGCCAGCTCGCTCGGGCATCCTTTTTCGCTGAAGACAACTGTGAACATTTTGTATGTTTATGTCATTATTTGTCTGTGTTAATGGAACTATCTGTATCATTATTATTACCTTTTAGGCAGTAAGGGTAGTAACAGTAAGGATAGTGATATAAATGGGAGTATACATATATATATATATATATGTATATATATATATATATATATATATATATATATATATATATATATATATATATATATATATATACATAGGCAAAGAAATCACAAACAACACGTGATTCACAAAATACGCAAGTAACCACGTTTTCGTATATTTAAGACATCTTCAAAGGCATATATACATATACCACTAATACGAAACGATAATCTTAGCATAATTAATTCTTCAGACAACTTGTATAATTTCGTATGATATTTTCGTATACTCTCGATCTCTGTCATGAGAAAAAGGAAATCCATACTGGCGGCGACCATGGAGACCAAATTACGGACAGATTCTGACCAATTTAGTCCATTTCCTGCCCTTGGTCCTCCCGAAACGACTTGCCCAATCACCCCCTCGTACAATAAGGAGTCCAGATGGTCTGGTGCTTAGTGCGCATGCGCTCGTAACCATAATGTTAAAGGTGGTTTCTGGTCATGGATGGTATATATATATATATAATATATATATATATATATATATATATATATATATATATATATATATATATATATATACATATATACATATTACAGGTGAAACATGTAATCACACATTTGTCAATCACGGTAAAACCACTGTTGGAGTAGAAAAGACTGGCAACGGGGAATCTAAATATTTTGATTGCAAACTGCAATCCACTTAAGTAGATACACTTAAGAGAGAGCATGCTACTTCTCATGTAAAGGGTGCTACTTAAGTAGCACGCTCTCTCTTAAGTGTATCTACTGAAGAGGATTGCAGTTTGCAATCGAAATATATAGATTCCCCGTCTCCAGTCTTTTCTGCTCCAACAGTGGTTTTACCGTGATATATATATATATATATATATATATATATATATATATATATATATATATATATATATATATATATATATATATAAATTTCTATCAACCACAATACACTTTCATTCTAAGTCGTCAACATCTAGAGACTCGAGGAGGCCAACAACATGCAGAAATTGAAGCGAGGTACGACTATCACGTGACAATTTTTAGTGAAAATATATCACCTTTGCATCATCTGTATGTCTTATTGATTTATTCATTTTTCTCTATTTCTATTTTTTTTTTACTTGTTTATCTATTTATCTATTCATTTATGCGATTAATTGTTTATTTGTTTATTTGTATTTATTTATCAATTCAGTTATTGTTTATCTGTTTTTCTACTTTTCTATTTACTCGTTTATTAATGTTTTTTTATTTATTATCTTTAGCATAAGCTGCGCTGGGAATTATTTGGGAACCATATTTGCAAAATATATAAATAATTCCTAACTCACCCTTTACAAGAACGGTTGGAATGCACCCGCTCCTGTGTGTGTGTGTGTGTGTGTGTGTGTGTGTGTGTGTGTGTGTGTGTGTGTGTGTGTGTGTGTGTGTGTGTGTATGTGTGTGTGTGTGTGTGTGTGTGTGTGTGTGTGTGTGTGTGTGTGTGAGTGTGTGTGTGTGTGTGTGTGTGTGTGTGTGTGTGTGTGTGTGTGTGTGTGTGTAAGTGCGCACATGTGTGTGTAGATGTACGTATGTGTATGTATGCGTAAGTGCGCGCGTGTGTGTGTGTGTGTGTGTGTGTGTGTGTGTGTGTGTAAGTACGCGCGCACGTGTGTTTGTGTGTGTGTGTGTGTATGTGCATTTTGTGTGTACTTGTGCATATGTGTAGATGCGTACGTACGTGCGCACATGCGTATATATTTTCAGAACCCAGACTTCCTTTCCGTCAGATTTCAATGACGCGGAAGTCAGCTTCCGGAAGTTCCCGGTGGGCACTCGGCACATTTTATTATGGCCAAGGGCGTGATAGTTTACCCAGCTGGGGTCCAGTAATGAATAAGATGATTTATGTATTACGGGCGGGCCACCGGCTGCGCCCGTCCCTGCTTTGCAGGGGGCTTGACCTTCGGCTCTTTTTCAATATTTACAAAATGAGGAACAAATAAATATTTTCTCTCCTTCTCTTCTTTTCTCATCTTTTCGTCTCTAGAAAGAATAAAAGTAACCAATGAATAAACAAAACAACTCTTACCACTCTAATGACAAAATGTCACACTGTTGATTTCGGAAAATGAGAGGAGTGTATGAAATATTTTTCATATATATTAAGATCTCACACTTCTTGGGACCCATGCAGATCCAACCAGCTAACTCAAGGTCGTGAGAGTGTATCCTCTTCCTTCACCATCTCGCTACGATGAAAGACTTTACTAATTTTGTTTAGGCTAACGACAAGAGAGTTTGTTCGGGTTTGGGTAGGAAATCGCGTTGAAGGTGAAACTGTGATGAAACGCTATACGTTGTTTATTCTGGCTGAAAGCAACGATTTCATTCACACGTTGACCGGTGGCGCGGGATTGTGTACACGGATAGAACCGCTGGTGAACTGCAGTCCGTGGTATGGCTTCGTATTGAGGGGTTTAGATGTCTGTATGAGGGAGAGGAGTCTGCCTCAACAAAAAGAAAGTGTCTTTAGTCATGATTGATGATAAGGCTTAAGGTCACAAACTCCCCCCTATCGGGAGGCTAGAACGGTGCCCCTTACAAAGGACTTTGTAGCGTGGAATTTCATAAACCATGCCCTTCGTTCAACTTCGCCGGTGGCAGGGTTTGAACCGCCCTCCCCTCGACCCTCGCCGCAAGTAACGACGCCCTAACCAGCTCGAGCCACGGTAACGTTTATGAAGATTTTGATTTGGTTCTTCCTTCGGCTGATTAAAATCTCCTGTCACCGTAGCAAGTGCCAGGTATGCGAATCCTCACCCGGCTGCAGTTATAGTGCAAGCAAACAAACAAGCAAACAAAACTCGACCAGAATCAATACCACAACCCCGAACCTTGTCTAAGATGGGACATCACCGCCCGGCGTTTGCAGCACCCATATCTGTGGAGAGGTCTGCCGCTCTATCAGAGTGTCTAAAACAAAGGACGCCTGGTTAATGCGCCCTTTTATCCCTCAAATTCCCACCTCTGTAACATAGGCTCCCCTCCGGCTGTCCCGTACTGGCCCGGCCCAGCTGTGACGTCCGTCTGTTTGTTCGTGTGTCCGTTTCTCCGGGCTTCTGGGTGGAGCTTCTATGGCCATAAACCATCCGTGCATGCACTTCCACCCTACCCCACCCTACCCCCACTCCCCTCCACTCCCCTCCACTCTCCTCCAAACTCCTCATTTCCCCTTACATGCTCTCTTCCCTCGTAATACTCTTTACCTAAACAATGTAGTCTTTACATCAAATTGCTAAAGATGATAATGAGTTACAGTGACAAAGCATGAGGGCCAACGGAAGGCCTTTTGGTCTATAACGAGGTCAGAGTTAGGAGAAAAGAATACAATAAAGAAGTATATAAAATTTAAGAGAAAATATACATGTATATATACTTTTTTAAACTTAGAACCCACTGTCGGTGAAAAAAAAAGTGAGATGATTGTTCCTGTATATTTCGACCACTCTCTGTGGTCCTCTTCAGCAGAATGATTACAAAGGTATAGAACAAAAATATATACATAGTAATGAGGTACATGAAGGGGGACATGGGAAGAATTTTTTTTTACCAATGTGTTACGTCATTAGTGCAATCTAATGTATATATACACATAAACATACACAAGATTGGTAGATATGGCAGCATTTCACATTTCACAAAGCAGGAGGACCAACGGAAGCCCTTTTGGTCTATAACGAGGTCAGATGCAGGAGAAAAGAATACAACAAAGAAATATACAGAAACCTAAGAGAAAATATACATGCATATATACACATATACATACACAAGATTGGTTGACATGGTAGCATTTCATATATATGTTTATTCAGATGAATTCCCAAGCTTTGAGTAGTACTACATTTAATTGCTTTTTTGGAAGATATATCATATTTATTACGTGGTTAGGGAATATATATCTACCATAAAGATTGTCTTTCCTGACTAGTTAATGGACACTTGTTAGAGAATATTATAATGTAGATATTCTTTTATTGTATTTTAAGTATTTTCTGTTTAATACAGGTTACAATAGGTTCGTGCAAAATATCTTAGAAACGTCTTTAGAATACTTGTTTTCTATTGAAGATACTAGAGAAATTGTATGCTATTAACAAAAGTATGTATGACATTATTGATATTAATAAAGATAGATAAATTTGCCAAATGATTGTTCATATATATATATATATATAATATATATATATATATATATATATATATATATATATATATATATATATATATATATATATATATATATATACATATATATTCTTGCATCTCACCAAGAACACTACTTTATTACCATGTCATTGTTTTGTATATACATATATATATATATGTATATATATATATATTTTTTTTTCTTTCTTTTTTCAATTCCTGTGACACTGCCTCTAACTCAGGGCAGTGGGCGAGATGCAGGGATGACCCGTCATCCAGAAGGTGCCAAGATAAGAGGGAGGGAAGAGGGTGGAGGGGAGTGGAGTATGTTAGGGATGGA
>NC_134795.1:53311905-53319405 GCF_046742065.1 Oratosquilla oratoria
CATGTATGCATGTATGTATGTATCTGTATAACAGCATCCGGCCTACATTTGGGCTGAAAGAATTTTTGTCAGAACATTTCCCATTGCAGCCTATTGGACTCTCTTTAGGCCTATTTTGAGTCAGTGGACTGATAACAATTCCCACAAACGTAAACAAGAAGGTTCTTATGGAATCCTGACAGAGAACAGAAGACGATCTCAGCATGCCAACTCAGCCATCTCGCTGTCACGGTATCGACACTGACGTCGCAAGAGAGGACACTAAGAAAAAGAAAAAGAAAAAGAAAAGAAGAAGAAAAAAAAAAGAGATGTCTTGGCCCCTGACACGGTGGTGACAGTTTGAAGAGCTGTTTATAATGAACTGCTGTGGTACCACTGCTTAAGGTGGTGACAGTCCTCTTGGCGCTATGTTAATGGGAGCCGGCAGTGGTGGTAGTGATGGTGGTAGTAGTGGTGGTGATAGTATTGGCGGTGGTAGTGGTGGTGATAGTATTGGCGTTGGTAGGGGTGGTGATAGTAGTGGTGGTGATAGTATTGGCGGTGGTAGTGGTGGTGATAGTATTGGCGTTGGTAGGGGTGGTGATAGTAGTGGTGGTGATAGTATTGGCGGTGGTAGTGGTAGTGATAGTAGTGGTGGTGATAGTATTGGCGGTGGTAGTGGTGGTGATAGTAGTGGTGGTGATAGTATTGGCGGTGGGTAGTGGTGGTGATAGTATTGGCGGTGGTAGTGATGGTGGAAGTAGTGGTGGTGATAGTATTGGCGGTGGTAGGGGTGGTGATAGTAGTGGTGGTGATAGTATTGGCGGTGGTAGGGGTGGTGATAGTAGTGGTGGTGATAGTATTGGCGGTGGTAGTGGTAGTAGTGGTGGTGATAGTGGTGGTGATGATGGATGGAGGAGAATGGGTGGTGATAGTTGGTGGTGGTGTTAGTGGTGATGGTGATATTGTTGGTGGTGATGCACCCCCCTCCCCCACCGCCTTTGGCTACCGAATTCTCAGAAATACCATACTAGTACACTAGCACCATATAGTCATTGGATAAAGAAGCCTTAACACCAAACACCTCGAATAGGAATCCATTGAATTTGCAAAGAAAACGGCAGCGATTGCACCAACTCACCTGGTGACGTAGACCCAAAGCCCGTTGTGATTGGCGCTCACGATTACTGTAGCCAATCACTGAGAGGGTTGGGTTCTACGTCATCACTGGTAGAGGCGGAGGTCTGACTGACTGAGCAGTTTGATTTCAGATTAAGAATTATGATCTGTTGTCAGGTATCCTAATATGGCCTTGAACGGTTAACTTATTTGCCATTTATGTTTATTAAACTGTCGCCAGGCGATTTTATTCAACATAAAGAAAGCTTCTAGGCTGTACAAGGTTAAGAAATATCTCTATTAGCATTTGAGTGCCTTGATTTTTACTATAATTATTATTATTGTTATTATTATTATTATTATTATTATCATTATTATTATTATTATTATTATTATTATTATTATTATTATTATTATTATTATTATTATTATTATTATTATTATTATTATTATTATTATTATTATTATCATTATTATTATATAATATTATTATTATATAATATTATTATTATCATTATTATTGTTGTTATTATCATAATTATTATTATTATTATTATTATTATTATTATTATTATTATTATTATTATTATTATTATTATTATTATTATTATTGTTATTGTTATTATCATTATTATTATTATTATTATTATTATTATTATTATTATTATTATTATTATTATTATTATTATTATTATTATTATATAATATTATTATTATTGTTGTTATTATTATTATTATTATTATTATTATTATTATTATTATTATTATTATTATTATTATTATTATTATTATTACTATTACTATTATTATTGTTATTGTTATTGTTATCATTATTATTGTTATCATTATTATAACAATTATCATTATTATTATCATTATTACTATTATTATTATTATTATTATTATCATTATCATTATTATTATTATTATTATTATTATTATCATTATTATTATCATTATTATTATCATTATTATTATTCTTATTATCATTATTATCATTATCATTATCATTATCATTATTATTATCATTATTATTATTATCATTATTATAATTATTATTATTATTATTATTATTATTATTATTATTATTATCATTATCATCATTATTATTATCATTATTATCATTATTATTATCATTATTATCATTATCATCATCATCATCATCATCATCATCATCATCATCATCATCATCATCATCATCATCATCATCATCATCATCATCATCATCATCATCATCATCAAGGGACAAGGGGACAAGGGAAAAGGGGACAAGGGAAAAGGGGACAAGTGTGAATGTAGTAGTTTCAGAGGGATTAGCCTGTTAAGTGTAGTAGGGAAGGCTTATGGGAGGATCTTAATTGAGAGGATTAGGAGAGGAACAGAAGGAGTAATTGGTGAGGAACAGTGTGTATTTAGGACAGGTAGAGGTTGTGTAGATCAGATCTTTGTGGTAAGACAGATATGTGAGAAAGCTATAGGAAAGGGGAAGGATGTTTTTTGGGCTTTTATGGATCTGGAAAAGGCTTATGATAGGGTAGACAGAAAGGCACTGTGGGAGGTTATGCAGATTTATGGGATAGGAGGAAAGCTTTTGGGAGCTGTCAAGAGTTTTTATGAGAGTAGTAGAGCATGTGTCAGGATTAGAAATGGAGAGAGTGAGTGGTTTGAAGTAAAGGTGGGACTTCGTCAAGGATGTGTTATGTCGCCCTGTCTGTTCAACATATACATGGATGGGATGGTGCGAGAGGTAAATGCAAGGATAATGGCCCGGGGATTGGAGATGGTTAAAGAAAATGGAGAAACGTGGGACGTAAACCAGTTGTTGTTTGCTGACGACACAGCGCTTGTGGCAGGGTCAGAGGAGGGATTGAGGAAGCTGGTGGCAGAGTTTGGGAGAGTATGTGATAGAAGAAAGCTAAAGATAAATGTGGGTAAAAGTAAGGTGATGAGATGTACAAGGGGTGAAAGTGGCAGTAGACTGGAAGTGAACATTAAGGGAGAGCGAATGGAGGAAGTGGATAGTTTTAGATACTTGGGTGCAAGTGTAGCAGGAAAAGGTGGAGTGAAGGTGGAGGTAGAATGTAGATTGAGAGAAGCGAGTAAATGCCTTGGTGGTTTAAAGAGTGTAATGAGGAATAGACATTTGGGAATGGATGCGAAGAGGAGACTGTATGAAGGAGTGATTGTGCCAACAGCACTGTATGGGGCAGAAACGTGGAACATAAGAGAAGAAGAGAGAAGGAGTTTGAATGTGTTTGAGATGAGGTGTCTGAGAAGTATGGTGGGGGTTACTAGGCTGGATAGAGTGAGAAATGAGGAGGTGAGGAGGAGAACAGGGGTGAAAAAGGATTTGGGAGATAGGGTTGATGAAAGAATATTAGGATGGTTTGGACACATGGAAAGAATGAGTGAAGAAAGACTAGTAAAAGAGGTATGGAAGGCAGATGTGGAGGGAGTGAACATGAGGGGACGTCCTAGGATGAGGTGGATGGATGGGGTGAAGGGGGCTTTGGGGAAGAGGGGAATGTCTGTTGAGGAAGGAAGGGAGAGGACGGAAGAAAGAGGTGAGTGGAGAATGGTTGTATATGGATGATGTTGTGACTGCATGAGGAGGAATGGGCGGGGATGTGGGGGGTGGGGTAGTATGTGTGAGTAAATTTTGACGCAGCCCGAAGGGATTTCTCCCCGTCCTCGCCTTATATGCAAAGGGGGACGGAGAGGGGGGGTAGCCGATTAAATGAAGCGGCCTTGCTGTGGATGTACTGTGTCTTGCGACACTGCTTCTGACCCAGGGCGGTGGGCAGGGTGCAGGGATGACCCGTCATCCAGGAGGTGCTCAGATGAGAGGGAGGGTGGGAGGGGTGTGGAGTGTATTTAGGGATGAAATGGGTGGGAGTGTTTTTATGCCTTTCCCTTTTTGGCTACCTCCCTTGGAAGGGGGAAAAAGCCTTGGTATATGTATGTATGTATGTTATCATTATTATTGTTGTAATTTAACTGAGCAAAGTTACCTTGAATTTCGAAGGATTAAAACGATATCAAATCCTTACGATAAACGAATGAAGTAAATTAAATAAAACACGTAAAAAAAGAAACAGACACATGAAATAGATAAATAAGTAGATAAAAAAATTATAGATAAAAAAGTATATAAATTGAGTAAAGAAACAAATTAGAAAAGTAGATAGAATAAATGAATTGATAGATAAACAAAATTGATGAATAGGTGAAGAAACTAGTAAAGATAAACAATTAGAAATAAACAAAATAAATTACTAAATAAATACAACGCCAAATTTATGACGTCATGGAAATGACGTCACTGCTCTGACGTACAAGTCAAAGAAGCATTTTGGTACATGGGGACCGTGGGAGTTCTCTTTACTTCTCTTTAGCTCTCTTTAATTCTCTTTATTTCTCTTTAGACTATCTAATCCTTGTTTATTTGTGTAGTCCCCTCTTCTTGTCTCGAGTCTGTACATCGTATGCATTTATTTATTTTATTTATTATTATTTATATTATTATAATTGTATTTATCTATTTATCTATTTATTAATTAATTAATCAATTTATTTATTCATCTATTTATTTGTTTATCTATTTATTTGTTTATTTATTTATTTATTATATATATTTATTTATTTATTTATTTATTTATTTATTTATTTATTTATTTACTTATTCATTTATCATTATTGACGTCAACCTATCAGAATGTCTCAACATTTATCATTATTATATATTATTTTTCGCATCCGACCTAGTTATAGACCAAAAGGTCTCCTGTCGGTATGCTCCGCCTTTGTAATCCTTTTGTAATTTTGTAATCCTATTCGCAGACAACAAGACTCGAATTAAGAGGCCAAGGAAGCCATCTGTAAGCTTTAAAGAGTCTTAATGACTCCAAAGAAAATGGTGGTTAGGACATTGATCCATGTCACATGTTTGATTGTGGAGATGGATTAGGTACCTCGGGATAAGTCGTTTATCTATTAATTATTTTTTTCTTCTTTTGTTTATCTTTTTATTGATTGGTTTAGCTATTTACATCTGCCATCTCTTTCTATTTCTATCGCTCTCTCGTTCTCACTATTGTCCTCAATCTCGTTTTCGTTGTCTGTCTGTCTGTATGTCCGTCTCCCCCTTTCTATCTGTCTGTCTGTATGTCTGTCTGTCTGTCTCCTCTCTCTGTCTCTCTTTCTCTCTCTCTCTCTCTCTCTCTCTCTCTCTCTCTCTCTCTCTCTCTCTCTCTCTCTCTCTCTCTCTCTCTCTCTCTCTCTCTCTCTCTCTCTCTCTCTCTCTCTCTCTCTCTCTCTCTCTCTCTCTCTCTCTCTCTCTCTCTTCTCTTCGCTTCTTTTTCCATAATTTTCTCTTTCCTTTCTTCCTTCTTTGTCTTTCTTTATCACTTTCGTTTTCTCGAGGGATTTCCTGACTATTACGCAAAGTTCATTCCCTTGTCTGCAGTCACCCAAATGCCTTATCCTAACTCACACAAAGTGAATCACCTAAATATCCAACTTGTTTATCTTTTCTGAGAACATATGACCCAACCTGCATTCGAATGTGTGTGTGTGTGTGTGTGTGTGTGTGTGTGTGTGTGTGTGTGTGTGTGTGTGTGTGTGTGTGTGTGTGTGTGTGTGTGTGTGTGTGTGTGTGTGTGTACGTGTGTGTGTGTACGTGTGTGTGTGTGTGTACGTGTGTGTGTGTGTACGTGTGTGTGTGTGTGTGTGTGTGTGTGTGTGTGTGTGTGTGTGTGTGTGTGTGTGTGTGTGTGTGTGTGTGTGTGTGTGTGTGTGTGTGTGTGTGTGTGTGTGTGTAATGGTTAGGGGGTTGCGCACACACGTGTGTATACTAAACAAATGGTAGACCTCTCAGAATACAAACTTATTTCGCGAAACCCGCCATGATTTTGTTATTTATTTATCTTGTGGCGAAAGTCGAGGGGATGGCGGTTTGAATCCTGCCACCGGCGAAGTTGAACCAAAGGCATGGTTCACTAAATTCTACGCTACAAATTCCTCTGTGAGGGGCACCGTCCTAGCCTTCCGATAGGTGGGAGTTTGCGACGTTAAACCCATCATTTATCATATATCACCCAATATCTGCGAAGCAAGCAGGATAAACTTCGAAGAGGATCATCTCCACGCTCTTAAATACTTCCATCACATTCATTCATTCATTCTTTTCATTCATTCATTCATTCACTAATTCATTCATTCATTCATTCATTCATTCATTCATTCATTCATTCACTAATTCGTTCATTCATTCATTCATTCATTCATTCATTCATTCATTCATTCTTTTCATTCATTCATTCATTCTTTTCATTCATTCATTCACTCATTCATTCATTCATTCATTCATTCATTCACTAATTCGTTCATTCATTCATTCATTCATTTATTCATAAATCTATTCATTCATTCACTCATTCATTCACTAATTCATTCATTCATTCATTCATTCATTCATTCATTCATTCATTCATTCATTCATTCATTCATTCATTCATTCATTCATTCATTCATTCATTCATTCATTCATTCATTCATTCATTCATTCATTCATTCATCGTCCCATATTAAATCCTACGAAAGTTTTGCCTGAAGAATATACATTACATTGCACCTTACCAACAAATATGCACAAGACCCTCATTAAGATAATCACTGTGTAGAATTAAGAGTGATCACGGTGCAATGATGGTGGTCCACTGTCCTAAATCTTGAAGTTATGGGATAGAGTCTTTCTACTTATTTTATTTATTTACTTACTTATTTGTTTATTTATTTACTTATTTATTTATTTATTTGTGTATTTATTTATCTATTTTATTATCTATTTATTATTCATTTATTCATTATTTATTTATCTACTTATTTATCTATTTATTCATTCATCTATATATTTATTCATCTATTTATTTATTTATTTATCTATTTATTTATTTATTTATTTATTTATCTATTTATTTATTCATTTATCTATTTATCTATTTATTTGTTTATCTATTTATTCATATTTTTATATTTTCATATTTTTATTTAACTACTTGTTTATTTATTTATTTATTTTTTTATTTTTTTATTATTATTATTTTTTTTTTCTATAAACTTGCCTCATCACCAGACACCAGAAGAGAAACTAGGGTCGCGTGGCTTCCCTATTGCATGATGACATAATGTAATGTAATATACATTATATAATGTGATATGTAATATATATAATATATATTATGCAATGTTAGATGATGTAATGATATGATATTACCTAATATGACATAGAGTATCATGATATATAATCTATAACATAACGTGATGTTATGTAATATAATATATCATAATACAATTATATAGTATAATGTGATATACAGCATTCCATAATGTGATATAACAATA
>NC_134795.1:53321905-53324405 GCF_046742065.1 Oratosquilla oratoria
TGTATTCCGTGTGTGTGTGTGTATGTATGAGTGTGTGTGTGTGTGTGTGTGTGTGTGTGTGTGTGTGTGTGTGTGTGTGTGTGTGTGTGTGTGTGTGTGTGTGTGTGTGTGTGTGTGTGTGTGTGTGTGTGTGTGTGTGTGTGTGTGTGTGTGTGTGTGTGTGTGTGTGTGTGTGTGTGTGTGTGTGTGTGTGCATCCGACCTAGTTATGGACCAAAAGGTCTCCTGTCAGGATGCTCCTGCTTTTTAATCCTTTATGTATATATATATATATATATATATATATATATATATGTATATATATATATATATATATATATATATATATATCAGTAAGTAGATAAATAAGTCTATAAAATTAATAATAACATATGGAAATGAAAATATTGTTATATAGAATATAATTTGTATATTGTGTTGCTGGATTAATATTAACATTTGACTTTCCGTGAAAGAAAAACTCTTAGGAAAAGATTAGATAGAAAAAATGTTTGTATCTCGTGCAGAATGGCACGCGAATACACCCCACGACTAAGTAATTAATTTGCACACAGCATATGAAGATTTTATTATCATTATATACATATGTATATACATATATATATATATACATATATATATATATATATATATATAAATATATATTCGTGAAGCGTGGCAGGAGATTCTCTTTCAATCATATTCTGTTGAAAACAACAGCAAACGCATTACAAATTAATTTCTTTCGTACAACATTCAAGTGGCATTTAAGAACTCCATTACAGTTAGAAGTCTTTTAATTAAAAACTCGCCTTATAAGGTAGAATGACATCTATTCAATTCCATGTAAAAATTACGGCAAATGCTATATTGGTCAGACTGAAAAAGAATAAAAAGTAAGGTTAAAATAACATCAGTATAGCGTCAAGAGTGGGCAAATTTCTAATGCATTATTTATTCGCCTACGGGACTTTACTCATTACATAATTTGGGAGGGTGCTAAAGAAATTGTTAAAAATAAATCATATTTGACTAGAAATATAATAGAATCCAGTCCGATCAAAGATACATTCGTCAATAACTTAAATTTAATTCATGGTATGTATAAGCTGGACAATTTTATTATGAAAAAGGTAGTGGCCCAAACGTCCGCTGCCACGAACGGGTCAGGTCGACAATAGAGCCTCACAACCTTCCCCGGTTCCCTTCCTGACCTTATACTCTGTGTATATATTCTTGTGTCCTTTTTCATTTCTATGTATCCTGAGGTGGTTTTTCCGCATATATATATATATATATATATATATATATACATATATATAACGTTTTCAAAATGATTCTGAAATGACCTCAATGGTGACGATGTTTGGGGGACACTTTCGTAAGGGTGATTGGCTGTACAATACCGACTACCGATACAAGGTGACATCACGGCAACGGGGACAACTGATTGATATAATAATTTTGTTAAAAACGGTGCAAAGTCTGATCACAGGAACTTTCAGATGCATTTCTCTTTCAAAATGATTCTGAAATGACCTCAGTGGTGACGGTGTTTAGGGGACACTTTCGAAAGGCTGACTGGCCATACAATATCGACTATCAATACGATGCCAAGAGACGAAACGGCGAAGAAGCGTAGACTACATTTTATCGAAATGTATAATTTGTAACGACAGGCCATGGGTCCCCTTGAATTCATGGGATGGCTCCTCTGGGGGCCCCCGCCGCTCCTCCGGGGGCGCCCCGCCGCTCCTCCTGCTGGGGGCGCCCCGCCGCTCCTCCTGCTGGGGGCGCCCCGCCGCTCCTCCTGCTGGGGGCGCCCCGCCGCTCATCCTGCTGGGGGCGCCCCGCCGCTCCTCCTGCTGGGGGCGCCCCGCCGCTCCTCCTGCTGGGGGCGCCCCGCCGCTCCTCCTGCTGGGGCGCCCCGCCAATCCTCCTGCTGGGGGCGCCCCGCCGCTCCTCCTGCTGGGGGCGCCCCGCCGCTCCTCCTGCTGGGGGCGCCCCGCCGCTCCTCCTGCTGGGGGCGCCCCGCCGCTCCTCCTGCTGGGGGCGCCCCGCCGCTCAATCTGCTGGGGCCGCCCCGCCGCTCATCCTGCTGGGGACGCCCCGCCGCTCCTCCTGCTGGGGCCGCCCCGCCGCTCATCCTGCTGGGGGTGCCCCACCGCTCATCCTGCTGGGGGCGCACCGCCAGTCATCCTGCTGGGGACGCCTCGCCGCTCATCCTGCTGGGGGCGCCCCGCCGCTCCTCCTGCTGGGGGCGCCCTGCCGCTCATCCTGCTGGGGGCGCCCCGCGCTCATCCTGCTGGGGCCGCCCCGCCGCTCATCCTGCTGTGGCCGCCCCGCCGCTCCTCCTACTGGGGGCGCCTCGCCGCTCATCCTGCTGGGGTGCCCCGCCGCTCATCCTGTTGGGGGCGCCCCGCCGCTCCTCCTGCTGGGGGCGCCCCGCCGCTCCTCCTGCTGGGGGCGCCCCGCCGCTCATCCTGCTGGGGGCGCCACGCCGCTCCTCCTGCTGGGGGCGC
>NC_134795.1:53336905-53339405 GCF_046742065.1 Oratosquilla oratoria
TAGTGAGGTCAATTTTAGTAATAAACTTGGACTGTCCCACCTTATCAATTAAATCGTCGACGCGGGGAAGAGGATAAGCGTCAGGGATGGTAACTGCATTCACTCGGCGGTAGTCCGTGCACAGTCGAGTTTGTCCGTTTTCTTTAGGGACCAGAACGCACGGAGCGGCCCATGGGGAATTACTGGGAACTGCCAAACCGTGCTGCACTAGATAGTCGACCTCTTTCTTCATAATCAGCTTCTTCTGGGGATGCAGTCGGTACGGGTGCTGGTGGCTAGGAGAAGTTCCTGGATACAGTTGAATCTCATGGGACGTCAGGTTACAACGGCCAGGATTATCTCGGAACAAGGATCTGTGACTAGAAATAATTTCAGAAATTTCCTTAGCTTGATCAGGATTCAAGTGGTTAAGGTACGAAAGTAGGTTGTTCAAGATGTCGCTGTTGTTGCCGACTGTGGGAGGATCGAAATGTGGCAACGTCGGTTCGTGGACTCGTGGACGGTTGGTTGACATAGGTATTTTACTGGGACCATGATTTAGCAAAAGCAATGGTTTGACTGAACTGTCTAGTGGTATTTTGGCAAGGTATGGCTTAAGCAAGTTAACATGAACAAGTTGAGTAGTTTTACGTCTGTCAGGGGTTTCTAGTACGTAATTATATTCTGACATCTTTTTCTGAATTTTATAAGGACCATGGTATTTAGCTTGAAGAGGCTGTCCAGAGATAGGAATGTATGCAAGAACCATATATCCCTCCTTGAATTCTCTCTTACGAGATTTCTGATCAAAATTAACCTTCATTTTACTTTGTGCATGTTCAAGGTTCTTCAAGGCAAAGGAATGAATTCTGGCTAGGTTATCCTTAAGGGAAACAATATACTGGTTAACAGACTGTAAAGGTGAGGTAGAAGAAGATATGATATGGTCCTTGATTACCTTGAGGGGTCCCCTTACCTTCCTTCCATATAACAATTCAAAGGGAGAAACACCCAGAGCTTCGGATGGTGTTTCACGGAGCGTAAAGAGGAGGAAAGGCAATCCCTCATCCCAGTCACGGTCTTCCTCGTAACAGAATTTACGTAGCATATTCTTTAACGTTTGATGACATCGTTCTAGAACTCCCTGACTGGCGGGGTGGTACGCTGTAGACAGAGACTGTTTAACATTTAATTCCTTGAGGACTTGGGTAAAGAGTTTGCTAGTGAAATTAGAACCTCTATCTGACTGTATTTCCTGAGGAATACCAAAGGAAGTAAACATGTGAGTTAAACACTTAATTACACTCTTAGCAGAAATATTCTTTAAAGGAAAAGCTTCAGGGTACCTGGTAGTGGGACAAAGAACTGTTAAAATGTACTGGTTACCCTTCTTGGTTTTAGGCAACGGGCCTACTATGTCAATCACTAGTTTCTGAAAGGGTTTACTAGGTACTTTAATGGGTTGAAGAGGATACGGAGGAATAGACTCGTTTGACTTGCCTACTATTTGGCAAGTGTGGCAACATTTAACGAATCTACTTACCTCTGCTTTCATGCCAGGCCAAAAGAATTCTGACAAGAGTCGTAAATAAGTTTTCTTAATACCTAAGTGTCTTGAGTGTCCAGCATGAGCAATCTCTATTACTTGAGTCCTCAAGTTAACAGGTAGAACAATTTGGTGACATTCTGCCCAGGTATCATCATCAGAAAGGTGACGAGGTTTATACAATCTCATAAGTATTCCTTCGTGCAAATAAAAGGAAGGAGTATGTAGGATATCCTCCTTGGGAATAGCTCTATTAAACAAGGGAGCTAATGAAGGGTCGTTCTGTTGAGCCTCTTTGATGCTCAGCTCGGAGGGTAGAGTAAGCGGGGTGGTTGGGGTGGTTGGAGAGGTAAGAGTTGGTTGGTTAGCTGGCGCTTGGGATCGTGTGATAGCACAGGTTGGAAATAGGTTGGGTTGGGTTTGCTCTATGGTAGAAGTTGGGTTATATGGTAGGGGAGAAGTAGAAACAATTAAAGGAGGATGGACTAGTTCTCCTGCTAGATCGTTACCTAGTATAAAATCTGCTTCAGGAACAGGTAGGGTTGCCGTTTCACTTACTCCTACGGAGACAGTATCCTTGATGAGTCCACAGTTCAGGTGCACCTTTGCCAGAGGTACTGAGAAGGGATTGTGGAAATCCTGCAAGTATACACGTTCTCCTGTATAATTACGTTGGACTCCCGGCAGTGCTGACTGAAGTAGCAGGGACTGTGCTGCTCCTGTGTCCCGTACTATTCGGAGGTTGTGTTCTACGTGGTCTGAACCAAGTGATACTGTTCCCGTTGAACGGAAGGGCTGAAAAGAATCTACAGAATTGGCAGTAGAATGGTTAAAGGAAGCTACAGATTTTATATTCTTTTGAGCTACTTTACATTTTGGGTATGGGCAATTTGCAATTACATGTCCTGGTTTCTTACAGAAGAAACAAACAGGGAAACTAGGGCTATCAATTTTCCCATCTTTACTACCACTAGT
>NC_134795.1:53344405-53346905 GCF_046742065.1 Oratosquilla oratoria
CGCTCCTCCTTCTGGGGGCGCCCCGCCGCTCCTCCTGCTGGGGGCGCCCCGCCGCTCATCCTGCTGGGGGCGCCCCGCCGCTCCTCCTGCTGGGGCGCCCCGCCGCTCCTCCTGCTGGGGGCGCCCCGCCGCTCCTCCTGCTGGGGCGCCCCGCCGCTCCTCCTGCTGGGGCGCCCCGCCGCTCCTCCTGCTGGGGGCGCCCCACCGCTCCTCCTGCTGGGGGCTCCCCGCCGCTCATCCTGCTGGGGGCGCCCCGCCGCTCCTCCTGCTGGAGGCACCCGCCGCTCCTCCTGCTGGGGGCGCCCCGCCGCTCCTCCTGCTGGGGGCGCCCCGCCGCTCCTCCTGCTGGGGGCGCCCCGCCGCTCATCCTGCTGGGGGCGCCCCGCCGCTCCTCCTGCTGGGGGCGCCCCGCCGCTCCTCCTGCTGGGGGCGCCCCGCCGCTCCTCCTGCTGGGGGCGCCCCGCCGCTCCTCCTGCTGGGGGCGCCCCGCCGCTCCTCCTGCTGGGGGCGCCCCGCCGCTCCTCCTGCTGGGGGCGCCCCGCCGCTCCTCCTGCTGGGGGCGCCCCGCCGCTCCTCCTGCTGGGGGCACCCCGCCGCTCATCCTGCTGGGGGCGCCCCGCCGCTCCTCCTGCTGGGGGCGCCCCGCCGCTCCTCCTGCTGGGGCACCCCGCCGCTCCTCCTGCTGGGGGCGCCCCGCTGCTCCTCCTGGTGGGGGCACCCCGCCGCTCATCCTGCTGGGGGCGCCCCGCCGCTCCTCCTGCTGGGGGCGCCCCGTCGCTCCTCCTGGTGGGGGCACCCCGCCGCTCCTCCTGCTGGGGGCGCCCCGCCGCTCCTCCTGCTGGGGGCGCCTCCGCCGCTCCTCCTGCTGGGGGCGCCCCGCCTCTCCCCCTGCTGGGGGCGCCCCGCCGCCCCTCCTGCTGGGGAAGCCCCGCCGCTCCTCCTGCTGGGGAAGCCCCGCCGCTCCTACTGCTGGGGGCGCCCCGCCGCTCCTCCTGCTGGGGGCGCCCCGCCTCTCCTCCTGTTAGGGGCGCCCCGCCGCTCCTCCTGCTGGGGAAGCCCCGCCGCTCATCCTGCTGGGGAAGCCCTGCCGCTCATCCTGCTGGGGGCGCCCCGCCGCTCATCCTGCTGGGGAAGCCCCGCCGCTCATCCTGCTGGGGGCGCCCCGCCGCTCATCCTGCTGGGGGCGCCCCGCCGATCCTCCTGATGGGTACGCCCCGCCGATCCTCCTGCTGGGGGCGCCCCGCCGATCCTCCTGCTGGGGGCGCCCCGCCGATCCTCCTGCTGGGGGCGCCCCGCCGATCCTCCTGCTGGGGGCGCCCCGCCGATCCTCCTGCTGGGGGCGCCCCGCCGATTCTCCTGCTGGGGGCGCCCGGCCGCTCCTCCTGGGGGCGCCCCGCCGATCCTCCTGGGGGCGCCCCGCCGCTCCTCCTGCTGGGGGCGCCCCGCCGATCCTCCGGGGGGCGCCCCGCCGATCCTCCTGGGGGCGCCCCGCCGATCCTCCTGGGGGCGCCCCGCCGATCCTCCTGGGGGCGCCCCGCCGATCCTCCTGGGGGCGCCCCGCCGATCCTCCTGCTGGGGGCGCCCCGCCGCTCCTGCTGGGGGCGCCCCGCCGATCCTCCTGGGGGCGCCCCGCCGATCCTGCTGGGGGCGCCCCGCCGATCCTCCTGGGGGCGCCCCGCCGCTCCTCCTGGGGGCGCCCCTCCGATCCTCCTGGGGGCACCCCGCCGATCCTCCTGGGGGCGCCCCGCCGATCCTCCTGGGGGCGCCCCGCCGATCCTCCTGGGGGTGCCCCGCCGATCCTGCTGGGGGCGCCCCGCCGCTCCTCCTGGGGCTCCCCCCCGATCCTATGGAAGCCCTGCGGCTCCTCAGGGAGCCCCCGTGGCTCTTCTGGGGGCCCCCGTGGTTCCTTTGGGGGCCCCAGGTTGAGAACCACTGGCCCACACAAATTAGTCATCCTTATTTCCTCCCCTCCGTCTCAGTTTACCTAACTTCAATGTGGCGCGTATGTGTATATGTATATGTGTATGTGTGTGTATGTGTACATATGTTTTTGGACATGTGTGTGTGTATATGTGTATGCACATGTGTATGTGTACATGTCTGTTTGGACATGTGTGTTTTTACGTGTCCGTGTATGTGTGTACCTGTGCATGTGTTTTACGTGTGTTTGTCTGTACATGTGTGTGTAAAAGTGTGTGTGTGTACATGTGTGTATGTGCACATGTTTGTGTGTGTACATGTGTGTATATATATGTGTGCGTATGTGTACATATGTGTAAGTCTACATATGTATGTACATGTGTGTGTGGACATGTGTATGTATGTACATGTGTGTCTGTGTACATGTATGTGTGTGTACTTGTGTGCGTGTTCATGTGTGTGTGTGTACATGTGTGCATGTATATGTGTGTGTATACATATGTGTGTACATGTGTGTGTACGCATATGTGTTTGCGTACATATGTGTGTATATATATATATATATTTGTGTGTGCACATA
>NC_134795.1:53356905-53359405 GCF_046742065.1 Oratosquilla oratoria
ATTGTACAAGTTTAGCTCAATTCACTAGGCTATGCTCCCATTACTATACAAATATAGCTCAATAGCTATATTTCCTCTTCACTATGCTATGTTCATATTACTATACAAGTATAGCTCAATATCTATAATCCTTCTTAGTTAGGCTATGCTCCCATTATTATACAAGTTTAGCTCAATAGCTATAATCCTTTTTCACTAGGCTATTCTCCCATTACTATACAAGTATAGCTCAATAGCTATAATCCCGCTTTACTAGGCTATGCTCCCATTACTATACAAGTATAGTTCAATAGCTATAATCTTCCTTCACTACGCTATGTTCCCATTACTACAGTATAGTTCAGTAGCTATGATGCCCATTTTGTAGTATCTGTTCTAAGTGCTTGTATAATAACCACATTTTGTATGTATATCTTCATACGTCCACATACATGTACATGTACTTAATCACTTAACACACAAGATGATAAATAAATTCTTCTTACAACTCGTATGTCTTTTAGAGCACTCATATTCTCATATTCATCTGCAGATCTCCTTGGGTTGAATAAAATCGCATGACGGCAGTTAGAACAATTACACAATTCGTGGACTTCTGAGACAAAAGAGGAATATAGTCTCTTTATGATAGATCGGGTTCATTGTCTCGTCCCCACAAACTCATCGTAATCTCACACATCCACCGTCTTTACCCTCAGACAAACAGTGGGACCTATGATATAAAAGAAGTATATATATATATATATATATATATATATATATATATATATATATATATATATATATATATATATATATATGTATATGTATATATACAGATATATATATGTATATATGTATGTATGTATATATACATATATATATATATATATACACATGTATGTATGTATATATATATGTATACATATGTATATATATATATATATATTTATATATGTATATATATATATATATATATATATATATATATATATATAAGCAGTGAAATAGAATAAATGCATAAGATAAACATAAAGGTGTCATATCTCCAGCGTTCTCTCCTAAAAAGAATAGAAATAAAACTAAATAATCAAATAAAACAAATAAATAAAATAAGCGGTAGGTCGCTTTATCCGCCACCCACCTCCCTCTCTCCCGGCCCCTTCCCGGCCTCTCCCGGCCCCCTCCCGGCCCCCGTGCGGCCGCCGCTTCCACCTTCTTGAGCCCGCTCGGCGTTAGGTCCTCCGCAATGCCCCCGCGTGTCACATTTCATTTGGATAATAAAATTCAGACACTTGTACGGCTAAACGAGCGGTATTTGTCTCTACCTCGCCGTGGTGGGAGTTTAGGCAGATGTTTGGGAGGTCCCCAGTTCAGGAAAGGAAGATAAAAGGGAGGAGGTTGTGGTGCGGTGGGAGGGGGTGGGGGAGGGGGAGGGGGGAGACTGGGGAAGAGACGGGGGAGGGGGGAGAGTACAGGGAAGACTTGGGAGGAGGGAGATGAGAGTTGGTTCAGTGACCAAGGTTTATGTTGGTTAACTCAGTTAACCCATTCAACTCATTCATGCCAGCCGCTTGTTGTGTAGATACGAAAAACCGGATATGGTAATGTACTTTATAAAATACCTATACACATGTATAGTTTTTTCCTCTGTAGTCATGAGAGACACTGAAATGCTTTTATATTCTTCATGCTAGCCCTTGCTATAAACAATTAGATACTAGATTTTTAGATTTCAAAGTATTTCCTTTTTTTCATGAATTTCGAGGGAGGAAATAGTTATGATAAGAGAAAATAAGAAAAGGATGGTCATGATGGAGATAGGGACACTGAGACATACAGATAAAGAAATGGGCATGGATAAAGACGTACCTTAAATAAAGGAAAAAATTAACAAATGACCTAAAGTAAATTAGGAGAATGCAAAAGAGAAACAAGTATCTATTCTACTTGAGAGACGAGGAGTAGAAATATTGTTGAGGAAATGTAACAACTACAGAATATAAAGAAGATACCAAAATAAAATAGACATGATGGTAGATAAAAAAAAATATATGTCTTTGACCGAGATAGATTAAGAAAAAAAATATTGGCAAAAAAGATGAAAAAGAACAACAGGTAGACAGTATCAAAAACGAACTGATAGGAGTATGTCTTTGACTGAGATAAATTAAGAAAAAAAATATTGGCAAAAAAGAGGGGAAAGAACAACAGGTAAACAGTATCAGAAACGTACAGACAGACGATAGAAAGAGATAAAATACCCATAAGAAAAGAAACCAAAAATTCGAAGTGCAGAAAAAACAACATTTAAAACTTAATCCAAAAACTTAAAGAAATTCATCATCTGTGTTACCGTGATCTGAAACGATGAAGTTATTGGTTTTACATGGACTGCGGAAGATTATATACAAGTTCTTACACAATTGGAATATGACGTTTCCTTTCTGGTCCCAAAATTACAGAAAGGAATTTGTAAATTATAAAAAAAAAAGCTACAACGATGAACTACTAAACTGAT
>NC_134795.1:53374405-53376905 GCF_046742065.1 Oratosquilla oratoria
AATCTCATTGTCACACTGAATACTACGTTGTAAAAAATCTAGAAAATAAATCGAGTGGTGACATTCAGCAATGACATGTAACCTACCGAAGCTGGTATAGCATGCGGGGTGCAATTTGTGGCGAGCCGAGGGTGTGTTTACTTCCGTCAGATGTCCATTTCATCCGTACCTGCCACAGCGGTTCAATCAGCAGCGTTTGCTCAGGTTTAGCGTCGCCCCTGTCAATCAAGGCATGGGAGTGGTGAGCACCATGTTAACTCAGGCTAGCATAGCCTCAAATTACGCCAGAGAAGGACAGTCACCCGGTCGGACGGTCGGCCGCTCGGCTGGTCGGCTGGTTGGCCGGTCGGCCTTCAAAGGCACAGGAAGCTTGCAAACATAAATCATTATAACCGAACTAAGGATCATTAGCGGCGATGTGAATTAAAGTACTTTGGGTTTTTATGTTGTTTTAAGGTTGTTTTCAACCTTGTCTAGGGTTGAGGATAAACTTGATTAGGCTTTATTCATAATAGAAAAATCTGTAACCCCTTCAAAGGCACAGGAGGTTTGTAAACATAAATCATTATAACCGAACTAAGGATCATTAGCGGCGATGTGAATGAAAATACTTTGGGTTTTTAGGTTGTTTTAGGTTGTTTTCAACCTTGTCTGGGGTTGAGGGTAAACTTGATTAGGCTTTATTCATAATAGAAAAATCTGTAACCCCTTCAAAGGCACAGGAGGTTTGTAAACATAAATCATTATAACCGAACTAAGGATCATTAGCGGTGATGTGAATAAAAATACTTTGGGTTTTTAGGTTGTTTTAGGTTGTTTTCAACCTTGTCAGGGGTTGAGGGTAAACTTGATTAGGTTTTATTCAAGATAGACAAATCTGTAACCCCCAACTTATCAAAGCTTGAACCAATTTTGATTAGAAAAATGTAATGGTATGAAAGCACACACTATAATGTCGCGTTACTGTTCTTTATACAAATAATTGTTCATTGGTATATATTGATTTTTGTCTCTTTTGTTATTCTCAAAGCCTAATTTGTCATGAGACTCGTCGAATAGAGATTCAATGCATCTTTGTTTTCTATAAATATATTATTTTCTTGTATATATTATATACTTTATATATAATATGTATGTGTATATTATTTTATATATTCTGTCTTTTATTTTTATCATTTCATATATATATATATATATATATATATATATATATATATATATATATATATATATATATATATATATATATATATATATATATATATATACAGTATATATATGTATATGAGTTAGGTCTACGCAGGACCCCGTCAGTGCACATCAACCCCCTCATGGGTTAAATCGTGGAGCACTGATGAAGAATCTAGAGAACCCCCAAGTGACGCATTAAAGGGAGCTCAAACTTTGATTGCATTAATGATTCCTTTGACGCAGGAAATATTTCTATGTGGGGGACAGAGTTCTCTTGGCACTTCTAAGCGTCAGTGAGTTCCGTTTAAATCGACTCAAATATTTTTCTTTCACTGATCGTATCCATAGAATCTGGATAATGGAGGAAGGGTAAATGATATATATCTCATTAAGTATAAAGTTCAGAATAAAACAAGAAAAAATCACGATGTTTATAGAATCTGGATAATGGAAGAGGGGTAAAGAATATATTAGAATCTTATTAAGTATGTCAAATTCAGAATAAAACAAGAAAAAATCACGATATCCGTAGAATCTGGATAGTAGAGGAAGGGTAACGAATATATCAGAATCTTATTAAGTATGTCAAATTCAGAATAAAACAAGAAAAAATCACGATATCCATAGGATCTGGATAATGGAGGAAAGGTAAAGGACATATTAGAATCTTATTAAGTATAAAGTTCAGAATAAAACAAGAAAAAATCACGATATTCATAGAATTTGGATAGTGGAGGAAGGCTGACTATATTAGAATATCATTATGTTAAGTTCAGAATTAAAAATTTAAAAAATCACTATATCCAGAAAATCTGGATAATGGAGTAAGAGTAAAGAATATATTATAATCTCATTAAGTATGTTAAGTTCAGAAGAAAAAAAAAACGATATCCAGAAAATCCGAACTTTATCGACAGCTCGGTTGTGTAAGAAGAATCTGGTTCGTAGATTTAAGAGGGCGTCTTGGCATTGTAGGTGAGAGGCTTACATCAGGAGACTCTTAGTTACCGGCGAGGCCCCATACGCTTAGACTGTTAAGCCAAGTATCAAACAGTCACTGCTGGGAATCGGGGAGGAGTGCGGGACCCGAACCCGTGATTAGGATAATGCGACACCCGCAGGCTGATTGTGTCGCTAGAGTAGAGTGAATGGCGACCATGCAGATAACTACATCAGCTGGCTTCAGCCAGAATGAAATATATTAATTCATCTTATTTGGCCAAGAACATGACCATGTTCTGTAGTGTTATGGTACTATATATGGTGAGAGAAAGGAATTATCTAAACTCAGATTCTCTCGGGACTGTTT
>NC_134795.1:53381905-53394405 GCF_046742065.1 Oratosquilla oratoria
AAAAGTTCACATTTAGTAAAGATTTTTAATAGAAGCAGTACACAATGAAAACCTTAAACCAGCACTCCACAATCAGATCCAATAACGAATCTACCATCCCCATACATATGCATATATATATATATATATATATATATATATATTTATATATATATATATATATATATATATATATGTATACATATATATATACTGTATATATATATATATATATATATATATATATATATATGTGTGTGTGAGTGTGTGTGTGTGTGTGTGTGTGTGTGTGTGTGTGTGTGTGTGTGTGTGTGTGTGTGTGTGTGTGTGTGTGTGTGTGTGTGTGTGTGTGTGTTTGTACCAGGACAGGTGTGCCAAATTCAAAAGTTGCATTTTGATGAGGTCAATCTCCTGGTCTAAGAATCTAGGATTACAAATCCTAAAAGCTCTCAGAAAAACAAAAACAAAAACAGAGGCAACACTCTTCTTGACTTTGTCCGGATAGTTACTGAATAAGTGGAGATAACTACCTGGATGAGTAGGCTTCCTATAAACTGTGAATAATAAATCTCCATCAATCCTTCTAATTAAAATGTCTAAGATAACTAACTACCTGAATGGGTAGGTTTCCTATAAACTGTGAGAAATAACTCCATCAATCCTTCTAATTAAAATATCTAAGATCCCTTTCTTAGATATTTTAATTAGGAGAATTGATGGATGTTTATTTTCTACAGTTTCTCGGAATCCTACCCTTCATGTGGCTTTCTCCACTTCTTCATTAACCATCCCGACAAAGTCAAGAAGAATGTTATCTCCGGTCTTTTTCTGAGAACGTTTAGGATTTGTAGTCCTAGAATCTTGGACCAGGAGAGTGACCTCATCAAAATGCAACTTTTGAAGTTAGCATACGCGTCCTGGTTCCTGGATCAAGCCCTCAGAAAAGCTAGATCCAGCTACCATAAAACTTCAGTTCCCACCACACAACCTTCTTTAAAAAAAAAAAAAAAAAAAAAAAAAAAAAAATTTTAACTCCATTAATTCTTCTTTTAATTTGATTCCTAACAACAACCGCCTCATAGTTGCTTACTATTACTCTAATACTGTACACAAATTTTTTTTAATGTCCATCAAAGGTTAAGTGGAGATGAAGCACCAGGAGTTTATAGCCTACCTTGTAAAGATTGTGATTTAGGGTACCTTGTGAGAATCAACACCGTGTGAGATCGGCTTTTGCCTTTGTGTTTCATAGTGTACCTTGGCCAAACCGGCAGGGATTTTAACCCCAGGTTAACTGAGCACAAAAGATCCATTAGATATGCCCAGGAAAATTCCGCTGCGTTCCAACACGTCAGCAACAAAAATCATAGTCTTGACTGGGACAAGGCCAAAATATTGTTTATGTTCAACTGGAGCTTCAGGAGAATAATGGTTGAATCCGCCTAAATAGAAGAATGTCCGAAGATGAATATTTCCAAAGGTCAATGGTCCCCGGACATCTCACGTCTAGCTATGAGCCGGTTTGTCAAAATTCTTCACCCTCCTGACCCCGCTCCCCTCTACTCCCGACCCCGCTCTCCCACCACTCCTAACCCCTTTTTCATGTGTTGTTATCATCTTTACTGTTTACTTGCCCCTATACCATCTCGTCCCTAAATATTTCTTTCCCATAATCACTTAGTTTCCTTTTTACTCCTTTTGTGTTCTTCTTCCTACTTTATTCCTCTCGGCCCACATTAAGTTCCTCCTTGGTCCCCAATTTCCCGCCCTAATTTTCGCCATTTGTCATCCTCCCTAATTTGGTCATAGTTCCACCTTTCTAGGCGTTATGGCAAACATTAACCTTCTTTCTCTCTAGTTTGGACGCGCATAGGAACGCCCAAAAAATATATTCTTTTCTATATATGTATATATATATATATATATATATATATATATATATATATATATCACAGGAGACATTCACCTGCCATTCATGTGTACTATACCTGCATGAGCATATAGGAGCATATAGGAGCATGCAGAGATGACCCGTCATCCAGGAGGTGCCAAGTAAGAGGGAGAGAAGAGGGTGGAGGGGAGTGGAATATGATAGGGATGGAATGGGTGGGAATGGTTTTTATGCCTTTGTTTTTTGGCTACCTCCCTTATAAGGGGGAAAAAGCCTTTTGATATACCTGTGTACTATATCTGACTGGATGTTGTTTTGCTAGTATATCTTTGCAAGGCTTATAAACGAAGAAGTTCCTCAAGCTAGGTAGAATTACCTAGCGTCAGGCAGAATAGAGTATATAAGGTACTGCACCATTATGAAAAGATTAATATTTTTATCATGTAATTAGTAGCGATAAAAAGGGTTTATTATAAATTGTCTAGGGGGCTATGTTATATAAAGGTTTGACAATGCATTATACAAAAGGAACAAAATGAGGAAGATATTGTTAATGAGTTATTTTGGGGGATCTTGTGGTGTTTTATGACTGTCTTTTTGAGATGTGCATGTGTGATTTGAATCCTCAGAAGCTTCAAGAGAAAACTCCAGTACCTATGATCGTCTTCGAACTATATACCCTCTTCAGTGCTTCTGGTGTAATGCTGTACGGAACATCCATATCCCGTTTTCTTTCGTCAACAGAATACTGTGGCTGGAGACGACCACAGTTGTGGCCGAAATATACAGATCGTCTGTTTATTTCAATTTGTTTCCCTGAGAGTGGGGTCGTGCTTAAACATTTTACAAATGCGCAACTGCATTTTGATTTTGTGTAGGTTTTGTGTGATGATTTAGTGATTTAGGAAAGGAGAGGCTTAAGTGGTGGCAGGAGGAATAATGACAAGTGGAGAGGCGCCGAGTGGAAGGATGTGGAAGAAGGAAAGTTAATTCGGGAACGTTGGGGGAAGGGATGGAAAGTTAGTCGTTAGAGGGACACTAGGGAACAAGCAAGGGGAGTGGAAGTGGGAGGGGAGTGGGACAGGGGGGAGTGGAAGTGGCAGAGGAGTGGGACAGAGGGGAGTGGAAGTGGGAGGGGAGTGGGACAGGGGGGAGTGGAAGTGGGAGGGGAGTGGGACAGGGGGGAGTGGAAGTGGGAGGGGAGTGGGACAGGGGGGAGTGGAAGTGGGACGGGAGTGGGACAGGGGGGAGTGGAAGTGGGAGGGGAGTGGGACAGGGGGGAGTGGAAGTGGAAGGGAAGTGGGACAGGGGGGAGTGGGACAGGGGGGAGTGGAAGTGGGAGGGGAGTGGGACAGGGGGGAGTGGAAGTGGGAGGGGAGTGGGACAGGGGGGAGTGGAAGTGGGAGGGGAGTGGGACAGGGGGGAGTGGAAGTGGGAGGGGAGTGGGACAGGAGGGAGTGGAAGTGGGAGGGGAGTGGGACAGGGGGAGTGGAAGTGGGAGGGGAGTGGGACAGGGGGAGTGGAAATGGGAGGGGAGTGAGACAGGAGGGAGTGGAAGTGGGAGGGGAGTGGGACAGGGGGAAGTGGAAGTGGGACGGGAGTAGGACAGGTGGGAGTGGAAGTGGGAGGGGATTGGACAGGGGGAGTGGAAGTGGGACGGGACTGGGACAGGGGGGGAGTGGAAGTGGGACGGGAGTGGGACAGGAGGTGAGTGGAAGTGGGAGGGCAGTGGGACAGGGGGAAGTGAAGTGGGAGGGGAGTGGGACAGGGGGGAGTGGAAGTGGGAAGAGGGTGGGACAAGGGGGGAGTGGAAGTGGGAGGGGAGTGGGACAGGGGGGAGTGGAAGTGGGACAGGGGGGAGTGGAAGTGGGAGGGGAGTGGGACAGGAGGGAGTGGAAGTGGGAGGGGAGTGGGACAGGGGGGAGTGGAAGTGGGAGGGGAGTGGGACGGGAGGGAGAGGAAGTGGGAGGGAGTGGGACAGGGGGGGAGTGGAGGAGGGGAGTGGGACAGGGGGGAGTGGAAGTGGGGAGGGAGTGGGACAGGAGGGAGTGGAAGTGGGAGGGGAGTGGGACAGGGGGGAGTGGAAGTGGGACAGGAGTGGGACAGAGGGGGGAGTGGAAGTGGGACGGGACTGGGACAGGAGGGAGTGGAAGTGGCACGGGAGTGAGACAGGAGGGAGTGGAAGTGGGAGGGGAGTAGGACAGGGGGGAGTGGAAGTGGGAAGGGAGTGAGGAGGCGGTAGGAGAAAGGGAAGGGGAGTGAAGGAGGTTGGAATAGGATCCTTGGGAGATGGGAAGGAGTTGGGGGTAAGAGAGGAACAAAGAAGAGGGTGGAAGGAAAATGGAAAGAGAGATAGGAAAGCGAAGAAGGAAAATGGAAAGAGAGATAGGAAAGCGAAGAAGGAAAATGGAAAGAGAGATAGGAAAGCGAAGAAGGAAAATGGAAAGAGAGATAGGAAAGCGAAGAAGGAAAATGGAAAGAGAGATAGGAAAGCGAAGAAGGAGAATGGAAAGAGAGATAGGAAAGCAAAGAAGGAAAATGGAGAGATAGGAAAACGAAGAAGGAAAATGGGAAAAAGTGATGAAGAGTGAAATTGGGGAAAACTAGTAAAGGTGGAAAGGAGTTGAGAAAGAATATGGAACAGAGCAAAGAAAGGGAGGGGGAAAGGAAAGGAAAATTGTGAGAAAAAGTAATTTGGTTGAGAGGAAAACAAAATTAAAAAAGAATGAAAGAAGAGGAGAAAGGGGAAAGATAGGAGGAGATAGAAGAACTGGGTGGAAGGGAAGAAAAGAGGAAGAGGGTTGGATGGAAGTAAAGGAAAGGATGGAGGAATAGGAAAGGGTGGATGAGGAGAAAGTGGTGGTGGATGGAGAAAGTTGGTGGAGGAAAAGGAATGTAATGGAGAAGTGCTGGAGGAGAAAGGGCGAGAGAAGAAGGACGGGGAATGGTGGAGGAAAAGGAACTAGGGAGATGAATGAAGCGTGGAGAAGAAAATGGGAAAAGCAAGGGAAGAAGAAGAGGAATAGAAAATGGAAGCTTATGGAAAGAAGAGTAAGGAGAGGCGAAGAGGAGAAGAGAACAGACGAAGAGAGAGGAGAGAGGAAGAAGAGGGCAAGGACGAACGAAATAATTGTGAAATGCGGACGCAGGAAAGAGAGAGAGCAAGGGAGAATGAATGAATTGGCAAAATTGTACGTAGATCAACAATGTAAACAAAAACATTGTTGCCATATTTCATTAACCCCTCTAGCGGTGTTGTCATACTTCACAAGACTCTTTGGCAATGTTGCCATACTTTAATAGTCCAAACCGTTCTAGTTTATAATAACCGTGTTCCTTTTCTAAAATTCACCAACAATCTTCTATTCTTGAATATACAAGTATATGAATGACCCCAAAATAGACTGATTTTATTCTTCAGTGTTTTAGTTTGAAAATAGTTATCGTTAATTAGAGCAACTTGGCTTACAATGTATGGGACGCCATTTCTAAGTAGGAACGAACACACGAAGTTGTCGTCGAACTTTGGAAGTGAAAGTACATATTTTGTGTGTTTCGCGATGATTATTGATATTCAAAGTTTTATAATAAGATTATTCAGGCCACGATAATAATGTAAAACAAGAGTTACATGTTTATAACGACACATATCAAAGTGAAATAAAAAATCTTTATGAGAATTTATTGTTCTAAAAAAAAAATCACGGAAAAGCTTGTCAACAATTTCCAATTAGTTTTTTGCTCTACCATAATCACACTGTATTTTGCTGTATATCCTTCTGTCATATTCACACACACACACACACACACACACACACACACACACACACACACACACACACACACACACACACACACACACACACACACACACACACACATATGTATGTGCATATATATATATATATATATATATATATATATATTGATAAGTATTTTAGACAAATAATTTGGATAATGGAGAACATAAACACAGGGGAAGGCTCCGAACCCTAAACACTCTAATGTTTCGTTCGCGTAGAACGAAGTTTTACGCGAACGAAACGTTAGAGTGTTCAGGGTTCCGAGCCTTCCCCTGTGCTTATGTTTCCCATCATCGAAATCATATATATACATATACATATACATATACATATGTGTGTGTGTGTGTGTGTGTATATATATATATATATATGTATGTATGTATGTATATGTACATATATGTACAACACTGAATGGGTCCTAGTGATTAGAGATATATTTTTAGCAACCACAATATATATACATACATATATATACATATATATATATATATATATATATATATATATGCTGTTTAGATAATTTAAGATCATTACTGATAATTACGTCAAGACACTTTTCACCATCTGCTTTTGTTAATTAATTTCCAAACAAATTTTAATAGTACTTATTTTCATTTATACTTATGTGCATAACCTTGCATTTACTTGGGTTAAATTTAATTTGCCACCTTTCATACCATTGCTGTAGTTTATCTTTATCTTCTTCAGTATCTAATTTGTTTTATTGATCGTTTGTCATTTCACGCAGTTTTGTGTTTTCAGCAAATTTGGAGAAAATAGAGTTCAGTCCGTGGTCTTTATCATTTATAAATACTATGAATAGAAGTGGCCCCAGAACGGAATACTTAGGAACTTCATTCGTAACATTTTCCATCTGGAAGTTTTACCATTTAAAACAACTCTGTTTACGATCGTCTAACTGATTACTAGTTCAGATCAATAGGCTACCACATATTCCGTGTAAAATTAATTTAGCAAGTAGTCTTTTATGCGGGACTGTATCAAAAGCCTTTTCAAAATCAATATATACTAAATCTGTATTGCTTCTTTTTGTCATAATTTGAGATGACTGTGTTGTAGAATTCGAGTAGGTTAGTCACGCAAGAACGTTTCCGTCTGAATCCATGCTAGCTATCATTTATTAAACATTTGCTTTTTAAATGGTAATGATTATCATCTTTGAGGATAGTTTCCTTCCTTTTTCTTACGATTGAGGTTAAACCTGTAGTTTTAGGCCTGTAGTTCATTGGCTTCCTTTTGTCACTCTTTACGAATATGGAAGTAATATTAGCTAACTTCCATTCTCTTGGGACATCTCCGGATATGATTTTTTTATATATAATTTCTAATGGAACAATATTCTCGTTTTTCTTTTCCTTCAAGATTCTTGGATGCCAACCGTCAGGCCCCGGAGTTTGATTAAATATATGTTTATATTTATATATATATATATATATATATATATATATATATATATACATGTGTGTGTATGTATGCATGTGTGTGTGTGTGTGTGTGTAAATAAAGAGCCATATAAATCTCTATATTACTCTAAGAATATCCATAGAAAGACAGGCAGAGTATGGCACCAGCGGTGGACGTGGCGCCAGCGGCGGCGGCACCAGCTTGGCATATGGAGTGGCATAGGTTATGAAGAGGGAGCCAATATTGCCCTCCCTGGCGCAGATGCGGTAGATGTGGTAGGTGTGGCGCTTGTGGTTATGAGGAGACCTTCTGTTGTGCCTCAAGACCAGAGCTATAACCCTTCAGAGTCTATGATTTTTATTCTCTTCAGATGAGAAAGGTCGTGGTAGAAAGAAGGAATATGTGGATGAGGTCATATGCGTTCCGGGTCAAATGGGGTCGTGTAGGTGATTATGTATGGGGTAATTGGACTTGTGGTGGTTGGGGGTAATTTGGTGGTTAAGTTGAAAGAGTCTGTAGTGTTGTAGACAGCAGGAGACCGTTTGGTCCTTTCGAAGCTCCTTCTTGAAAGATGTTTTCCATAGCTGAAGGAAATCGTCTGGAGTTTAACCAGAATGAAATTCTTAAAGGTGCCCAAAATGACCCAATGAGAAAGAAAGAAAAAAAGCAAGATAGCATGATCGATTTTTTTTGTCCAGATATTTTCGCGCGCTCACACACACACACACACACACACACACACACACACACACACACACACACACACACACACACACACACACACACACACACACACACACACACACACACACACACACACACACACACACACACAACTAAACACACAACTACACACAACTACACACGAACAACTACACACACATACACACACACACACACACACACACACACACACACACACACACACACACACACACACACACACACACACACACACACACACACACACACACACACACACATGTGTACGCGCGCGCGAAATCACACTAAGTATCTCTGTGGTTAACCGTTGTTAATGTTGTCACAAATGTCAAATGCCTTCAGCCGAGCTGCCACCAATTGTGTTGTTAGCGGAGCAGGTTGTCGCCAAGTGTTGGCAAGGGGTGCCGGAGTCGTTCTGGCTAAATGACCTCACTTGAAACGACAGTTGGACCGGGGTCGATTGACCCAACACGCTGGCCATTTTGGGTCACCCGACGAGGTCATCCAAGGCAAACTGAGGTCATCCTGGTTCTTTTAATAATATAACCAACCCCTTGTCTTCTGCGTTGGTTTCCCCCCCCTCAGATGAATAAAATCACCTGGCGACAGAGGAAATAAATTCTACTCGTTTTCTTCAGCTGAATAGAATCGCCTGACGACAGCTAGAGCAAAGGGAAAATTCAAAGAAGAAAGTTACTGAGTGTTTAACTCAATGACGTGTATGTTGGTTCCCCTTCACCTGAATAAAATCACCTGACGGCAGCCAGAATAAACACAACAGTGTCGAACATGCTCAACACAAAGGATGAGTTTTTTTTTTTTTTTTTTTTTTTTTTAAGAAGAAACGTCCAACATGTGAACAAACGTTAAAACACAATGCCACGTGGTAAAAACAAAAAAACAAAAAAAACAGCCATTTATTCCTCCCATCTCAGCAGCATGGGGGTCCTCCTGTCTCCCGTCACACTGCTTGGATCAAAGGAGATGTTATGAGGCACAACTTCTGCTCAACAGAGTTCGACAGCCGAAGATGGTGTATCCCCACCGCTTCTATGACGAGAGACAAAGAAAACGGTCGGTTTCCATAGAAACTGGAGTCGTGATTTACTACACCATTCAAGACCAAACAACAACAACAACAGCATTGAAAACAAAAACAACAACAACAATAACTTTAGCGACAACAAAAAAACAACAACAACATTGAAAACAAAACAACAATAATAACTTTAGCGACAACAACAAAAATAACTTTAGCGACAATAAAACAACAACAACAATAACTTTAGGGACAACAAAACAACAAAACAACAATAACTTTTGCGACAACAAAACAACAACAACAATAACTTTAGCGACAACAAAACAACAACAACAATAACTTTAGCGACAACAAAATAACAACAACAACATTGGAAACAAAACAACAACAATAACTTTAGCAACAATAAAACAACAACAAAAAATAACTTTAACGACAACAAAACAACAACAACAATAACTTTAGCAACAATAAAACAACAACAACAACAATAACTTTAACGACAAAAAACAACAACAACAATAACTTGAGCGACAACAAAACAACAACAACAATGACTTTAGCTACAACGAAACAAAACAACAATAATAACCAGCGACAACAAAACAATAACAATGATAACTTTAGCGACAGCTAAACAACAACAACAATTACTTTAGCGACAACAAAACAACAACAGCAATAACTTCAATAACAGTAACAGCAATAACAACAAAGTACACGAACTAAAGCACGCGCACAAACATTTATAAATTGTACATGTTCGTGTACATCATCAGACAAACGATTGAAATGTACACAATCCCCATGTGCGTTTGCTTCCATGTACATCTCAGGGACACTTGGATCCCTTGAGGTGAGGGAGAAATAGAGTTGATGGGGGAGAAATCGAGTTGATGGGGGGGGGAAGCAGGAAGGAGATCAGTGACAGGAGTAGAGGGTGGAGGGTGGAAGGTGGAGGGTGGAAGTGAATTGAACATCCCTCGGTTGCAGGTGGAAAGGATGCAAGAATCAGGAACCTGATGGAACCTTATTGGATAATAACTCGACATGAGTGGAAGGAATAGAAAGACCCTTCTCGAGGGTCACAGCTACTTGATAACTACAAAGACTTGTTTCATATCCTATTCATGTAGATGCAGGAACTACCCGCAGAATGTAGAGATATCGGTTATTCATTCTTTCAATTCCCTTCCGTGTGTGTATTTATACAAATATATCAAATTTCTTATTTTTTTCCGAAAATTTTCATCCAAGGGTTTGGAGTCTTCTTCGGAGTCCCATGGACTGCAAGAAATTTTCTTTGTCTGTCTTTATTATTTAATTTGCGAATTTCTTGTATATCTATTCATTTGATAGTATTTTTTATTCTACATAAGGAAATTCCACAGTTAAACTACTAATTTGAGTAACCTTCTGAAAGAGTGAATCTATTTATAGATTTAATCTTGAAAACATCACACGAAGCTTCTCATGAGCTTAAAAGGTTTAGTAGGTTTTGTAGTTATTGTCTATTATTCAGGGTTAAATCTAAGAAATTAACTAGTAGGAAATGTAGTAACACATTTGTAAATCACAACTAACACCACAGTCAGACGAAAGAAACAATTGAGTAAGCGAAAACTATATATTTCGATTGCTAACTGCAACCCTCTTCAGTAGTAAAGAGGGTTTCAGTTAGCAATCGAAATATATAGTTTCACTCACTCATCTCTTTCGTCCGACGGTGGCGTTAGTTAAGACATTAAATCATGACTAATTCTATCATGTTATCGTTTTCGGGTAAAACTTTTCACATTCACCTACCACGATTATCAGGATTCCGTGTTGTTATTAATTCTTACCCAGAATGCTGTCCCCTCCGTGACTGTCATAATGTGTATGTACCCCGTCTGGGGTATTGGCTGCTTGTTATTGTGGCAAAGTAGCATGCAGTCGATACTTTAGGGTCTATATGGGGCGCCCCTACGGACCAGAGCCACACATCATTTTGTCTATGATAGAAGAAATTCTGTTCATAGAGAAATGATGACACTTTTATACTACGACTGTCCCTCCGTTATGCTGTCCCCCAACCCCTTGTTGCTGTCCTGTACCATTTCTCTGAGTATTCTCTTTCTGATTGGGGGAATTCCCTGTGGTGGGGGAAAAGAATACTGCCACCAAGTTTTCCCACTTGGATCGTAAGAGGCGAGAAGAAAGGGACGGGGAGAGGGACTAGGCATCCTTCTCCCTGTAGCCCCAAGGGGCAATTACCTAAAATGAAAAGAAAAGGCATAAGGGGTGCTGGCGGGCCTCGGGCCAGCACCCTAAGGTTTGGGTCTTTTAATGTGCGTGGATGTGGTACAGATGAGAGTAAAAGGGAAGAGATAGGTAGTATGTTTGTGAGAAGAAAGTTGGATGTGTTGGCTTTGAGTGAAACTAAGTTGAAAGGGAAGGGTGAGTGTATGTTTGGGAGTGTAAGTGGGAGGTTATCAGGAGTGAAGAGAGGGCGAGGGAGGGAAGGGGTGGCTATTCTTGTAAGTGAGGAGATAGGTAAAGGGGTAGTGGAGTGGAAGGAGGTTTCCTCAAGGATAATGTGGATGAAGGTGAAACTGGGAAAGGAGATGTGGGTCTTTGTAAGTGCATATGGGCCGGGCAGTGAGAAGAGTGTAGAAGAAAGGGAGGCCTTTTGGATAGATTTAAATGAGTGCATAGAGGGTTTAGGAAGAAATGTCAATGTAATAGTACTGGGAGACCTTAATGCTAGAGTGGGAAATGGTCCAATCGATGGAGTGGTTGGGAAGTGTGGAGTTCCAGGAAAGAATCGTAGTGGAGAGTTGATGGTGGAAATGTGTCTAGAAAGAGAGTTGATGATAGCAAATACAGTGTTTCGGAAGAAAGTCAAGCATAAGTACACATGGGAGAGGGTGGTGGAGGGAAGGGTGGTAGATAGAGCGCTAATGGATTATGTAGTGGTAAATAGGATTATGATAGGAAGAGTTAAGGATGTACATGTGCTAAGGGGAGAGGGTGGGGGAATATCAGATCATTTTTTGGTGGAAGGTAAGTTGAGAGTGGAGGATAGATGGAGAAGGAGGAAAGGGACAAAAGGTAGGGAGGTTCTTAGAGTGAACTCCTTGAATGAAAAGGAAAAGGAGAAGGAGTACGAAAAGAAGCTGAAGGAGGAGTGGGAGGGAGTAAAGGATAGAGCAGAGATGGGTGTGGAGGAGGAATGGGGATGGTTCAAGGAGGGAGTCTTAAAGTGTGCAAGGAGGGTGTGTGGAACAAGAAGGACAGGGGGAAATAGAAGAAAGGGTAGTGAATGGTGGGATGAGGAAACAAAGAAGGTTGTAGAAGAGAAGAAGCGAGCATTCACAGATTGGTTACAAAAGAGGACAGGGGAGTCATATGAGAGGTACAAAGAAAAGAAAAGAGAAGTAAAGCAAAAGGTAAAGGAGGCAAAGAGGAGAGCAGATGTGAAATGGGGTAGGAGTATGACAGAAAATTTTGAAAGTAATAAAAAGATGTTTTGGAAAGAAATTAAGAGAGGAAGAGGAGGCGAATCAAGTAGGGAAGAAAAGGTAAAAGGTACAGATGGAGAGTTGATAATGGAAGAGATGGCAGTGAGGGGAAGATGGGCAGAATATTTTAGGGA
>NC_134795.1:53399405-53409405 GCF_046742065.1 Oratosquilla oratoria
GAAGTGTATAGGTATTTACTTCGGGAGCAAGATGATCTTCCTTCTGGATTTCGTGTGGATCTCGAAAGCTTCTTTCGGATCTTTTTACATATCTTATAAGGATGTTCCGGGATTCGCTGAGTGTTTGCCGTTGACAGCTCCCGCGGGCGTGTGATTGGTGTTAACTTGTTTTGGGTGATCATGTGAATCCTATCGATTGTGTGTGTGTGTTTTTATGATGTTCATGTGTTCGAGTCTTCTCGAAATCGCGAATGGGCTCGAGTCTTCTCGAAATCGAGAATGAGCTCGGGTTTTGTCGAAATCGCGAAGTATCTTTCAAGTAAGGAGCCTGCAGTGATGTTGATCTCAAGGACAATAAGTCCTTTCAGAATTGACCAATCCATTCCTTCTAAGGCAGCACTTTGATGCAGAAGATTAGACGAAATGGTGAAGTATCATTTTAGAAAAAGAAAATGGAAAAGAGGAAAAGGGATGAAAAAATACGCGTTTGATGGAATGACAAAATTAAAGAAAGTCTTTGCAGTCTTGAGCATTCCTCTTCTTTCTTAACGGAATTACTCGAGATGTGAAGGCGACCCGTGCTGCATTGTATAGATATTTCATCTCTTCGTTTACTGCCATTGGAATATGAACAAATAGACAAAGAATATGCATATGTGCGCATAGATACACATGAGGACAGAGAGGAAACGGAAACACGAGAAGAGCTTTGACTTTTTTTTTTTTTTTTTTTGTTACCGAAGTTTCGACACTTTGGTCTTTTTCAAGGTAAACAGTTTACCAGTGTCGAAACGTCAGTAATAAAGCTCAAAGCTCTTCTCGTGTTTCCATTTCCTCCCTGTCCTCAAATTTATTACGATGAATAATCATCATAAATACCTATGTACATATATCCATGCTTTCATTTGTATATGTATATACATATAACTATATCCTTACAACATATAAAAACATACATAAATATATACAATATTAAAAAGAGTAATATGTACATTTCTGTATACATGTATACGGCCATAAACACATGGATACATTTATATGTATGTATGTATGTATGTATGTATGTATGTATGTATGTATGTATGTATTTATGTACGTACGTATGTATATATATGTATGTATGTATGTATGTATGTATGTATGTATGTATGTATGTATGTATGCATGTATGTATGTATGTATGTATGTCATAGATTGGTCTTCATATGTAAATATATAAACAAACATCTATATGACTCCAGGAGAACTAATATTGGAATTGCAGAAGCTCAAGGAACAAGGGACCCGGAGAAGACGGGCATTATTGAGTAGACAATAGAAGAAGGAAAAAGGGGAGAGAATATCGGAACAGAAGAACGTAAGGCAAGACGGAGGATGGGATCAGACTGTGAGACAGCCCCCACGGGCGTGAGAAGAGGGTGAAGGGGGAGGAGAGGTAGTGGGGGTGGGCGGGCTGGAGGGTGGTGGGTTGTTTTGCACCAGCTGGTCCCCGACGCGAGATAGATGGTGGATTCAGATGCAGCAGTTGGCGCCCATGCGAGCTTTGTTTTCTTCTTCTTCTTCTTCTTCTTCTTCTTTTTCTCGGTGACAACTCTATGTGTGGAACGATTGGTAACTTTGCTGGATGCTGGCTAGTGCGTATATCGTGTCATTTTTCTTTTCTTTCTTTCATTCTTTCTTTATTTTTAACGGTTTATACATGTTTATTCATATATCTTTTCATTTGTCTATCTACTTATACATTTTATTTATTTGCTTATTTTTCGCTTAGATTTATAATACAGTTGAAGATTACCTCTCCCTGTTACTTGATTTACGAATTTATTGATGAATACAAACTCATGCAATTGCAGTTATAGGTAAAATGTTTGAATCAATAAGAGTTAATAGACTCAGAGAACATATCGAGAGACATAATTTGATTCGTGACACACAGCATGGTATCTCCGATGGTAAGTCATATGTAACTAATATTTTATCCTTTTACACTAAAGTATAGAAGGCGTCAGATAACAAGGATAGTCACGATGTTATTTACCTTGACTTTAGCAAAGCGTTCGACAAGGTGCCCCACCAGAGACTACTAAATGAAATAAAAACCCATGGCATAAGAGGAAAAGTGTTAGAATGTAAAATTCAAATGGGGGTGTTTCCAGCGGGGTACCCCAGGGCTCGGTTTTAGGTCCCTTATTGTTTATTATATACATAAAAGAATTGGACAATGGGATTAATAGTGATGTTGGAAAATTTGCAGGTGACACTAAAATAGGACCCCAAATTAGGTCAGGAAACGACGCCGAGATTCTGCAGGACGAACTTAACAAATTGTTCACATGGTCGGTGAAATGGCAAATGAACTTCAATATCTAAAGTGCAACATGTTAAATGCAGGGCTACACAACCCCGAAAATAGATATAGTTTAGATAACACGTTTTTATAGAAAACTAAGTGCGAGAGAGACTTGGGAGTTCTAGTGAGTCCTGACCTTAAATCCAGAAAACAGTGCACTAGCGCCAGAAGCAAAGCAAACAGAGCATTAGGTTTCATTGCTAGGACGGTTACGAATAGAAATGCAGAGGCAACTATCAAACTCTAGCATTAGACCCATCCTTGACTATGCGGTACAGTTTTGGTCTCAATCTTATAGAATGGACATCAATTCACTAATATCAGTACAGAGGAGAATGACCAAAATGATACATAGGCTCACAATTTTACCTTACGAAGAGAGGCTTAGGCACATCAACATACTCGTACACTCTCTGGAAAGACGCAGAGTGTGGGGTGATCTAATAGAGGTGTTTAAGTGGGTCAAAGGCTTTAACAAGGGTGACGCAAACAAGGTCATCGAATCCCATCCAGGGCTGAAATAATTTCAGTATTGCTGCGCTGCGAGTCGTTACTCCAACTTTCGTGGGCAGTGAGTTGAGTGTGTGTGTGTGTGTAAAGGTCACAGCATTACCCATAGATCGGTCATATATGAGCTCTGAGCTCTGTTCCGGGAGGGAAATTGCTGTCGATCACAAATCCAACACGTGATCCAAGACCATGATGAAACACACACACACACACACACACACACACACACACACACACACACACACACACACACACACACACACACACACACACACGCACGCGCCCAAACGACCTAATTGTAAGTTGTTTTGAACCAATGTACAGTAAAAAAAAAAAGTGGTTTTATAACTTTAATCCATTATTCTATTTTCCCTTTGTAGTGCGTACAAAAACATTAACACACGAAAGTTCGTAGCTATACGTTTTTTTTTATTCGGAATAATATACAAAAGCTTAGTCATACCTTTGACTATGTATACATATACTTGTGTTAGTCCTCTTTTGTACCTTCCTTACCTCGGTCCTGATTATTATTTTAGTTTGTGTCTCTTTTGTCGTTGTTGAGGGTCTCGCTTCATTGAGACCACTTTGGTTTTCTGTGCCTAAAACGTACTTGATTTTCATTTATTACGAAGGGATGCTGAAAACTTCCCAACTTTGGGTAAAAGAAAATACAGGAAGATCAGTTAATTATGATTTTATTTAACATATTCCCCTCTCAGATTCACAGGCTTATTATCTTTCAATTTATTATTATTTACTATTTACCTGTTTGTTTATTATCTAACTGTACCAGTTAATTAAGATTTTATCTAACATATTCCCCTCTCAGATTCACAGACTTATTATCTGTCAATTTATTATTGATTACTATTTACCTGTTTGTTTGTTGTTTAACTATACCTATGTATTTATTTATTTATTATTATTTATATTATTATAATTTTTATTTATTTGTTTGTTTATCATTATTATATATTTTTTCGAATCCGACCTAGTTATGGACCAAAAGGTCTCCTGTCGGCATGCTCCGCCTTTGCAATTCTTTGTAACAGCAGCTTCGTCCCTTGTAGAGTCCAGCATTGACCATTTCTTTGCTTGATCCTAAACCTTCAATCCTTCTTCTTGAACATTTACTTTATCTTTTCTTTCCAACCAAGACAAAATCCTTTAAGTTGTTGAATTTGTTCTTTAAAAAAAAAAAAAAAAAATCTTCTCTTTTATCTTCCTTTAATTATTCTTTTGTTTTTGACCTATTAATTTGTTTGCTTATTGATTTATTAGTTTTATATAGCTGTTCATTTATCTATTGATGTGTTTACGCTTGTTTGTTTGTCGAATGTGTTCTTATGAAAAATAGAAAATAAATTTTTCCCTTTTATCGTCCTTTAATTATTCTTTTGTTTTTGATCCGTTCATTTGTTTGCTTATTAATTCATTAGTTTTATATAGCTGTTCATTTATCTTTTTATTTGTTCATTTATTCTATCAAGTGATGAATATATTGGATTGATGAATTTAATACCAACGTACGTTGGTAATACTTTAGTTTTTCGCATCTCAAGACCAAATTAGGAAGGTAATGCAGATTAGGACAAAAAATAAATACAGATTGATATATCCAGAGCTTAATTTTATTTTTGTCGACATAATTACATTCAAGTTTTATCTTTTGCATAATATGAGTTTATTCATAAAATTCACAACTTACAACCAATTGTCAAATCACATCACATCAAATAAAGTAACAAATCTGGCTTTATGGAATAATACAGTAATTTTGTATTTCTTTTTCTTCTTACATACAAACCTCTTGTAATCAGTGTATGACAAATCCAATTACAGAATTACAACCATTCCTGTAATGCTTCTGGATTGATTACATTTTGTTTTTAATCCTCCTAGTCGTCTAATAACGACGTCTTTTGTAACTCATACTGTTTTGTCACCCAGTGTCGAATTCTGACCCATAAAACTATTCAACTACTTCTTTGGATTTCGTTTATCCTCGGCGAAAGCTAAAACTGACCTTTCAATGAAGGTTAGACTGTGAAAGATGTCGGAAAAGCAACGTTCCTGAGCAAATACACGATATTCTTCTTGGGCCGCTCTCTCTCGCGTGAATCACATCTGCATACGCAGGCTGATCAATCCTGGTTGAAGTTATGTAAATGTATATGTATCTGTGTGCACACGATAATCCACGCACACATGTTTGCATACGCGTGAACACACACACACGAACACGTACACACGTGCACACACACACACATACACACACACACACACACACACACATACACAGGAAGACACACACACGCTATGTATATATGTAAACATATATATGTATGTACATATATATATATATATATATATATATATATGTATATATGTATGTGTATATATGACGTAGTGCAAAGAATCAGCCATATATATATATATGCACATATATATCCACACACACATATATATACATATGTAGATGCACATATATATGTACATACACAGACACGCACACAATCATACGATTATATACGTATACATACACAACTGATATCTGCTGACTCGAGTTCTATTGACTGGAATCTCGTAACCCCACATTAACCGGCATCGATCTCCGGTTGTCAGGTTTTCCTGCGTCGATAGAGATCGTTGCCAGCAGCAGTGAGGCATCGGATCTTCAGTCACCGAAAATCAATTCAGCACTTATCATTATCATCGTTATCATCGTGGAGATAATAGAGATTGATCTCTATTATGGAAAATACAACAAACACTCTTCTCTCTCTACGTCCATTATACATTACATAGCTATGTATATATATATATGTATGTGCAGACAAAAACACTAGGAAAATAACAGAAAGAAGACAGAGCGCTTTCGTCTATTCAGAGATTTTCAAGGTCTTGAAAATGCCTAAATAGACGAAAGCGCTCGGTCTCCTTTCTGTTATTTTCCTAGCGTTTTTTTTTTCTGCATAATTAGAATCACACGTTCAAGTGATTTCTTCTGCATATATGTATGCATGCATACATATATTCATTCTTCATATGGTTAATGCTACAACACAAAACCATCTATATTGAAACGGGGCCTTAGATTTTTACTAACATCTCTAGATTTTGGTTTTAGTACAACACCACAAATACGAATACCTCATCTTGTGTAACAATGACGATATGACAAATGGAAGCACTATTTTCATATTACAGTATGTACGCGGTTTTATATATTTACATAACCTGGTTTATATGTACATAAACGGAATATTAGTTTGACTGTCATACTAAGTAGTATACTCGTAACATATATCTCAGCTTTTATTAGGTTGATTTCAAAATGAAATTTGCGTTCGATAACAAAAGAAAAAATATATATATGTTGTTAATAGGATGGCACTGATTTATGAGGATTTGTATATACATAATGGGTTTCGAATACACATATATATGTATATATGTATATATATTTATATATTTGTTCCACTAGAAAGTCAATGGATCTTTGATGCCACTACAAGGAAAATATCCAGGCAAAACGAGTTTTTTTGATAATGATAAATCTACAGCCGCATCCATCACAGCGTAACCGAAATTTCGAGAAGAGTGATGACTGCAGAGACCCAGAGGAAACCTCGATGGCTTCTGGCGGGAGACGAAGCTCCTGAGACGCCGAAGATCCCGAGGCCTCTTCCTTTCTTCTCGGTGCGCTCGATACTGTTCGAGCCTTTCTTCTTCGTGGTGACTTCGTTACCGTAGGGACCTCCCCCAAACCCTCCCACGCCTCCCATGGGACCGCTTGCCGCCCCAGGGTACTGCTGCGTGGGTATAACGCTGCCCGTAATGTCGAGGTCCCCATCCTGTTTCTCTGTGAAGGAGGTCATGTCACCCTTGCCCGAAGTCTCTGCCCCTCCTTGAGGTATGTAGTTGTTGATCCTCGAGTCGTCTTCACCCTTGTTGACCGTCTGCTTTTGCTGGACGATTTCTGTGAAACAAAAAAAATAAATATATAAATAAAAATAAGAAGATAAATAAAATGTCAACAAAATAGCATCACATGGAAATGTGGTGACCAACGCCTATTCTCCTCCTATTATCCTCATTTCTGTCTCTATGTTATTCTTTATCTCTTGTCCTTTGGAAAAGGAAAGGGAAGGGAAAAAAGGAAAGGAAGGGGAGAAATGGAAAGGAAGGGAAAAAACAAGGAAAATGTTCACCATAGACTTTGACGGTAGCGTCTGCATTCCCTAATGAATTGCTACAGACGCATCGATACTTGATGGCATCAGCCCGACTGAAGTTCTTGATGGTTAGCATCATGATGGTGAGATAGTAGCCCTCGTACTTCTCCTGGATGAAGTACTTGGGGCTGCTGATGATAAACTGCTCATCTGGGGAAGAAAGGAAATAGTAGAGATTAAGCACAGTTGAAAAGAAAGTAGTATATTAAATATCTCATTACCTCAGTGTACATACATACATACTTACATACATACATGCATGCATACAATACATACATACATACATACATATACCAAAGGCTTTTTCCCCCTTCCAAGGGAGGTAGCCAAAAAGCAAAGGCATAGAAACCACTCCCACCCATTCCATCCCCTAGATAGTCCACTCCCCTCTACCCTCTTCTCTTCCTCTTATCTTAGCACCTCCTGGATGACAGGTCAATCCTGCATCTTGTCTACTGCCTTGGGTCAGAAGCAGTGCCGCAAGACACAGTGCATCCACAGCAAAGCCGCTTCATTAAATCGGTGACCCCCCTCTCCGTCCCCTCATGCAGATTTTTTTTTTTTCTTTTTTTGTCTGTGCTAAGTAGCCGTTTTTCCTCCAAGAAAAATATTTTCCAATTATCAATCTAATATATGATTCTTCTCGACTCGAGAGATTCAATATACGTGTTTTTGGATTTCTTAATCTTCACACTATCCATAAATGTGGCTAAGTTCAAATCCAAACTATTAAGCCTCTATGCCCTACCTGAATAGTGTAATTTTTTCAAATATCTGGCGCAATAACAAATACGTTTTTGTTAAAACATCTCAGGCCCTCTTATACGTAGAGTGGGAGAATCAAAGCAGGCACCCAGAGAAGAGAGAGAGAGAGAGAGAGAGAGAGAGGGGGGGGGCGAGAGAAACTCTTTTAGATTCCTCTTATCTCAGCATCTTGCTCTACGAATGCCTACGATTGTGCCGGAGTTCGGTGATCTAAGAATGTAACCCCCCCTTACTGCCATCACGCGTTGACTCTTTTAGGGGGACTCGAACCAACATCATCTTAGCTGCTCGCCTTCAGAGGTCAACAACCTAGCCTGTTTGGCCACCACCCTCCCGCCAGCGAGTTGGACCGAGGGTATGGTTCATGAAATTCCACGCTACAAAGTCCTCCTAGTTTTGTGATAAGGGGAGTTCGCGAGGCTAAACGAAATTATCATCATCATAAGCGCTTACCTGGCCCCACTTTCCAAGTACTGATCCACCTACCCTGTTCGGCTACCACCCTCCCGCCAGCGAGTTGGACCGAGGGCATGCTTCATGAAATTCCACGCTACAAAGTCCTCCTAGTCTCGTGATATGGGGAGTTCGCGAGGCTAAGCGAAATTATCATCATCATAAGCGCTTACCTGGCCCCACTTTCCAAGTACTGACGCACCTCGGCGAAGACTCGACACGACACTCGATGTTCACTTCTTTTCCAAGAGGCGAACCGATCATGTTGAGTGCAGCATCCATCTTGGGCGGAACTGCAGATGAACAGAAAAGGATGATCGGATAACAGTACGCTTTATCTCCTCCGAAAGGAGTCCGTTCAAATTAACTTGATGTACAAACTCCGCCTCATGTTCCCGCCTCCTGCTGCGTCTGATTGGCGGACTGCGAGATGAAGTGAGTTGGGATTGGCTCGCAGCATGCCAATCACATGAGAGGGGACCGTTCAAGTCATATCGGATGGAATCTTAAAGGCGAAGAAGCAGAAGAACAAAGAAAAGAATAATTGTCAATCGTTATTGATGTTCATATGCATGTAAAACAGCGAAGTGTATAGCATAATTTTTTAATAAGATTTTTTTTTTTTTATAGCCAGCGCTGCTGTTCTTAAGGAGACTTTATTAAACTAAAAAGATGAAGTCACAGATACGGGAAAAGAGGGATTTAAGGTAACAGAACAAATGGACAGTAGAAGTTAGAGTTGATTGAAATTGGTTTCTGGGTAGGAATTAGTCTCCAGTCATAAAAGCATCCTGCGTGACTCTGTTCCGTAGAGATATGACTGAAATCCATAAAATAATTAATACATAGAGATGGGCGCGTTCCTAGATGCGTTCCTCGGTGCGTTCCGCTTTAGTTTGGTCACGGTTAGCGCTCCCAAACTATCAAAGCTTAAGAGACAGGTTCATACCGAAATGAGAGTCCGGTAGGTCGCATACTATACCAAGGAAAAAATTCGTAGGCCATCTCCTAAAAGTAGGCTGCATATCATACTGGCACATATATTGCTTTAATAGTTTGGGACCGCTAACCGCGGCCAAACTAAAGCGGAAAGCACCGAGGAACGCATTTAGGAACGCATCGAGGAACGCATTTAGGAACGCACCAAGGAACGCACCCAACTCTGTAAATACATAAATATTATATAGTGAGTACAACAATAGGGGTGTGAAAAACTATGACATCAAAATATCTTGAAGCAAAAGATGAAAATGTCCAAAGTCGCCGTTCCAAAAATGAATCGGTAAAAAAATTAATAGAAAGAAAAATGTGACAAGAAAACATGCTGACTTTTTCTCGGATCAGGAACCTTTAGGTGAAGGTAATGCGAAATCTTAAGGGGCATTTAGACGGTGAAACGGTTTGACAAACCCGGTTTGTCAGACAAGTGTTTGAAGTGATGTTTGACCGTGTGAATAGGGTATTTGGTTGTCAAACACGTTCGACAAACGTGTTTGACGACCAAATACCCCATTCACACGGTCAAACATCACTTCAAACACTTGTCTGACAAACCGGGTTTGTCAAAGTGTTTGACCGTGTATATGGCCCTTTAGAGAGGAGTGATGGATCAGGAAAAATGAATGTAATTTGAATATATCTAAGTCCCTCCTTAATAACGAAAGTTTAACGTTACTATATA
>NC_134795.1:53416905-53421905 GCF_046742065.1 Oratosquilla oratoria
ATAGACAGAAGGCTAGACAGATAAAGTCAGGCCGATTAACAGACAGATTGACAGACAGACAGGCAATAAACAGACTGAAGAGTTGCGGTTTCGAGAAAGTCTATAACACTTGGGGGAACTTAAATGAAATATACGTCAGGAGGCGAGAAGAAGCGAGTGCGTAAGGTCTAAATTCCTACAATGCGAACACAGCACTGTCGACCTTACGTCGTGCCTCCGGTTGTGATGGTCTTGTCCGGGGATGATCAGGACGTCCCCCTCCTGATCACACCGGACTGCTTCCGGTCCGCCACACCTCAAACGATCACATCCGACCATCCGATCCCTTCGTCCCCGCTCCCCCACCACAATTACCCCTTCTCCCCTCCGGCCCCTTCACCCCTTCCCATTCTCCTTCCTACCCTCTTTAGCCGTGGCGTCGTGGAGCTGTCCTGCTCTACGTCCGCTCCACTCAGTCTCGTTAGCAGATCGTTTTGGTGGCCTTCGAGTCTCGTTAACGCTTAAGCTCGTTTATAGTACTGTGGAGGTTGGTTATCGGTTTTGACTATTAACTCGTTACACCTCTAACCTCGTATGTGCGGTCAAAGCTCGATAGATGAATAAAATCGTCTGGTGCAAACCTAGATAGTACTAATAGAGGATTATGAGATAATAATTTTTTTTTTCAAGATGCTGGCGGTCACTCGGATGAATACCCCAAAGTTAACCTCAACTACGATCCTAACCCCAACAACCAAAACTACAACTACGCCCGGAACCACTACAACTACAACCACAGTTCCAACCCCAACAACCAAAACTACAAACCACAGCCCCAACAGTCAAACTTACAACACATCCACAACCACAACCTCAACCCAAACCTAACCCAACCCAACCCGACCAAATCAACCCAACCCAATCCAACCCCAACCCGACCCAATCCAATCCAACCTACCCTAACCTACCCCAACCTAACCCATCCCAACCCCAACCCAACTCAAACCAACCCAATCCAATCCAACCCAACCCAACCCCAACCAAACCAAATCCAACCCAAACCAACCCAACCCAACCTTAACCAAACCAAACCCAATCCAATTCAACCCAATCTAATCCAATTCAACCCAATCCAACCCCAACCAAACCCTAACCCAACCCAACCCTAACCCAACCCAAACCAAGACAATCCAATTCAACTCCAACACAATCCAACTCAACGTGGCCCGACTCGGCCATTCCAAAGAACACAATACATCAATTCACTTTATACATTTTGTTTTGGCTGGTGCAGTACAATTACATTCAATTTAGGAATTCTCCTCCCTGTACTGGGGATAACGACCAATTGAGACTTCTTTACTTTTGAAGGTTTTAACCATAAGTGAATAAAATTCCCTAACGCTTGCCAAAATAAAATATATGTAGTATGTCAAAAGCACTCATTGTGATTCTTTTTCCTCTCTCCTCTTTTCTTCCATTTTCTTCTCTTTATCGTTCATTTTTTTTTGTTACCCTTACAGCCAAGTGACGATTCTGTTCTGTTTATGAGTTCATTGCTTAACCAGCCTTCTGTTTCCTGCTCCTGTTTCTGTTGTTTTTCTTGTTTTGCTCTTGTTTGGTTGTTTTACTTTGTTTTGTTTTTGTTGTTGTTTAGTTGATGTTTTGTTGTTTTGTTGCTGTTTTGTTTTTGTTTTTGTTTAGTTGATGTTTTGTTGTTTTGTTGATGTTTTGTTGTTTTGTTGATGTTTTGTTTTTGTTTTTGTTTAGTTGATGTTTTGTTGTTTTGTTGATATTTTGTTTTTGTTGTTGTATAGTTGATGTTTTGTTGTTTTGTTGATGTTTTGTTTTTGTTTTTGTTTAGTTGATGTTTTGTTGTTTTGTTGATATTTTGTTTTTGTTGTTGTATAGTTGATGTTTTGTTGTTTGTTGTCCTGTTCAGTCTCCTTTAGGTTGCATTAAATTAGGCTAGCATGCTATTTGCTTTTCCTACTTAGTTTGAGTACAAACGACTTCGGTTACAATATTCTGGACTTCCGTTAGAACATCTCAACAATGTGTCTAACATTCATATAGGTTTAACTCCTCTAAGTTTGTCACTCAGCTTTTCACCTAATGACGCGAGAATAATTTGACATTTGCAAATTTGAAAAAGAAAAGATCGTCACCGAAGTCGTCTCTACTCAAAACAAAGAGCAAAAGCAAGTAGCATGCTAGCAAGAAGTGCCTAGTGCGCAGCCAACAGGCTGTGAATCATCACAGCTCGTTGGCTCGTGGGCCTTTGGACTCGTTCGTCTTTCGTTAAAAACTCGTTAATCGGTAGGATCTTGTCCCATTGCACTTGGAGCTTCTTGTTTGTCTCGTAAACTTGTTTTCTTGAAAGGTTTTGTTCTGAGAGACTCGTACTTTGTGTGTGTGTGTGTGTGTGTGTGTGTGTGTGTGTGTGTGTGTGTGTGTGTGTGTGTGTGTGTGTGTGTGTGTGTGTGTGTGTGTGTGTGTGTGGTTTCTTACGTTCCATCTCCTAAATTTCATTTCTTACATACGATTTTGTAAGACTGTTTCATCGTATCTTGTTTAGTATGACTTTTCTCGTATGGTGGATCGTAAGGTGGGTGCCATGCACCATAAGCCTGATCAGATCATCTATTCTTATCTATTGTCATCATCATCATCATCATCATCATCATCATCATCATCATCATCATTACTGTGGTGGAGCTTAGGTTCTATATTGTAAATTATGTTAATTTTGAACTCATTTACGCTGACCCGTGGACTCACTACTTTAACATTCTAAAGTGTTTGCTCACCAGGACTGTGATGAAGCTTTCGTTCTATAATGTGAGAGAGGTTCATTTAGAATTCAGTCACGGTGACTCTTCGCTACAGTGCTTTAACATGCTAAAGTTGTTTGCCGAACAGAACTGTAGTGGAGCGTACGTTCTATATCGTAAGCCAGATTAATTTTGAAATCAGTTACTATGATCCTTCTTTGTAATTATGCATGCTGAAGTGATTTGCCTACCAAGACTGTGGTGGAGCTAACGTTCTATATAACAATTGAGGTTCAATTTGAACGCATTCACGGTGATCCGTCGCCTCACTAACTTAACATGCTAAAATGCGTATCCCACTAGGACTGTGGTGCAGCATACATTCTATATCGTAAGTCAGGTTCATTTTGGACTCAGCCACGGTGACACATCGCCTTATTATTTTAACATGCTAAAGTGCTATGCCCACCAAAACTATGGTGGAGTTTACATTCTGTATCATAAGTCAGGTTCATTTTGAACTCAGTCACGGTGGCCACTCGCCTCAATACTTAAACTTGTTAAAGTGCTTTGCCCAGGAGGACTGTGGCGGAGCTTACGTTCTATATAGTAAGTCAGGTTCATTTTGAACTCAGTTACGGTGACCTATCGATTCCCTATTTTAACATGCTAAAGTGATTTGCCCGCCAGGAATGTGATGATGCGTACATTCTATATCGTAAGTCAGGTTCATTCTGAACTCAGTCACGTTGAACCATCCCTTGAGTACTTTAACATGCTAAAGTGCTTGGCCATTAGGAGTTGGAGCTGAGCATACGATCTATATCATAAGTCAGGTTCATTGTGAACTCAGTCACAGTGACCCTTCTACTCCTTATTTTAACATCCTAAATTGCTTTGCCCACCAGGACTGTGGTGTAGCTTAGGTTTCATATCGTAAATCAGGTTCATTATGAACTCAGTCACCGTGACCCCTCTACTCAATATTTTAATAACCTAAATTACTTTGTCCACCAGGAATGTGGTGGAGCTTAAGCTCTATATCATAAGTCATGTTCATTTTGAATTAAGTCACGATGACACATCGTTTATTACTTTAACATGCTAAAGTACTTTGCCCATCAAAACTGTGGTGGAGTTTACATTCTATATCATAAGTCAGGTTCATTTCGAACTCAGACACGGTGACACATCGTCTCAGTACTTTAACATGCTAAAGTGCTTTGCCCATCAGGACTGTGGTGGAGCTTACTTTCTATATATTAAGTCAGGTTCATTTTGAACTCAGTCACGGTCATCCGTCAACTCAGTACTTTAACATGCAAAACTGTTTTGCTCACCAATACTGTGGTGGTGCTTGTGTCCTATATCGAAATCAGGTTCATTATGAACTCAGTCACAGTGACCCTTTTACTCCTTATTTTAACATCCTAAATTGATTTCCACACTAGGACTGTGATGGAGCTTATGTTTTATATCGTAATTCATGTTCATTTTGAAGTCAGTAACAGTGACCTGTCGCCTCACTACTTTAGCATGCTAAAGTGCTTTGCCCACCAGGACTGTGGTGTCGCTTACGTTTTATATCGTAATTCAGGTTCATTTTGAAGTCAATCACGGTGAGATATCGACTCATTATTTTAACATGCTAAATTGCTTTGTCCACCAGGACTGTGGTGGAGTTTATCTTCTATATCGTAAATCAGGTTCATTTCGATCTCAGTCACGGTGACCAGTTGCCTCAGTAATCTAACATGCTATTACTCTTTATCACTACTGTCGTCATCGTCGTCATCGTCATCATCATCATCATCATCATCATCACCATCATCATCATCACCATCATCATCATCACATCATCATCATCATCATCATCATCATCATCATCATCAAACATCATTATCATCATCACCCTTACGTTTACTATTATCATTACTATTACAGTTACTATTACTATTACCAGTAGTATCACCACTATTACCAGTGTCACCAATATCATTACCATTATCACTATTATCATTACTATTACCATGATCATCATAACATTATCATTACTATTAATATATTTCTATTATCATTACTATTACCGTTATCATTACTATTACTGTTGTCATTACTATCATCACTATTACTATTACCATTGCTTATTACCATTACCATAATCGCCATTATCGCTATTACCATTACTATTACCATTACTATTATCATTTTGACCTCGGTCACAGTGACTCGTCGATTCACTATTTT
>NC_134795.1:53426905-53434405 GCF_046742065.1 Oratosquilla oratoria
CTCCCTCCTTCACTTCCTCCTTTCTTCCCTCCCTCCTTCCTTCCTTCTCTCCATCCTTCCCTCCCTTCCTCCTTCCTTCCCTTCCTCCTTCCTTTCTCCCCTCCCTCCTTCCTTCCTTCCCTCCCTCCTTCCCACCTTCCCTTCCTTCCTCCTTCCTTCCTTCCTTCCCTCCCGCCCTCCCTCTTTCCCTTCTTCCCTCCCTCCTTCCCTCCCTCTCTCCATCCTTCCTTCCCTCTCTCTTTTACTCCCTCGCTCTCTTCCTCTCTTATTCAACCCTCATTCTCTTCCTCTTTTATACCCTCTTTATCTCACTATCCCATCTTCCTCTCATCCCCCCAACGCCTTCCAGAACCTTGTGTTAGCGTGGTATGTCGTACATCATACCATTATCGTACATTGTACTGGTGTGTTGTTTATTTGGGGAATTATATGTTTCCCCCTCTTTATAAAATTGTCATATGTTTTGATGTTTGTTGTTGTATTATTTATTGTAATTATGTGTAATCATTGTGTATATTTGTAATTATATTGGATATCGCATAATGCAATGCACGTTTTCTCGACAAGTGGCAACACTGGCTTGGAGTCAGTGCTGAGCCAGCTCTCGTTGTATACACACGCATTAGTTGTCAGTGAATACAGTGTATTTCCCACAATCTGATTTTCATTTCTCAGCCACCCGGGACAACCTTTCTAGATCACTTCTTAGAACATTCTAGCGTCCCTCTGTAAACGGTGGCTATTTCGTTCATCACCTAAGGTGATCTCTTCAAGGTCCAAGGGATAAGGTTCTGGTTCAATAAACTCTCCCTCTGTTCTATCCCCATCTCTCTCTCTCTCTCTCTCTCTCTCTTTCTATATCTCTCTCTCTCTTTCTATCTCTCTTTCTCTTTTCATCCATCTCTTTCTCTTTCCCTCTCTCTCTCTCTCTCTCTCTCTCTCTCTCTCTCTCTCTCTCTCTCTCTCTCTCTCTCTCTCTCTTTCTCTTTCTATCTCCCTCCCTCTCTCCATCCCTCTCTCTTTCTCTTTCCCTCCCTCTCTCTCTCTCTTTCCCTCCCTCCCTTCCTACCTCCCTCCCTCTCTCTCTCTCTCTCTCTCTCTCTCTCTCTCTCTCTCTCTCTCTCTTTTTCTTTCTCTTTCCCTCCCTCTCTCTCTCTCTTTCCCTCCCTCCCTTCCTACCCTCCCTCTCTCTCTCTCTCTCTTTTTCTTTCCCTTTCCCTCCCTCTCTCTCTCTCTTTCACTCCCTCCCTTCCTATCTCCCTCCCTCACTCATTCACTCCCTCCCTCACTCTCTCTCTCTCTCTCTCTCTCTCTCTCTCTCTCTCTCTCTCTCTCTCTCTCTCTCTCTCTCTCTCTTTCAATCTTCCCCCCCAGTCCGCTCATTCACTCGTGCCCACACCTGCACACCTGACCAAACACCCTAATTTGGAGTCGAGGCTTCGTTCACCGTCACTTTATTGGCGTGTGTGCTCATGGGACAGCGGCCCGGCAGGGGTGACTTCGGTCGAGTCTCCCCCCTCCGTTTGTGGCGGAGGGGAGGGGAGGGGGGAAGAGGAGGGGGGGGAAGGGGAGGGGAGGAGGTTGTGGACGAAAGGGGGAAAGTGTTATGGGTGAGGGGATCTTTCTCTCTCCCCCTTCCCTCCCACCCTCCCCGGTACAGGTTGTTGTGCTATTAGGAAAAGGGTCGTTGTTGTGGTCAAGGAAGGAAAGGGTTGTGACGAATGGGAGGATTTATGTTGAGCTGTTGATGTTTTTGGGGGAAAGGGTTGTAGTCAGGGGGTATAGGTTGTAGTAAAGGTTGCTCCTGAGGTGAGTTGTTGTACCAAGGTGATTATTTACTTTGAGGAGAAGGTATGTTGAGGGTAAAGAGTAACTGGTTGATATAACAACCGCTCTAGGGAAGGAAAGGGTTGTAGTAAAGGGGTTGAGGGGTTGTAGGGGTAACTAGTATGGTATAGTCTCGTCAAGGGAAAGGTTGTAGACAAAAGAGAGAGAGAGAGAGAGAGAGAGAGAGAGAGAGAGAGAGAGAGAGAGAGAGAGAGAGAGAGAGAGAGAGAGAGAGAGAGAGAGAAGGGAAGAGCTTTGAAACGATCGTGAAAAGGATTAAGGTGAGGTGATATCTTGTTATGAATAGGATTAGGAAGGGTTGTGTTGTGAGTGAGGTTAACAAGGTGTTATGAGTGTCGTTATGGGGGACTTAGTCGAAGTTAAATGTTGTAGTTGTTAAGTGTGTTGTTAATAAGAGCTGTGAAGACAAAGAGAAAGGGTTGTAATTCTGTAGCTGTTGTACTGGGGGGTCTGGTTGTGGTTAAGGGTTATTAAGAAGATTCTTGAAGACAAAGGGAAGATGTTGTGGGAGGAGGTAAAGCTTATGGAAATGACTGACTTGTTTGATCTGTGTTGGTCATCCAACTCGTCATGTGATAATGTAAGACCAAATGTACTTTCATCTTCGCTTTTCTTTTACAAAGGATTACAAAGGCGGAGCATGCCGACAGGAGACCTTTTGGTCCATAACTAGGTCGGATGCGAAAAAAAAGAATAAATATAAATGAATAAATAAATAAATAAATAAATAAATAAAAGAATAAATATAAATGAATAAATAAATAAATAAATAAACAAATAAATAAATAAATAAACAAGTAAATAAATAAATAGATAAATAAATGAATAAATAAATAAAATATATAATCTAAACAATAATAAACCAAATAAACAAATACATAGGTATAGTTAAATAATAAACAAATAGGTAAATAGTAAATGATAATGAATTGACATATAACTAATAATAAATGTGAATCAAGCAAATAATGATAAACAGACAAATTATAACAAAACAAATGAATGAGACATACTTATTTATAAAAAAGAAACAAAGAAGCTTCTGGTGTGAGGGACTTTTTAAATAAAGAAAAGGAAATTAAGAATAGAAACGTTTCTGAAGAAAGAAAGAATTAAAAGATTTTTTTTCTAAATATGAAATACTTAAGAAGAAAGTACCTTCCGATACAACAAGGTTCTGAAAAATAATTCTTTTCAAATAAAAAAATAAATAAATAAAAATCAGGATAGAAAGAAGTTTTGAATGAAAAGGTACTAAATAAAGAAGAGAAAAGCTTTTTAAGTACAAAGGCTTCTGCATGAATAAAGAAACATTTAAACGCAAAAAAAAAAAATAATAATAAATGAAGAAAAAAAGGTTCCTAAATACAGACAAGAATATTCTGACTAAAAAAAAGAAACCTTATAGAAAAAAAAAGCCTCCAAATGAACCTAAACCATGCAAAGAATAAAGATAAAAAAAATCTGTGAATAAAGAGAAGCTCATGCATGAGAACCTTTACAGTGAAGCTGCCTGGTGATAGAAAACGGTAGTTGAGGGACACAAGAGTTGGAAGAGGGACGGGGGATCGAAGAGACGTCCCTAGGGACCCAGGTGAGTGAGGGAGGGAGGGAGAGAGGGATAAATGTTTCCTGAATAATAAGGGATGGAGAAGATAAAGCCCATGAAGAAGGGATCAGTGAGGTAAAATTTGAGATGGGGAATGAGGGAGAGGGACATATGCAGCGATGTAGCGAGTTTTATAGGACAGAATGAAACATAGAAAATAGCTTTAGGAATAGGTAATAAGGGTAAATTTAGAAGTGAGAAAGATAGATAGATAGATAGAGAGAGAGTAGGAGAGAGAGAGAGTAGGAGAGAGAGAGTAGGAGAGAGAGAGAGAGAGAGAGAGAGAGAGAGAGAGAGAGAGAGAGAGAGAGAGAGAGAGAGAGAGAGAGAGAGAGAGAGAGAGAGAGAGAGAGAGAGAGAGAGAGAGAGAGAGAGAGAGAGAGAGAGAGAGAGAGAGAGAGAGAGAGAGAGAGAGAGAGAGAGAGAGAGAGAGATTTACTTTTCAGTTGAGTAACATTGTCTGGTTATCGTCAACCAGAATAAAGTATCTAAATGGTAATTGGTCGACAGAATTGACTGTCAGAGTTTCAAATTCAACCCAGGATTCATCAAACATCAACCGAACGAAAACTTATGGCGTTAGTTAGAACAAAGACACGAAAGTAGACCAGAATAGTGAAGAGTAAAAAAAAAAAAAAAAAAGGGGACGAAAACTTTTGAAAAAAGAAAATGGTTGACGTCAGCCAGCCGATGGTGAACAATCCAGAAAACATGGAGGCTACAATAAAGTACGAAAAGAAATAAAATGAGAGACGAAAAGATATGGGAGGATGAACGAGAAAAAATATTCAAAATGGTGCAAAGGTGGAAAGAGATGAAGGAGTGAACGAAGAGAAGAGAGAAAAGGGGGAAGGGAATGAAAAGATTGGGAAGGGGAAGAGGAGACGAAAGATGAGAATGGAGGAAATGTGAACAGCAGAACATAAGACAGAGAAGAAAGGATAAGGTTTTGAGGAGGACGAAGATAAGGAACATCAGCTTGGGGGAAAATAAAAATTTATAAATTTCCATTTGATTGATATTCATTTGTTTGTTCGTTTATTTATTATTTATTTATTCAATTATTCATTTATTTATAAATCTATTAATTAATTTATTTATTTACCTACCTATATGTATTATCTATTACTCATTTCTCTATTGATCAGTCTATTTATTTAAGTACTAACGCTTTGCCTATTCACTCACATATTTGTATATTCAGTTACTTGTTAATTTAATGTTGATTTATTTGTTTATTATTTACCTATTTATTCATTTACTTATTCATTCAATTAACTATTTCTTTATTCATTCGTTTATATATTCAATTGTAGGAAAATAGAAGCGCAGTACAAAAGACGATGGGTAGGATGTCAGAAAAAGTATCAACACACACACACACACACACACACACACACACACACACACACACACACACACACACACACACACACACACACACACACACACTCTCTCTCTCTCTCTCTCTCTCTCTCTCTCTCTCTCTCGGTGGCGCGGTTGGTAGAGCGCTGGACTGGGAAGTACGGTAGTGCTCGCAGTACCTGGTTCGAATCCTGCCCAGGGCCGAAATTATTTCGGTATCGCTGTGCTTTGGGTCGTTACCCTGACTCTTGTGGGCGGGGAGTTGGGTGTGTGTGTATGTGAAAGGTCATAGCATTACCCATAGATCGGTCATACGAGCTCTGAGCTCTCTTCCGGGAGGGAAATAGCTGTCGATCACGAGTCCAACACATGATCCAAAGACCAAGGTGAATACACACACACACACACACACACACACACACACACACAGGGCTGAAATAATTTCAGTATCGATGCGCTGCGGGTTGTTACTCCAACTCTCGTGGGCGGGGAGTTGGGGTTGTGTGTGCCTGTAAGGTCACAGTATTACCCATAGATCGGTCTTATATGAGCTCTGAGCTCTCTACCGGGAGGGAAATAGCTGTCTATCACGAGTCCAACACATGGTCCAAGACCATGGTGAATCACACACACACACACACACACACACACACACACACACACACACACACACACATACGCACACACACACGCATACACACAGGGTGATATCATTATGGTTAAGTACTTGTACACTCTCATACTGTGCTCGCAACAGATCAATGGACCGATTCCCTAGTGAGACTCTGAAGGACCATCGACTGACCTCTCTAATGCGTTTAAACCTCTTAAGGGGGCTCCTTATGGTTCTCTGTTTGCTTGTAACCTATATAGGCTATGGCGAAGCTCTTTTAATGATCACTTAAGAATATTTTTCCTTTTTGTATATTTGTTTTATTTACCTGTATGTTTATTCGTTTATTCGTCTATTCATTTATGTATTTATCTATTTATTCAATTGTTTTATATATTTATAATTTATTCATTCACTGTATTGATATACCTACTAATTTGTTTATGTATTTGTTGATTGATTTATAAATTTCTATTCATTAATTTATTCAATATGTACCAATAGAGTAACGTTTATTTTTCAATTACCTGTATAAATATCTTCCTATTACCTGAATAGAATCACCAATGACGACGATGTCAATCAAATAATTCCGACAGTTTATTTCTATCCTTTGGATAGTAAGATTCGACGAAAGAAAGAAAAAAATAGCCAACTCGGACTGGCGAGGCTTCTAACTCAGCTACATAATACGGCATTTGTCATAGCAAAACGTAAATTATATCTAAACAAAGAAAGGAAAATGAATGCTAATTTGTAATTAGTTACCGCTACGTCTAACAGTCTGGGCTCAAATGTATTGTTTTATTTTTCTTATTTGTTCAAGAAAATCAAAAACAAGATGAAGACGAAGAGGACGACGATGATGTGGAAGATAAATCCGAGTAAGAAAAAGACAAATAAAAACAAAAACAAAAACGAAGAAAGAACCGGACAAAGTGAAGGAGAAAGAAACCAATAAAGAGGCAAAAGAAGAAGAAGAAGAAGAAGAAGAAGAAGAAGAAGAAGAAGAAGAAGAAGAAGAAGAAGAAGAAGAAGAAGAAGAAGAAGAAGACGAAAAAGAAGAAGAAAAAGAAGAAGAAGAAGAAGAAGAAGAAGAAGAAGAAGAAGAAGAAGACGAAGAAGAAGAAGAAGAGGAAGAAGAAGACGAAGAAGAAGAAGACGAAGAAGAAGAAGAAGAAGAAGAAGACGAAGAAGAAGAAGAAAAAGAAGAAGAAGAAGAAGAAGAAATAGAAGAAAATGAAGAAGAAGAAATAGAAAACGACAACGACGAAGAAGAGGAAGAAGAAAAAGAAGAAGAAGAAGAAGAAGAAGAAGAAGGAAAAGAAAGCGAAGAAGGAAAAGAAAGCGAAGAAGAAACGGTAGACGGGATATATGAAAGCAAATGAAAGATATTGATGGAACAGTGAGAGAATCTGTAGGACATCTTGACACCGTGCCGTGGGGCGAAGAAGGATAGGACGATAAAATAAAAAGATAAATAAAAGGAGAATGAAAGAAGGAAAAAGAAAAATACCCGTGAAGAATGGGAAGGGATTAAAGGGGAGTAGAGAAGATGGAAAGAAAAAGGCTTTAAGAAAATTGGAAAGGATTTTCGGGAAAAGAAAAAGAGGAGAAGGAACGAGATCTAAGAAGAGTAAAAGGTCGTGTTTGGAAGCTACAGGGAGAGGAAGAAAAGAAAAACGCGAAAGAAATATGAGGACAAAATGGAAAAAGAACTTAGTTGTGAAAGAAAGTTATGAAGAATTAAAGTGCTTATTATAAGTAATAAATGAATATAATTATAGAGAATAAATTAAAATTAAATAAATTAATATAATTATAGAGAATAAATGAAAATAAATTAATCATGTCGAGGGAAACGAGAAATAAAACACACAGTAAAGCGTTTTTCTCATACAAAAGGAAATGAATGTAGTATGCTATTCACTTAACTAAATCATCATCCCACCCAGACGATGTGGGAAGTGAAAAACCCCTAGTTAGGCAACCCTTATCAGTATACGGCAACCCCCCCCCTTTTTTTTTTTTTTTTTTACAGACGACATTTGGGTCGCCTCCCCAT
>NC_134795.1:53439405-53441905 GCF_046742065.1 Oratosquilla oratoria
AACTACCTAGCACTCTTCTGGGTCCTAAGTTTGTAATTTAACGATCGGTGAGAGACCTTTGCGCGGTCGTAAATCGTGAGGACAAATCAAGAATCACGATCCGAGGCCACTCGTTGTCTTCTTGTGCTTAATACACGAAGACCCTTCAGGGAAGGGAAGGATGAAGGGGCGAAAGGACTTGAGGTGTCTTTAAGATTAATCAAATTATCAAGCGACAACTGCCAAACGAACAAGCAAATATATATATATATATATATATATATATATATATATATATATATATATATACATATATATCTTTTTCCAACCACACATCACTTTTAATTACGTACCATCGCAAACGAGACTGATAATCGCTCGAAGGAGGCATCCATGGAAATTGAAACGTAGACGAGCCGAGGATTCGAACCCAGCTAACCCGTAACAAAGTTACATTGATCACATTGATATTAATTGATCACTGGGAACCATTCAGTGTGTATGTATATATATATATATATATATATATATATATATATACACATATATATATATGTATATATATATACATTTATTAACCACAATTCAATTCAATTCCGAGCCATCAACATCAAGAAACTCGAGGAGGCATACATGCAGAAATTGAAACGTGGTACACCCAAGGACTCTTGATGGCGCAATCGGTTAAGTCACTATCACTTGTCACATGTTAGCGCAGGTTCGAGTCCTTGGCTGTATCACATTTCAATTTCTGCATGTATACCTCCTCGAGTTTTTCGATGTTGATGGCTTAGAATTAAAGTGAACTGTGGTTGATAAATGTTAATCTGTGCACTGGGACCCATTTAGTGGTGAACAAATATGTATATATGTATATATATATATATATATATATATATATATATGTGTGTGTGTGTGTGTGTGTGTGTGTGTGTGTGTGTGTGTGTGTGTGTGTAAAATACAAACAAATGAGTAAAAAACATAAGTGAATAAATCAATTGATAAACAAATAGGTGACGACATAAATGAATATAAATATGATCCAAAAAGAACTGAAACTCCTCAACCGGCTTTGGAATAGTTTACAACATTCTGATGGGAGCTGTTGTCTCGCTGTTGTCCTTTATTTGATTTGGCAACGCTTGTCCAGAATTCTTATTCTAGTGCTCCTCCTCTACGATTTTCGCGCTACCCGATGCCAGGCTAGGGTTTCCAGCGTTTCATTTACACCATAATATACGTACGTTTGTATACGCACATATCTGCATACACACGACTCGGTGGCGCAGTTGGTAGAGTGATGAACTACTAGCATGGTGGTCCCCGTAGTACTTGGTTCGAATCCTGCCCAGGGCCGAAACTATTTCGGTACAGCTGCGCTTCGGGTCGTTACTCTGACTCTCGTGGGCGGGGAGTTGGGTGTGTGGAAGGTTATAGCATTACCCATAGATCGGACCTACGAGCTCTGAGCTCTCTTCCAGGAGGGAATTAGCTGTCGATCACGAGTCCAACACGTGATCCAAAGACCAAGTGAATACACACATAAGAACATACATGCGTAAACGCATGCACACATAGTAGTGAATACGTACGTGTATACGCGTGTACATGCACACGTACATGCATACTCACATATACATGCACATAGTCACGTACATGAACATATGTACAACACTAAACCCTTAATACGTACACGCATGTATACGCATGTACCTATACACACATACATATACTCACATGCATAAGTTCGTACATATATACAAACATATGCACAGCGCGTGAATGTGTACACGAATACATTACATACGCATACACACGCATATGCACACGCATATGGAAACACATACATATTCACACACACACACACACACACACACACACACACACACACACACACACACATACACACACACCTGAAAAAGCGCAGTATTCTGAATTCTGTTACCGGCCTTACAGAGACTTCTGGCCGTATCAGCTTTGAACAAGAAACGTCGCCGCCATTTTGAACTGCGCTCGGCGCCGCGAGTTGGTCAGGTATTGACGTTGAACATGATGGCCATAGTCCCAGTGGTCTTCACATCTCCGACACCGAGACTATAAGATATAGATTTTTTTTTTTTTTTTTTTTGGGGGGGGGTTAAACAATTCCCCCATACCAACCCCACGATCACCCTTTGATTCCTCCGGGTGGAGGGAAGGGTAGGAAGGGAGGGGAGGGGGAAGGGTGAAGTTGTTTCGGCTCTGTATGGGACAGTCTGGGTGTATGTGGGGTTGGGGTTGTTGGTTAGGTTAGGTGAGGTGAGGTGAGGTTATGTTTTGTTAGGTTAGGTGAGGTGAGGTTAGGTTAGGTTAGGTTAGGTCATGTTAGGTTAGGTCATGTTAGGTTATGCTGGATAGGATTGGGTTGGGTTGGGTTGGTTTAGGTTGGGTTGGTTTAGGTTGAATTAGATTGGGTTGGGTTGGTTTGGGTTGGTTTGGGTTATGTTGGGTTTTGTTTCCTTTGGTTGAGCTGGGTTAGGTT
>NC_134795.1:53446905-53449405 GCF_046742065.1 Oratosquilla oratoria
CTTGGAGCGTAAGTTAGGTAACGTAGACTCCATTTTCCAAAGAATTGAAAGGTTGGAACAACTAGAGAAGGCTAACAGAAACTTAACTGAAGAAATAGAGGACCTAAAAAGACAGTTAGGAAATGTAAAGGAGGAGAATGAGAAATTGAAGAAGAATAGTAATGAAAACAGAGAGAAAATAGCTACAGAAGCTAAAAATTGGAGAATAACTCAAGAAGGGAATAAGGTTTCATTCACTGACATAGTCAAACAGCAATTGAAAGAACATAATGAAGACTCAGTTATTAAAGTGATGAGACAGAAGGAGAATATAGTAAGAGAATTAGCTGACAAAAAGAAATGTATAATTATATTAGGAATGGAAGAGAAACATAACCCAGATAGAACCGCAAGAATCAAGGAGGAAAATGAAAGAGTAAGCAGTTTATTAAAATTAGTCCAGGAAGATGAACCAGAAATTATAAAGGAAATTGAGGAAAAATTCAGACTCGGAAAATATAGTACAGATAAGACCAGACCAATTAAGATTAAATTCAGGTCACAAACAACAGCAGAGAAAATTCTATCCAAGACAGGGAAACTAGCAACAAATGATCAATATAAAAAGGTATGGATAAAAAGAGAAATGAATAAGGAGGAAAGAGAGGCAGAAAAGCAGAAAAGAATTGAAGCTAAGGCAAAAAACGAGGAAAGAACGGAGTCAGAGAAAGAGAGATTCTATTGGAGAGTAGTGAACATGAAAATAAAGCAGTTCGACATACTAAAGAAAAACATAAGGGAAACAGAGAATACAATGGAAGTGGCAGAAAACTAAGAGTGTCTTACACAAATATAGATGGATTGATAACAGGATTGAATGAACTGAATGATTATTTGAAAGAAAAAGAACCGGACATAATGGGAATTGTAGAAACAAAATTAAAAGGCCCACTACCACCCAACAGTGTAGGACATGATACATACAATTATTGGATTAGAAACAGAGAGAAAAAACAAGGGGGTGGAGTTATGTTCCTGACTAAGAAGGATATAAACGTGAAAGGTGTCATATATGGAAAGAATACAGTAGAGATGATTATGATAGAAGTGGAAGACCGAGATAAGAAGAGCAGAAAATTTGTGATCAATTATGTGCCTCCGAAAACAGCCTCATGGGAGGAGAGTGAACATAAAAGTATGTTAGAGGACACAAAGATAGCATTAACTAAAATAATGGAAGACGGAGGAAGAATAGTTATGATGGGCGACTTTAATTGCAAAGAAATCTGCTGGGAAGAAATGACAGTAAAGAGTGGTGATGACTCATGGGGAAATGCTCTACTTGAGATGATTACTGACCATTCAATGACACAATGGATACAAGAGAACACTAGGTATAGAAATGAAGAAGAACCATCGAGGCTAGACTTAATAATTACATCTGAACCTAGAATAGTAGACAAGATTGAATATAAAACACCAATAGGTAAAAGTGACCACATATTGATTGAACTGGAACTTAATGAAGAAAAATATATGAAAAGAAATGAACAATATAGAAAAGGAAGAATGATGTATGAAAAAACAAACTTTGATAAAATAAGAGAATTCTTCCAACAAGAAAACTGGGAAGAAATATACAAAGAAGAAACAACAGTGGAAGAGAAATGGAATATTTTGACAAAAATTTACAAAAAAAGGAGTGGAAAAGTATGTCCCAAGACAAAAACAAGAAAAAGAATATGTAAAATGCTGGTACAACAAAAGTTGTAGGGAGTTAAAGGACAAAAGAGACAAAGCCTGGAACAGATGGAAAAAAGACAGAAGACCTGAAAAATGGAAAATATATACTGGTTATAGAAATGAATATGTACAAAAGTGCAGAGAGGAAAAAAGAAAATATGAAAAAGATGTTATAGAAAAGTGTAAAGATCAACCAAAACTATTCTACAGATTTGTAAACAATAAACTGAAAAACAAACAAGACTTAGAGAAATTAAGACAAGGAGGAGTTGAATACACTGAGGAAATGGAAATGGCAGAAATTATGAACAAACATTTTAAATCAGTGTTTACAAGGGAAAATATACAACCTGAAGAGATTGAGTGGAAGGAAAAAGTCCCCCCTATGGAAGAAATAGAAGTAACAAAGAATGAAATATTGACACACTTGGGTAATTTTGATGTCAGAAAATCGCATGGGCCAGATGAAATAGCAAACTGGATTCTGAAAGAATGCAGGAATGAACTGGCAGACAAAATACATAGCATAATAAGCAGTTCCTTAAAAGAAGGAAAGGTTCCAGAAGATTGGAAAAAAGCAAATATAGTACCTATATATAAGGGAGGAAATAAAGAAGAACCTACCAACTATAGACCAGTCTCTCTAACAAGTACAATAGCAAAAATATGTGAAAGAATTATCAAAAGTAGATGGGTAAAATACTTGGAAAAAAACAACGTACTAAATCCAAGGCAATTTGGATTCAGACAAGGAGCGATCATGCGTCACCAATTTAAT
>NC_134795.1:53459405-53461905 GCF_046742065.1 Oratosquilla oratoria
GGTGGAAAAGAAGATTGAGGTAAGGTGGAGATGGATGGAAAAAATGTGGTGGAGTGGAGTATGAGAAATGGAAAGTATGAGGTGGAAGGGGTGAAGTGAAGGGGAGGGGTTGAGGTGGAGGGAGAGGTGGAAGGGCTGGGGTGGAGGAGAGGTGGAGTGGGTGAGGTAGGACGTGAGGTGGAAGGGTTGAGTTAGTGAGGTGATGTGGAGTGGATGAGGTGGAGAATGTGAGATAGAGATGAGGATATGTGAGGTGGAGGAGGTGGAGGTAGAATAAGGTGAAATTGAGTATGGAGGCAAGAAGTTGAGGTAGATTGAGGAGGAAGTTGAAAACGTGGAGAGTGAGGAATATGAAGATGGTGAGTTAAAGGGAGATGAGTTGGAGGAAGGAGGAGTGGAATAAAGGGAGGGAGAATTTTGTGCAATTTATTCTGTCAATTTCGGGGGATTTAGGTAAATAAAATATGACGGTCTTAGACAGAAGTAGCATGATAAAATTTACCGTCCTATTGGGGACAGAAGGCGAGGGGAAATGAGGGGAAAGAGGGGGAGGAAACGGAAGGGGAGGGAAAGTGAGGGGAGAGAAGGAGAGGAAAGGGAAGGGGAGGGGAAGTGAGGGGAGAGAAGGAGAGCACACGGAAGGGGAGGGGAAGAGAGGAGAGAGAAGGGAAGGAGACGGAAGGGGAAGGGAAGTAAGGGGAGAGAAGGAGAGGAAACGGAAGGGGAGGGGAAGTGAGGGGAGAGAAGGAGAGGAGACGAAAGGGGAGGGGAAGTGAGGGGAGAGAAGGAGAGCACACGGAAGGGGAGGGGAAGTGAGGGGAGAGAAGGAGAGCACACGGAAGGGGAGGGGAAGTGAAGGGAGTGAAGGAGAGGAGACGGAAGGGGAGGGGAAGTGAGGGGAGAGAAGGAGAGGAAACGGAAGGGGAGGGGAAGTGAGGGGAGAGGAGAGGAAACGGAAGGGGAGGGGAAGTGAGGGGAGAGAAGGAGAGGAAACGGAAGGGGAGGGGAAGTGAGGGGAGAGAAGGAGAGGAAACGGAAGGGGAGGGGAAGTGAGGGTAGAGAAGGAGAGGAGACGGAAGGGGAGGGGAAGTGAGGGGACAGAAGGAGAGGAGACGGAAGGGGAGGGGAAGTGAAGGGAGAGAAGGAGAGGAAACGGAAGGTGAGGGGAAATGAGGGGAGAGGAGAGGAAACGGAAGGGGAGAAGTGAGGGGAGAGAAGGAGAGGAAACGGAGGGGGAGGGAAAGTGAGGGGAGAGAAGGAGAGTTGACGGAAGGGGAGGGGAAGTGAGGGGAGAGAAGGAGAGGAAACGGAAGGGGAGGGGAAGTGGGGGGAGAGAAGGAAAGGAAAGGGAAGGGGAGGGGAAGTGAGGGGAGAGGAGATGAAACGGAAGGGGAGGGGAAGTGAGGGGAGAGAAGGAGAGGAAACGGAAGGGGAGGGGAAGAGAGGGGAGAGAAGGAGAGGAAACGGAAGGGGGAGGGGAAGTGAGGGGAGAGGAGAGGAGACGGAAGGGGAGGGGAAGTGAGAGGAGAGAAGGAGCGGAAACGAAAGGGGAGGGGAAGTGAGGGTAGAGAAGGAGCGGAAACGAAAGGGGAGGGGAAGTGAGGGGAGAGAGAGGAAACGGAAAGGGAGGGGAAGTGAGGGGAGAGAAGGAGAGGAAATGGAAGGGGAGGGGAAGAGAAGGGAGTGAAGGAGAGGAGACGGAAGGGGAGGGGAAGTGAGGGGACAGAAGGAGAGGAGACGAAAGGGGAGGGGAAGTGAGGGGAGAGAAGGAGAGGAAACGGAAGGGGAGGGGAAGTGAGGGGAGAGAAGGGGAGGAGACGGAAGGCGAGGTGAAGTGAGGGGAGAGAAGGAGAGGAAACGGAAGGGGAGGGGAAGTGAGGGGAGAGAAGGAGAGGAGACGGAAGGGGAAGGGAAGTGAGGGGAGAGAAGGAGAGGAGACGAAAGGGGAGGGGAAAGTGAGGGGAGAGAAGGAGAGGAAACGGAAGGGGAGGGGAAGTGAGGGGAGATGAAAAGAGGGGAGATGGGAGAAGGTAGATGGCAAGATACGGAGAAAAGGAAATGAGGGAAGACGGGCAAAGTAAAGGAGGGGAGAGATGAAGGGAGAGAGGAGGAGAAATGAGGGGAAATGACAGGAGGAAAATGACTGAAGAGGGTCGGAGGGGAGGAGAGAGGAGAAGGGGAGTGGAGGGGGGGAGAGCAGTAGGGAGAAGAGAGGAAAAGAGAGGAAGAATTAAAGAAAATGAGTAGAGAGTACAGGAAGAGAAGATAAGAGGGATGGGAATAGGATCTGAGGGGAGGAGAGGGGAACGGAGGGCAGGATAGGGAAGGAGGAGGGGAAGACAGGGGAGGAGAGGAGAGGAGAGGAGAGGAGAGGAGAGGAGAGGGGAGGAGAGGAGATGAGAGGAGAGGGGAGGGAAGGAGAGGAGAAGAAAGGAGAGGAGAAGGGAGGGGAGGGGAGGAGAGAAGTAGAGGATGATAGGAGAAGGAAGGCCAGGATAGG
>NC_134795.1:53469405-53484405 GCF_046742065.1 Oratosquilla oratoria
TTATTTATCTATTTATTTATTTATTTATTTATCTATCTGTCTATTTATTTGTTTAATTTTTTTTAAACTCTTCTTTAATACTCCCTGTCTTTGGCCTTCTAAGACCCATCCCTTCCTCTCCTCCTTCCTCTCTGAAAATCCTCCTTCCTCCTCCTTCCTCTCTGACAATCCTCCTTCCCTCTCCTTCCTCTCTGACAATCCTCCTTCCTCCTCCTTCCTCTCTGACAATCCTCCTTCCTCCTCCTTCCTCTCTGACAATCCTCCTTCCTCCTCCTTCCTCTCTGACAATCCTCCTTCCTCCTCCTTCCTCTCTGACAATCCTCCTTCCTCCTCCTTCCTCTCTGACAATCCTCCTTCCTCTCTGACAATCCTCCTTCCTCCTCCTTCCTCTCTGACAATCCTCCTTCCTCTCTGACAATCCTCCTTCCTCCTCCTTCCTCTCTGACAATCCTCCTTCCTCCTCCTTCCTCTCTGACAATCCTCCTTCCTCCTCCTTCCTCTCTGACAATCCTCCTTCCTCCTCCTTCCTCTCTGACAATCCTCCTTCCTCCTCCTTCCTCTCTGACAATCCTCCTTCATCCTCCTTCCTTTTGCTAACCCTTAGAGAGCGGTCGATCATAGAAAAACATATTACATACGATCATCTTCTCTTGTTTCAGATCTTCAATTTACGTAAACCTCGGGAAAAAAAACCCGAGATGATTATACTTCATCTACATGCAACATAAAAGATGAATTTTGTAATAATTCTTGATCCATCTTTCATATGATACCGACTGAATATTTTGTAGCTTCTTTGAGTTCTTTATCTCGAGAAAAAAAAAGAAATTGAATATATAATTAATCCCAGATGTTATGCTGATATACATTATTCTTAGTTCTTGGGGAGTCGAATATATGGGTTTCTTATTAACTGAATATTTCAGAATCTATGAATTTTCTAGTGTTTGATATATTGGAAAGAGGGACCGATTCTAGTTATACTTAGGTATACTTAGGTATGTCTTAGCATATCTAGGTTCAGCTGAAGAATATCCTTAGAGTTGGCCAAAGGATTTGAATTATCTCAATAAACATTTTGGTGGTGATGGTGGTGATGATGGTGGTGATGGTGATGATGATGGTGATGATGGTGATGATGATGGTGATGATGATGATGATGATGGTGGTGATGGTGGTAGTGGTGACGACGACGACGACGACGACGACGACGACGATGGTGGTGGTGGTGGTGGTGGTGGTGATGATGATGATGATGATGATGATGATGATGATGATGATGATGATGATGATGATGATGATGATGATGATGATGATGATAACAATGATAACAACAATAACAATAATAAAAATAATAACAACAACAGCAAAAAGAACGTTTCCTCGATTTCATTTGCTGGAAAACCGCAACCCAGAGTGACTGACAACGGTCCCCGGGCCTTTACATAGATCCCTTTGGTACGCAACAACTGCTGTCTATGTTGTATTTAGAATGAAACCGATCCGGAGACTGATTACCAGCCCCTCTGGGTTGCATCTCCAAATAATTGACACTGGGGAGATGCTTCTCTCTGACGTCCGTTTCAACTCTGATATTAATTTTATTTTGTCTCAAGGCGATTTTATTCAGTTGAGGGAAACTCCTGTCAACCTATGAAAGGCTTGGTGTCTTTTATCTTAATGTATTATCTTTTATTATCATTAATTATTATTATTATTGTTGTTGTTGTTGTTGTTGCTGTTTTGTTGTTGTTGTTGTTTTTGTTGTTTTGTTTTGTTGTTGTTTTGTTGTTGTCGTTGTTGCTTATTATTATTATTACTATTGTTACTATTATCATTGTTATTATTATCATTGTTATCATTGTTATTATTATCATTATCAGTATAGTATTTATTATTATTATTATTATTATTATTATTATTATTATTATTATTATTATTATTATTATTATTATTATTATTATTATTATTATCATTATTATTATTATTATTATTATTATTATTATTATTTTATTATATATATTTTTATTATTTATTTATTTATTTATTTAGTTTTTATTTTCTTTGAGCTAATTTTCTTCTGCAGATTCTCCCAGATCCATGATGCTAAAGCTGACAGCGTTTAATAAGACGGTAGAATAATGAACAATATGCAAAGTCTCTACAGAAAAGAAATTTTTCTTCTCTTTTTATTTTTGTACTTATGCATAGTTTTTACTTATTCAGGTATTAATTTTTCTATTTAATTGTTTATTTCTTTTAAAGTAGTGAGCTGATTAGACACGGGGCTTGGGACATTACTGTGAACACCATTCCATTACTACGTAACCGTTCTTTACAGCGGCTGATACAATACCAATTTTTTTTTTTTTTTTTTTTCTCTAAGACGTTTCGGACCTTATTCCATTTTATATAAGGAACTTGCATGGTGTATAACATTAAAAAAAAAAAAAAAAACTATCTCACTATCTCATACGAAATGGGAATTGAAAAACCCATGGTATGGCAAAGCCTTGTCAGTTGCTGCAAACCGCTGTTTTTTTTTTAACCCGATGTTGGGGTCGCCTCCCCGCCTGGCCAGGGCTCTTCGGGAACCAAGTCAAGAAGTACGCAGCGGATCCCGGTAGTCGAACTCACTACCACCACCTCGTGAGTTCGACACGGTAGCCACTGGGGCTACAATGTGGCTTATTCAATTCAACTGAATTATCGAAGCCTAAAGCCTCTGAAACAAAGAACCACTTACGAAGTCTTGCAGCATCCAGTACCGACTCCTTCGAAAAGGTTAATTAAAAGACACAGTCATCATCTTCTGACGCAACCAGACAAACGCCAATATTGGCATAATAATCCAGCCTTGTCCGAAGACGTCTAGAAACGAAATTATTCCATTTTGTGACATTGCGGTGCAAAGAGGATTTTTCTAATCCCATCCTCTTCCCCCCTTCCACCCCCTCCACCTTCCTCCCCTCCCCCTTTCCACTCCCCTCCCACTTCTGCCTTCCTCCCCCTTTTCTTCCTTCTCCCCCTTTCTACCCCTTTCCCCCCTTTTGTCGCTCAATCTTATACACCCTTCCCCCTTTTCTGCCTTCTCCCCATTCTGCCTCCCCCTTTTGCCCCCTTAACCCCCCTCTGCCCTTCCCTCTTCTGCCCCCTCCCCTCTTCTGTCTCCTTCCCCCTCTTCTGCCATTCCTCTTTCTGCCTTCCTCCTCCTTATGCCCCCCTCCCCCTTCTGCCTTCCTCCTCCCTTCTGCCCCCTCCCCCTCCTGCCTCCCTCCTCCCTCCTGCCTTCTGCCTCCCTTTTCCCTTTTACCCACTCCCCCTTTTCTACCTCCCTCCTCCCTTCTGCCCCCTCCCCCTTCTGCCTCCCTCTTCCCTTCTTCCCCCTCCCCCTCCTACCCCTTCTGCCCCTCCCTCCCCCTTCTACCTTCCTCCTCCCCTCTGCCCCTTCCCCCTCCTGCCTCCCTTCCCCCTTCTGCCCCCTCCCCCTTCTTCCCCCGTTCCCACCACACAAATTAGTTGAAATCACATGATGATAACAATGAGGATCAAGTTGTATTTTTGCCCAATAATACGGGTTACCTTTTTATCGAGGGAATATTTCATATATATTCCTTTCTATGTATCTATCTACATGTATTTACATATTTATTTTTTTATTTGTTTTTATTTGTTTATTTCATTGTCTATTTGTCTATTCTTTTATTGACTTGTTTATGTGTTTATATATTTATATATTTATTCACTTATCTAAATATTTCTTCATTATTTATTTATTAATTTCTTTATTTATTTGTGACAAGTTGCAGAATATTCTTATCATTTATGAATTTTTATTTATTTCTTATTTACCAATGTATTTGTATGTTTATTTCTTATTCATTCATTTATCTAATTGTTTAATTATTCATTTATTTATTAATTTGTTGATTTACTTATTTATGCATATTTATTTATTCATTTATCAATTCGTTCACATATTTGTTTATTTATTTATTCATTTGTCTAATTATTTATTCATTTATTAATTTATTTGTTTATTTATTTATTCATTTATTAATTTATTTGTTTATTTCACTAAGAAATCGGCTTCATATGTTTATATCTAGTTTCTAACAGACGATTTTATTCAGCCGAAGGAAATAATTTACCCCTGATCGATTCATAACAGTTTGTGATCGATGTCCTGAAATTTCCTACTAGTGTAATAAACCACACGATTGATCAAACGTATTTAGAAAGTTTGGTTAATATGAATTTTTTAAAATTGGCATTTGGCAACTCGCGTCAATATACACAAAGTTGCCAAATGTCATTTGTTATTCGACGCATCAAGTCTAAAGGATTATGGTTCAGGTGGTTGAAAGAAGAAGAAGAAGAAGAAGAAGAAGAAGAAGAAAACAAAAGAAGAAGAAGAAGAAGAAAACAAAAGAAGAAGATCGCGGAGAAGTAGAAGAAGAAGAAGAAGAGGAAGTAGAAGAAGAAGAAAAAGAAGAAGAAGAAGAAGAAGAAGAAGAAGAGGAAAAAGAAGAAGAAGAAGAAGAAGAAGAAGAAGAAGAAACCAAACATAAATGATAATGTTCCGAATTATTCTTTAGACATCTGTTCCCATTTGTCACTAGCGTCCTTTTGGCAAACAGCAGAAAAACCCCATTCCCTTTCGAAAGAACAACAGCCAAATTAGAAAGATCCAAATATCTTAATAATAATAAAAAGAACTCAAAAAAACATCCCAATTTGTTGTAAAAAGTTCATCTAATGTTCACCAGAACCAAATCAGAACAGAGACCATAGGACACTAAGACGGTAATACGAATCATTTCACTGTTGTCAGATTACTAATCGCTCCAATCATTGATGTGTACCATCATTATCTCCACCCTCACCCTTCCCCTCACCCCTCCCCTCCCCTTCCCCTCCCCCTCTCCCTCCTCCTTCTCCTCCCCCTCCCCCTTCCTCCGTCTTACCAATATCTTGATGCATCTTTCCATTACGTACAGACCTCGAAGCAGTTCTGTAACTTGAGTACCTTGTCTATCTATTTGTTTGTCTGTCTGTCTGTTATCTGCCTGTCTGTATGTCTGGCTATATGAATGTGTATGTACGAACGTATGTATGTATGTATGATTATACGTATATGTATGTATGTATGTGTGTGTATGTATGTATGTATGTATGTATGTATGTATGTATGTATGTATGTATGTTTAAATGTATGTATGTATATATGTATGTATGTATGTATGTATGTATGTATGTATGTATGTATGTATGTTTGAATGTATGTTTGAATGTATGTATGTATGTATGTATGTATGTATGTATGTATGTATGTGTGTATGTATGTATGTATGTTTGAATGTATGTATGTATGTATGTATGTATGTATGTATGTATGTGTCTATCAGTCTTTTTATGTCTATCTATATCTGTATTTGTCTATTTGTGTCTGTTTATCTGTGTCTGTCTATGTGTCTGTCTGTCTGTCTATTTTTCTATCTGCCTACGTGGCTACCTGTCTGTTTCTCTGACTTCCTGACTCTGTCTCTCATTCTCTTTATCTCTCTCTTTTTCTCTTTTCTCACTTTACTTATCGTTATCTCACAGAATGTTGGTCATCATCTCTTAATTACATCTCTCCTCTATCACGAAACCTTTTGTGGATTTTCAGGCAACAAAAGCCAACTGATTTTGAAACTCCTTCGTATGAGGGGGAACCCTATTGCTCGACACACTAATCAGATCGTTCGCTGATTGCCAATATCGTAATAAAATCCCCTAAAGTCATCACAAAGAGTTTTGTTAAAGTCGTCAGAGAGGGTGGGAGGTCGAGATTTTGTGAACATGTTATTTGTTTACAAATTGATTTAAAGAAGTGATGGGTTTGCGTCTGTAGATTATAATTGCCTGATAAAAGATAAAGAAATTATTCATCACATCACTATCTCCATCACCATCACCACAACCATCATTTCCACCACCACCATCAACCTATACCTTTCTACCTCAATCTCCACTACGCCCTACACATCTACCTTCACATCACCACCAGCACCAACACCAATACCACCACCACCACTACCACCAGCACCACAACCAACAACAACAACAACAACAACATTAACAACAACAACAACAACAACAACGCTGTGACTTCCATTACCACATCTCCAAATACACAAACACTTAGCCCATCCTTACAGTGGTATTCTTAAAAAAAATCTTTCCTTATAGAAATCTTTCCCTATAAAAATCTTATATAAATCCTTGGAAGGGAAAGATTTTTTTAAGAATACCACCGTATGAATTTTACGGTGATATTCTTAAAAAAATCTTTCCTTATACAAATCTTTCCTTATACAAATCCTTGAAGGGAAAGTTTTTTTTTAAGAATACCACCCTTATTTTCTTTATCTATTCTCTCTTTGTGGCCACCATAGTTTATTCAGCTCAGGGCGACCCTATGGTTCATTCCACACGCATCGACTTTTCGCCGTGCGCCGTCCACGACACGACGTCGTGTTCTCGAATAACCATAGGTGTCTATAGACGCTTTCACACTGTGAAATCGCCCATAGACAACTATGGTTTTGAGAGCACGACGTCGTGCCGTGGACGGCGCACGGCGAAAACACGATACGTGTCAAACGAGCCTTACACTCCTCCATCGATTAAGACCATGTCCATCTCTTCAGTTGTTGAGAATCAACTCCTGTCCTTCGCCAGAAGAAAATCAACAAAGTTCGTCACCAAATTGAAGGGGGCTAAGTTTGTCAACGTCTTCTATTCCAGTTTGACAATCTCTTTTCTAAATTATAAAGGCTACTGTTAAATACACCTTCTCATCCAATTCAAAATCAAATATTGTCCCTTTTTTCATCCTCACTCTGTCTAGTGGAAGACCTACCCTCCTTACCTCTCCTTTCCCCCCTCTTTCTCCTCCTTTCCCTTCATCTCCTTCCTCCCTCCCTCCCCTTATTCCTACCTTCCCTCTCGTCTCTTCCTTCCCCCGTCCTCCTATCCTTCTCCTCTCCTCTTCTTCCCATCCTCCTGTTCTTCCTCTTCACTTTTCTCCCATTTCTGCTTTTCTTCTCATCTTCCCTTTCTCCTTCTCTTCCCAATGTTCCTCTCCCTTCCCCTCTCTACCTGTCTCTCTCCCTCCAATTTTATCTCCTTTCTCCAACAACTCTCCCTTCTCCTTCTCCTCCTCCCTTCTTCAACCCCACCATTTTTCTCCCCTTCTCCTCCTACTCCTCTCCTTTCTCCTTCTCCTGCCTCACCTCCTAGACCTTCCACATCCCCTTCTCCTCCCCTTCACCTCCCCCTCTCTCTTCCCCTTTTCTCCACTGTTTGTACTACCTCTACAGTCCCCTTCTCCTCCCCTCCTCCCCTTCACCTCCCCCTCTCCCTTCCCCCCCTTTCTCCCCCAATGTTGACTACCTCTACACTCCCCTTCTCCTCCTCCCCTCCCCTTCACCTCCCCCTCTCCCTTCCCCCCTTTCTCCCTCAATGCTGACTACCTCTACACTCCCCTTCTCTTCTCCTTCCCCCGTCTCTCCCTCCTCCCCTCCTCCCTCTCCCTCTCCTTTCCCCTTCCCCTAATATCTCTACACTTCCCCTCTTCCTTCCCCTTTCTCCCCCACTGCCTCGACTACCTCTACACTCCCCTTCTCTTCCCTTCGTCCCCTCCTCCCCTCCTCCCTCTCCCTCTCCTTTCCCTTTCCTCCTCCACTGCTTCTAATATCTCTACACTTCCCCTCTTCCTTCCCCTTTCTCCCCCACTGCCTCGACTACCTCTACACTCCCTTTCTCTTCCCCTCCTCCCCTCCTCCCTGTCCCTCTTCTCTCTAGTCTTTCATTTGTGACCTAAAACTTCTTGGCAATCCAGCCTCATCGCCGGATTCCGTCTCTCAATACCTCAACTCCTTCACCCCGACCATTTCAAAGTAGCCGTTGCCAAGCGGCCACATAAAGCCGAAGAACATCCTCAACCTTGTCTCTTCACTAACTCAGTCACCTTCTTCACATCATCTAGGGCGCAATTAGTTTTCTCCAAACGAATGAAGACTTTCACTTAATCTCTTTGAGTGAATGTGGGGCGGGAACGGGAGCGGGCCGATACACAGTGCGGACAAACCAATCTAGACTATCGGGTCCTACTGTGGAAGAACTATGCCTCTCTGCATTGCCTTTGACCCAAACAGTGTCCCAAGGATGAGGGTGATCCTCGAGGTACTAAGACGGGCGAATCATTTTCATTTGTTTACGAAATGATTCTGTGCTATTCTGCCACACTGCATGAAAAGGATTTCATTCAACTTATCAAGTTCCTTATAATTCATTCCACATCAGATTCTATAATTCATTCTAATTCGTAATATGTTATTACAAGCAGCCATGTCATAGTAGTAACCATCTACATTCTATTCCGGCCATTACTACGCTGACTGAGCGGGTTAGGGCGTCGTTACTTGCGTCGAAGGCCGAGGGGATGGCGGTTCGAATCCTGCCACCGGCGAAGTTGAACCAAGGGCATGGTTGATTAAATTCCACGCTACAAAGTCCTCTGTGAGGGGCACCGTCCTAGCCTTCCGATAGGGGGGGAGTTTGTGACGTTAAACCATATCACTACGCGGTCTGATTCATCTTAGGGATGTTTTCGTGTAATTTTTTTGCGTCCTGCTTGCTGCTCCCACTCCCACTCCCCCTTCCCTTCACCTCTCCCTCCCACTACCCCTTCCCCTCACCTCCCCCTCCCACTCCCCTTTCCATCCCACTCCCCACTCCCGCTTCCACTCCCGCCTTCCCCCTCCCACTCCGCCCTCCCCCTCCCACTCCTCCCTCCCACTCCCCCTCCCACTCCCACTCCTCCTCCCCCTCCCACTCCCCCTCCCATTCCCACTCCTCCTCCCCCTCCCCCTCCCCTCTCCTCCTCCCACTCCCCCACCCCCTCCTTCTCCCCCTCCCACTCCCTCCTCCCCCTCAACTCCCCTCCCCCTTCCCCTCCCCCTCTCCCTCCCCCTCCCCTATCTCCTCTTCATCTCCCTACAGTCTGTCTCCCTCACCCTTCCTCTTATCTCTGACACCCTGAGCATCTCCTCATCACCCTTCATTCCATTTCCATCATCTTTTCACCTTATCTGTGTTACAATTCCACCCTTTTCCCCATCACCCCACCCTTTCGCTATCACCCTACAGCCAGTTCTTATCACCGCTCAAGCTCTCATCACCATTAATCACCTTCGTTTTATCACCCTTTACCTTCCATCTCTACTTTCCCTGTGTCGCATCTTAACACGTATTAAACAACACAGCCTGTTCTGCCAGGCCAACTCGCATGAAGTCAGACCTGGGCGCGTTCCTCCGTGCGTTCCTAGAAGCGTTCCTCCGTGCGTTCCGCTATAGTTAGGCCGCGGTTAGTGCTCCCAAACTATTAAAGCACTAACCTACATTCTTCCGGTAGGCAACATAATACTATACCAAAGAAAATTTTCGTAGGCCACATACTATACCGGCACCTATATTGCTTTAATAGTTTGGGAGCGCTAACCGCGACCAAACTAAAGCGGAACGCACCGAGGAATGCACATAGGAACGCATATAGGAACGCACCTAGTAACGCGCCCAGCTCTGCATAAAATCATACATATTTTCACAGACTGCAAAGTATTGACAGCATATAGGTATGAACATAGCATAACCAGGGTGGAGGACTTCAAACGGGAGCCCAAGAAGGCAACTGGTGAAGTAAAGAGCCTTCACCAGGAGACGCTTAGTAGCTGCGGCCGAAGGCGTCACCTTTACCCTATGCGCTTGGATTACTGCACGGAATCGGAGAGAACAGTGGGACTCGAACCCATAACTAAGCGAATGCGAGAAGAGCACGCTTCCAATGACGCCACCAATGGACGATGGTTTCCATGACAACTCAACAACAGCAATTTGTCCTGAAGAACTTTTTTTTTTTTACTTCTTCTTCTTCTTCTTCTTTTTCTTTTTCTTCTTCTTCTTTACCTTCTTCTTCTTCTTTACCTTCCTCTTCTTCTTCTTCTTCTTCTTTACCCTTCCAGACACTTCGTCCGTTCCTGCCTTCAGACATCAGGATGGATAACCCTCCCAAATCTGTAGACAAGATTAATCTGTAACCCACTATCGGAGAAGATAAGAACAAAAGTACAGAGAGATCTGTATATTTCGACCATCTAGCTATGGCCCTCTTCGACAGCTAGTAGGTCGAAATATACAGATGTCTCTCTACTCGTTTTTATTTTAACCGAAAGTGGATTAAATCTATTTTACTCATCTGCTACTAAATCACTCAAATTTATAGACATGGAATCAAACAAGAAGAAGCCAACAGGATAAAAAGACTTGAGAGCAATTTTGTGGTGAATGTACCTCTCACAGAAATGGCCTCGGAACGATCTCCACACTAGATATTAAAAAGAATATATTTACGTTATTTTTATTACCTTTACCCACCACCTTCCCCTTTCTGTCTTTATCGTTTCCCTCTTCCCCTTCTTCCATTCATTTGAGGCATTCAACTCCTCTTCCTCTTCTTCCTCCTCCTCCTCCCCTTTCTGTCTTTATCATTTCCTTCCCTCCCTTCTTCCATTCATTTGAGGCATTCTCCTCCTCCTCCTCGTCTTCCTCCTCCTCCACCTTCTCGTCCTCCTCCTTCTCTTCCTTCTCCTCCTCCTCCTCTTCCTCCTCCTCCTCCTCCTCTTCCTCCTGCTCCTCCTCTTCCTCCTCCTCTTCCTCGTCCTCCTCCTCCTCTTCCCCTTTCTGTCTTTATTATTTCCCTCCCTCCATCCCTTCTTCCATTCATTTGAGGCATTCTCCTCCTCCTCCTCCTCCTCCTCCTTTTCCTCCTATTCCTCCTCCTCTTCCTCCTCCTCCTCACCCTCTTCAGCTTCCTCCTCCTCCTCTTCCTCTTCCTCCTCCTCACCCTCTTCAGCCTCCTCCTCCTCCTCCTCTTCCTCCTGCCCCCTTTCGTCGGCCTTCCCATTCTTCATTCTGTCAATGACCGTAACAAAGAACTGCAAACAGCAACTGCCCACTTGGTCATTACTCTGCTCTTTGTTTTTGAATTTGCTCCCTCTTCTCCCTCAATCCACCTTGCCTCCCTTCCACTCCTCTCCTTCCACTCTTTGTCTACTTTCTCTCCCTTCCCTCCCAGCCTCTTCCTCTATTTTCTTTCCCCATCCATCCTCCAGCCTCCCTCCTCTTCTCTTCCCTTCCACCCTTGTCCTCACCTGTTCCTCTACAAGACCTCCCTTTCCCCTTCGTCTCTTCTCCTCCATCCTATCGATTTCCTTCACCTCCCTCTTCCCCACTTACCCTTGGAGCTTACCCAACACACCCTTCCCTCCTCAATTTCCATACCCCTCACCCTTTTTACTTTATTCTCCTTCTTTGTCATTTTAATTCTACATTCTTGACTTCCCCACTAACTCTTGAAACTTTCAAGTATTATCTCCCCCTTCTAGTCCTTGACATTATTCTTCCTTTTTTTTCTGTTCCTTCCAGCCTTCCCCCTATCCCTTCCCTTTTCCTCCCTATCCTCCTTCCCTCCCTGAATTTGAATCCTTCTACCTATAACCCTTCCTACAATCAGGACTTTCCTTCCATCCTTCCTTTGGATCCTACCCTTCATTTCTGCCTTCCTGGTGATTTTCATTCCTTTACTACTAGTTTCTCCTAACCACCTACTCTATATCACTTTCCTCCCTTGGTCCCTTCTTTCCCCCCTCCTTCATTAACTCTGACTTTACTCCGAGCCATCCTATCTGCAGATCTTAATCCTTATACCCTCCGCCAGTCTTCATCTTCTTCTCTTACTCCTCTCCCTCCTTCCTCAGACCAGAATCTCCTCTCTCTTTCTTTCCTTTTCCTCCTATTCTTTCCCCTCCTCCCTCCCTCTTTCCCACTCGCTTTACTTCTTCTACTTCTTCTTTATCTCCTTCCCAGCATTCTTCTCTCCCTTTCTTCACTCGCCTCGATTTCCCTCCAACCTCTGTTATCCGTAGGCCTTTTGGTCCCCTTCACCCTTCCCTTTCCTTCCCACTCTCTTTACTTCTACTTCTTTCTCTCGTCCCCAGCATTCTTCTCTCCCTTTCTTCACTCGCCTTGACTTCCCTCCAACCTCTGTTATCCGTAGGCCTTTTGGTCCCCTTCACCCTTCCCTTTCCTTCCTTTCCTGGTGTCTTACCCTTCCTCACCCTTGGCCCGGGAACAAGAGTCACAAATTAACAAAGGGGGTGAGGCAATTAAGACTCATTAGGGCGCCAGATTTGCATTTATTTCCACTCAGCTTCCTTATCTCCTTCCCGCCAGTCCACCAACTTATTAATGATGCTCACTTGCGAGAGAACCATAGTTGCATAATGTTTCGCTCGTTAGTGGTCCGGTTTTTGGGTCCTCCGGCGGTTTGGGTGTAATCACTACTTGGCAATATCCTACAGGAGGAAAAAGAAATCACTTAAGGTGGCTCCCACGTGCCGTAGGGCGATACTCTTCTCGGACAAAGAACGAAATTCAAGGCACTTCATCGCATCTTTAACCATGTGACGGTCAGGACGAAACGCTCTGGGAAGAGGACGATGACTGGGAAGACGGAAACCGGGTGATATTGGCATCTGTTGTATCAAAACGAACCAAAACATGACTTAACAGCAACTTTTCCCATCGATTTATTCGCGGATTTTTGGAGGCTTGAGGCCCTGGCAGCACCCACCTCGAAGACCTTGTTTACTCTTTGCTCCACCGTCGATGAGTTCGATTTCTGGAAGACGTCGGGAGTGGATTCCAGAATGTCTTCGTTTAACACCTCTAGACCATCGAAGTAAAGAGGATCAAGACTCAATCCTTCAGTACAATGTACTAGTAGTAGTAGTAGTAGTAGTAGTAGTAGTAGTAGTAGTAGTAGTAGTAGTAGTAGTAGTAGTAGTAGTAGTAGTAGTAGTAATAATAGTAATAGTAGCAGTAGAAGTAGAAGTAGAAGAAGAAGAAGAAAAAGAAGAAGAAGAAAAAGAAGAAGAAAAAGAAGGAGAAATTGAGGGAGAAGAAGAAGAAGAAGAGGAAGGAGAAGAAGAAGAAGAAGAAGGAGAAGGTGAAGGAGAAGAAGAAGAAGAAGAAGAAGAAGAAGAAGAAGAAGAAAAAGAAGAAGAAAAGAAACAACCAAAGAACAGTATTTGGCGTGGATGAGATGTAGACTATCATTATCACTTTCAAGATCAGCTCTCTTATATCTGAGAGTTACCAGGTCCCCAGCCTGTAAATCAGCACACATACAGAACCCCAATCTTGACCAGACGGTAGTAGAAAGTCAGATAAATGAAATATTGTATTAGGATAGCAATAGCACAGGAAGATGGGACGTCTGATTGGCTGACCTGACAGCACTACCAATCAGGGCATAGTGATTAAACATAAACAAAAATAGAATTCACGGATGCCATTACCTTGAGGATGGCACAGAAAGTCAAAAGACTTATTTCCATTATGAGGACCACAGTGGAAATAAGTCTTTTGACTTTCTGTGCCATCCTCGGATGTACAATTATATTTACTATGTATAATACGAGTCTTACCTGTATTGTATTTTATTGTATGTATAATTGAATCCGTATAAATAAAAAAATAAAAAAGGAGGCATGGATGTTCCTGTGGTAAGCAGCTTGATCCAAAACATGCGATGATATGAAAGCAGGATGGATTCATCGGCATGAGGCATGACGAGATAAGGGATCTCACTGCCCAAATGCTTCGGAAGGTATGCAAGGGTATGACCATCGAACCAACACTACTCTTAACAGGGGAGAACTTCAAGCACCTCACTTCCAACACACCAGATGACGCACGAGTGGACGTCAGTGCAAGAGGTTTCTGGACACGGGAACAACTGTCCTTCTTTGGCATACGAATCCATTCAACGGCCCTCTGTTACGATTTCCTAACTGTTAAGGCGTCCCACTCCCGAAATGAGAACGGAAACATCGGGATCTACAAGGAATGTATACAGAATGTGGATCATGGATCATGTCAATCACTCCGATAACCCTCACGACCTCAGGCGGGGGAGGTCCAAGGGCAAAGTCATTTTACGCTTGTCTAGCAGAGGTGATGACAGAAAAGAAACAACAACCAAAAAGCAACACTGTATCGTGGATGAGATGTAGACTATCTTTCTCACTCTTAAGATCACTTCCTAAATCAGCACACATACAAAACCTCAATTCTGAGCAGACTGTAGTAGAAAGTAGGATAAAAGAACTTCTATATTAGGATTCATTAGTTAAATAATATATAAAAGGGTAGTCGACTACAGTCATTGAGGGACCAGTAAACTGTGTCTGTGGGAGACAAATCCTGACTGCTTCCACCACACAGTTCTACGAGGATGGAGGTCTTTATCGACAAAAAAAAAAGTAGTAGTAGTAGTAGTAGTAGTAGTAGTAGTAGTAGTAGTAGTAGTAATAGTAGCAATAGTATAATTATTATCATTGATATTTTTATAGTATTATCATTGTGTATATTTTTTTCTGCTAAACACGAATTTTATCTAGGTAAGAAAGGTGTTAGAACTATTAGGACAGCATTTCAGTGTAGTGAAAAAGTACCAACATTTAATTTAAAAACAATATAATCTTACATAGCAAATAAACGGTCCATATATTGTAGGCGCCGAAACAGCATTAACCCTTGTCCCTATGTGAACAACTATGTACAGTATTGTCTCCCAATGAATATTATATTAAGTTATAGAACTGCTTGTAGTGAAATAGAATAAAAGCACTCTTTATTTGATTATATTAATTTGTTTATCTATCCATTTCTTTTTTATCATTATAATTTATTTGTTTATATATATATATATATGTATATATATATGTATATATATATATGTATATATATATATATATATATATATATATATATATATATATATATATATATTGTAAAATACTATTTTCAAATAAAACAAACCACTGGCTG
>NC_134795.1:53494405-53499405 GCF_046742065.1 Oratosquilla oratoria
AGCGTGGAGAAGGTGGAGAGATGATATAGAAAAGTTTGCAGGAGTGATGTGGCAGAGGTTTGGGCGGTCGTGTGAATCATGGAATGCTATGAAGGAAGCCTGTGTTCAGCAGGGGACTAAGAATAGCTGATTTGGTTTGATTGATTGATTGACTGTAGGCGGAGGAGAGGTAATGAGGGATAAGGGGACATGGGAGTGGAGATGAGAGGGACAGAGGGGAAAAGGTTGAGGAAAAGGGTGAAGATCATCACGGTGTGAGGTGGAGGGGAGAGAGAGGTAGGTGAAGGGGGGAGGAAGGGGGAGAGGGAGGGGAGAAGAGAGAATTAGGAAGAAAAGAAGAGGAGTGTGAGGTTAAGGGTGAGAACATACATGTGGGTGAGGTTAGCTTAGGCACCTTAACTTACACTCTCTGGGAAGATGCAGAGTGCGGGGTTATCTAATAAAGGTGTTCAAGTGGATCAAATACTTTAATAAGGGTGAGGGAAACAAGGTCATCATATTAAAACAACAGGGCAAGAGTCTCAGTGGTGAATTTAAACTGGACAAATTTAGATTTACTTAGGAAATAGGCAAGAATTGGTTTACTAATAGGGTGGTCAACGAATGGGATAGACTTAGTAACCATGTAGTGAGCGCTGAAACTATCAGTTGCTTTAAAAAATGGTTAGACAATTCTATAGATGAGGAAGGTAGGCGGTGATAGATACGGAGCTATCTAGTGTAGGCCTTATGGTCTCTTGCAGTCTCTTTCATTCTTATGTTCTTACTAGCCAAATTACCCGCGTGTTGCTGCGAGTTCGTGAATAATCCCTAACCTAACCATACCAAACCTAACTTTAACCCTCAACCCAAACTAAAATAAGTTTTCTAATGAAATATAGCTTTAAAAACTCCCCCTCCCAGGTGTGCGCCCCTCTACCCAAAGGTTGGGAAACCCTAGTTTCAAAATACATGCATACACAAGCACAAATATCATGTGCACATTCTTTTGTGAGTGTGTGTATGTGTGGATTGACAATACATGTCTACAGCTAAAAGGTGAAGAAATGTATCTAGTTTATTTGTCTACAGAATATATATATAGCTATAGGGGTTTATTTGCAAAAGCCTAGGAGGAGATTGTAAATAATAAATTTCCGCCCGCTCTAAAATAAAATAAAAATAACCAATATTTCAACATTTAGTAAATTATACAATCATTTTACATTTGCATGATTTCTTACAAAAGCTATCATGGTTTGTGGCAACATTAATTTCACAAATATAAGAAATATTCATAAACACATACAATGTTTTTTTAATTTCAGTAATCCTTAAGTTACAAAAATAATACGCGACTTAAGGGGGGACTACAGTAGTGGCGTGTTTCCTCACCATGAACCACCTAACTTTAACCCTTAACCTTCACTAAAATAATTTTATTTTTAAATCAAATATAGCTTTAAATATTCCCCCTCCCAGGTGTGCGCACCCCCCCCTTCCCGAAGGTTGGGAAACCTTAGTTTGAAAATACATGCATACACAAACACAAATATCATATGTTTACATTCTTTTGCGTGTGTGTATGTGCATGTGTGTGTGTGTGTGTGTGGATTGACAATAAATGTCTACAGTTAAAAGGTGAAGAAATGTATCTAGTTTATCTATCTTCAGAATATATATAGTCATAGAGGTTTATTTGCAAAAACGTAGGAGTTTGTGAGTAAACTATTTCCGCCCGCACTAAAATTTAATTAAAATTACCAATATTTCAACATTTGGTAAAATTATGCAATCATTTTACATTGATATGCTTTCTTCTTACAAAAGCTATCATGGTTTGTGGCAACATTAATCTCATAGATATAGATAATATTTATGGACACATACAATGGTTTGTTTAATCATATTAATTCTTAAGTAAAAAAAAAAAATACTACGCAGCTTAAGGGGATATTACAGTAATGCCGTGTTCCCACACCATAAATCTCCTAACTTTAACCCTTAACCCTAACCAAAATATTCTTTTTAAATGAAATATAGTTATCCAAGTACCTTGAGTGATAGGGTATCAGAATGTATATGGTTATGGGGGTCTATCTCTAAAACCCTAGGAGGAGTTCGTATACAAACAAACAAAGAAACACACAGACAGACAGACAGAGGCTACCACTTTATCATAATAGATGTTGAAGAGAGTAATATAGAGAGAAGGGAAAAGGAGGACGAGGATGAGGTTAAAAGGACTAATGAAGGAGGTAGGAGGAAGATGAGGAGGAGGTAGGAGAGAGGGTTGGTTGTGAGACTAGGATGAGGATGAGAATGAGGATGAGGATGAGGCTAGGGATAAGCTTGAAGGATAGCGTGAGTGTGAAGTGAGGATGAGTGTAAAGTGAGAGTGGTAGAAGACGAAGGAGAGGAAGTTGTAGAGAAGGTGTAAGAGTTATTTGGAGCTCGCTGGATGAGCGGGCTAGTGCGTCGTTACTTGCGGCGAAGGTCGAGGTGAGGGCAGTTCGAATCCTGCCACCGGAGAGGTTGAACCAAGGGCATGGTTCATTAAATTCCACTCTACAAAGCCCTCTGTGAAAGCACTGTCCTAGCCTCCCGATAGGGGAGGGGGTGACGTTAAACCAAATCATATCATATATTCGGACCGTTTACGAGAGGACATGTCGCCTGTTGATTTGATTCAACCGAAGGAATCTCTCTAGGAAGAGGAAGAGGAAGTGGTGGTGGCGGCTTCACTACATTGTTAAACAAGCTAATGATAGAAATCATGTTGCTTTTGGTGCACATAAGCTTAAGCTTATGTGCACCACTATTCTTTACTATAATCCTGGTGTTCTTAACTAGGCATTCCAATCCAGAAACTAGCTTATTGGTAATACAAAACAACCTGAATAGTAATACTGAGACCATGTCTAAAACCAATATAGTGTACGAATTTAAATGTCTTACCGGGGACTGTGTAACCCACGATTTATCTTATATTGGTTATACTAGATGTAGTCTCAGTATGAGAATATCAATGCACTTGCAAAACGGGGCTATTAAACATCATCTGAAGAAATATCATAACCAAACAGCCACCCGTGAATGCCTAGTTAAGAACACCAGGATTATAGCAAGCAATAGGGATGCACATAAGCTTAAGCTTTTAGAAGCTATGTTTATATGGGAATATAGCTATATTATAGATATCCAAAGCAACATGATTTCCATCATTAGCTTATTTAACAATGCAGTGAAGCCGCCACCACCACCACGACCCGTGACCACACCCTATGTCAATACGCCCCAACCCCCCCCTCCACCTCTTCCCACCCACTTCATCCATCCTCCCCCCAACCGACCTCGCAACCCCTAAACACCCCAACTCCCTCCCTCCCCTCATGATGGGTCATCAACCCCTCCCACTATCTCTTCCCCCACTACCCCTTCCACTACCCAAGCCGGCTAGGTTTGTATATATAAGTCAACACCCGACGATTTCCTTCGTCATATCTTTGGACCTTTAATTTGTAAGTATTGGTCGCCAATGGCCCATGTATCGAGAGAGGATTTGATTTATTGTTATCTATTTTTGATTTATTGATGTCTATTTCCATGATTCTGAATTTTTTTTAATGTTAACAACCTTGTTCTTTATTCTGTATGTCGGTAATTTTTGTTACAGATTTTCCTGAAGATGTCTCCTTGCAGACGAAACGTTGAATAAATGAATAATTTTGGCAATCTGGTTTATGCCCACCTTCCAAGTGACAGAGTACTGGTTAGAAAGCTTGAGAATACCCATTAGAAGATTAACAACCTCCTTAATGCTGTCGACTTTAATAACGCATGCATATATATATATATATATATATATATATATATGTATATGTATATACATATATATGTATACATATATATACGAGCATATATGTATATATATACATATATATATATATATATATATATATATATATATATATATGACTACTATTACACAGGATGTGCATACCCAGATTCCTGGCGCCGCTAGCGGAGGCCAGGCCAGTGTGCTACGAGCATTGGAGGTGTAAGGTTGTGTCGCTGCGTCTTTTGCGCGTGGCTGCATTTAGAAGTGGATAGTGTTTGTTTACATAGGTTCTTGCTGATTTTGTTTGTTTGTTTGGTTCTTCATAGGTTCTTTCTTGCTGATTTTGTGTATTCAAAATGCCGAATAAGTGTGGTGTTGTGAACTGCAACGGTAATTATAACAAGGATAACAGGTGCCGAGTGTTTCGACTGCCAAAAGACCGTTATGAAAGACAGAAGTGGCTTGATGTGCTTAATAACTTTGTTGTTGATTCTGATAAATTTTTCATTTGTCAGTTTTCCATGAATGATTATTGTTTTGCTCTTGAATCATACCCCAAGTGTAGTTATGAACAGCTCAGAGACTTTTTGGTGCTGCCAAGCAAACGCAAGCTGCAATACATCACTTCATCTATTGACAAGGATCAGGTGATGAGGGAAACATTTGCCAAAGTGAAGACACTGCAGCAGAAGAATGTAGTATAGATTTGGCCAACTGTTGCATTTTTATGGTGTGGTTCTGATAGGCATGGCAGTCAACAAGCCAAACTGCAAGGCCACTTCTATACTGTATTGTGATGAAGTCGCTGCACAGAGGACCTAGTATTATGATTTCTGTGACACCCGTCCACAAGCTCACAACAGCATACCAGCCTGAGCGTGTGAAGGAGGCGGCAGCTGCTATTGAGAGGACATGTGGGCGTGTCATCGAGTCTATCACAGACAACCACAAGATAAACCAGCAGTACTGTAGGCTGTTTGATTTTCCGGGTGATTGCCGTGCCACAGCCAAGCATCCTCTTGACAAAGATCGTGTCTGGTTGTTTCTCCTTTATGACACAGTGCATCTTCTGAAGTGCATTTTCAACAACTGCATCAGTGAGAGGTGCCACAAGATCAGTCTTGACAATAAAACAACAGCATCATTTGCTGAGGTCAAGGAACTGTACGAGTCAGAGAGA
>NC_134795.1:53509405-53511905 GCF_046742065.1 Oratosquilla oratoria
GAAAGACGCAGAGTGCGGGGTGATCTAATAGAGGTGTTCAAGTGGATCAAAGGCTTTAACAAGGGTAAGGCAAACAAGGTCATCATATTAAAACAACAGGGCAAGACTCGCAGTAATGGATTTAAACTGGACCAATTTAGATTTACTTGGGGAATAGGCAAGAATTGGTTTACTAATAGGGTGGTCAACGAATGGAATAGACTTAGTAACCATGAAGCGAGCGCTGAAACTATCAATTGTTTTAAGACACGGTTAGACATTCTTATGTTCTTACGAGCCAAATTACCCGCGCGTTGCTGCGAGTTCGTGAATAATCCCTAACCTAACCATACCACACCTAACTTTAACCCTTAACCCTAACCAAAATAATTTTTTTAATGAAATATAGCTTTAAACACTCCCCCTCCCAGGTGTGCGCCCCCCTACCCGAAGGTTGGGAAACCCTAGTTTGAAAATACATGCATACACAAACACAACTATGATGCACACATTCTTTTGCGTGCATGTGTGAGTGTGTGTATGTGTGGATTGACAATATATGTCTACAGCTAAAAGGTGAAGAAATGTACCTAAGTTATTTATCTACAGAATATATATGGTTGTAGAGGTTTATTTGCAAAAACCTAGAAGGAGTTTGTAAATAATAAATTTCCGTCCGCATTAGAATTAAATAAGAATAACCAATATTTCAATATTTGGTAAAATTATACAATCATTTTACCTTTGGATGACTTCTCCTTAGAAAAGCTATCATGGTTTGTGGCAATATTAATTTCACAAATGAAAATAATATTTATAAACACATACAATGGTTTGTTTAATCATATTAATCCATAGGTTACAAAAATAATACGCGACTTAAGGGGGGACTACAGTAGTGGCATGTTTCCTCACCATAAACCACCTAATTTTAACCCTTAACTCTAACTAAATAGTTGTCTTTTAAATAAAATATAGCTTTAAACACTCCCCTTCCCAGGTGTGCGCCCCCCCGTCCCGAAGATTGGGAAACCCTAGTTTGAAAATACAGGCATACACAAACACAAACATCATATGTATACATTATTTTGCGCGTGTGTGTGTGCATGTGTGTGTGTGTTTGTGGATTGACAACAAATGTCTACAGCTAAAAGGTGAAGAAATGTATCTAGTTTATTTATCTTCAGAATATATATGGTTATAGGGGTTTATTTGCAAAAACGTAGGAGTTTTGAATACACTATTTCCATCCGCACTAAAATTAAATAAAAATAATCAAATGTTTCAACATTTGGTAAAATTGTACAATCATTTTACATTAACATGCTTTCTTCTTACAAAAGATATCATAGTTTGTGGCAACATTAATTTCACAAATATAAATAATATATATGGACATATACAATGGTTTGTTTAATCATATTAATTCTTAACTAAAAAAAAAAAAAAATACTACGCAACGGGGAATATTACAGTAGTGGCGTGTTCCCACACCATAAACCACCTAACTTTAACCCTTAACCCTAACAAAAAAAATTGTTTTTAATGAAATATAGTTATCCAAGTACCTGGAGGGATAGGGTATCACAAAATATCTGGTTATGGGGGCCTATCTTAAAAACCCTAGTAGGAGTTGGTGTACAAACTAACAAACAAATAAACACACAGACAGACAGATTCTACTACTTTATTATAATAGATGTTGAAGAGAGTAATATAAAGAGAAGGGAAGTGGAGGAAAAGGAGGACGAGGCTGAGGTTGAAAGGACTAGTGAAAGAGGTAGGAGGTAGATGAGGAGGAGGTAGGAGAGAGGGTTGGTTGTGAGACTAGGATGAGGATGTGAATAAGAATAACGATGAGGCTAAGGATAACCTTGAAGAATAGCGTGAGTGTGAAGGTGAGGATGAGTGTAAAGTGAGAGTGGTAGAAGACGAAGGAGAGGGAGTGGGAGAGAAGGTGTAAGAGTTATTTGGAGCTCGCTGGCTGAGCGGATTAGGACGTCGTTACTTGCCGCGAAGGTTGAGGTGAGGGCGGTTCGAATCCTGCCACCGGCGAAGTTGAACCAAGGGCATGGTTCATTAGATTCCACGCTACAAAGCCCTCTGTGAGGGGCACCGTCCTAGCCTCCCGAGAGAGGGGGGGGGGCGAAGTTAAAACATATCATATATTCGGACCGTTTACGAGAGGACATGTCGCCTGGTGATTTAATTTAACCAAAGGAATCTCTCTAGCAAGAAGCAGAGGAAGTGGTAGTGGCGGCTTCACTGCATTGTTAAACAAGCTAATGATGGAAATCATGTTACTTTGGATATCTATAATAGGGCTATATTCCCTTATAAACATAGCTTCTAAAAGCTTAAGGTTATGTGCATCCCTATTGCTTTCTATAATCCTGGTGTTCTTAACTAGGCATTCCAGCCCAAAAACTACCTCACTGGTAATACAAAACAACCTGAATAGTAATACTAAGACCATGTCTAAAACCAACATAGTGCACGAATTTAAATGTCTTACCGAGGA
>NC_134795.1:53519405-53524405 GCF_046742065.1 Oratosquilla oratoria
AGGGAAATTAACTTGCAACTAGCACTAACGGCCACTAAACTATTCCCGTTTCGCGATTGCACAAGATAAATTATATTGACAGGAGAGAGGACAGACGTCCAAGAAGAGAATCATTGTATGGGGATTATTCGTCCAACAGGTCTCCAAGTGTCTACAGGTGTGTACAGGTGTACAGGTGTACAGGTGTCTACAGGGGTATCCGTGGGGACTTCTGTAGGCGGTTACTGAGTGGACGCTGCGAGATGGGAAGCGAAGAGGTGGAGGGATGGTATAGAGAAGTTTGCAGGAGTGATGTGGCAGAGGTTTGCGCGGTCGTGTGAATCATGGAATGCTATGAAGGAAGCCTTTATTCAGCAGGGGACTAAGAATAGCTGATTTGGTTTGATTGATTGATTGACTGTAGGCGGAGGAGAGGTAATGAGGGATAAGGGGACATGGGAGTGGAGATGAGAGGGACAGAGGGGAAAAGGTTGAGGAAAAGGGTGAAGATCATCACGGTGTGATGTGGAGGGGAGAGAGGGGTAGGTGAAGGGGGGAGGAAGGGGGAGAGGGAGGGGAGAAGAGAGAATTAGGAAGAAAAGAAGAGGAGTGTGAGGTTAAGGGTGAGAACATACATGTGGGTAAGGTTAGCTTAGGCACCTTAACTTACACTCTCTGGAAAGACGCAGAGTGCGGGGTTATCTAATAGAGGTGTTCAAGTGGATCAAAGGCTTTAACAAGGGTGAGGGAAACAAGGTCACCATATTAAAACAACAGGGCAAGAGTCTCAGTAATGAATTTAAACTGGAGAAATTTAGATTTACTTAGGAAATAGGCAAGAATTGGTTTACTAATAGGGTGGTCAACGAATGGGATAGACTTAGTAACCATGTAGTGAGCGCTGAAACTATCAGCTGCTTTAAAAAACGGTTAGACAATTTTATGGATGGGGATGGTAGGCGGTGAATGATACGGAGCTGTCTAGTGTAGTCCTTATGGTCTCTTACAGTCTCTTTCATTCTTATGTTCTTACTAGCCAAATTACCCGCGTGTTGCTGCGAGTTCGTGAATAATCCCTAACCTAACCATACCACACCTAACTTTAACCCTCAACCCAAACTAAAATAAGTTTTCTAATTAAATATAGCTTTAAAAACTCCCCCTCCCAGGTGTGCGCCCCTCTACCCAAAGGTTGGGAAACCCTAGTTTCAAAATACATGCATACACAAGCACAAATATCATGTGCACATTCTTTTGTGAGTGTGTGTATGTGTGGATTGACAATACATGTCTACAGCTAAAAGGTGAAGAAATGTATCTAGTTTATTTGTCTACAGAATATATATATAGTTATATGGGTTTATTTGCAAAAGCCTAGGAGATTGTAAATAATAAATTTCCGCCCGCTCTAAAATAAAATAAAAATAGCCAATATTTCAACATTTGGTAAAATTATACAATAATTTTACATTTGCATGATTTCTTACAAAAGCTATCATGGTTTGTGGCAACATTAATTTAAAAAATATAAGAAATATTCATAAACACATACAATGTTTTTTTTAATCACAGTAATCCTTAAGCTACAAAAATAATACGCGAATTAAGGGGGGACTACAGTATTGGCGTGTTTCCTCACCATGAACCACCTAACTTTAACCCTTAACCTTCACTAAAATAATTTTATTTTAAATCAAATATAGCTTTAAACACTCCCCCTCCCAGGTGTGCGCACCCCCCTTCCCGAAGGCTGGGAAACCTTAGTTTGAAAATACATGCATACACAAACACAAATATCATATGTATACATTCTTTTCCGTGTGTGTATGTGCATGTGTGTGTGTGTTTGTGGATTGACAATAAATGTCTAGAGCTAAAAGGTGAAGAAATGTATCTAGTTTATCTATCTTCAGAATATATATAGTCATAGGGGTTTATTTGCAAAAACGTAGGAGTTTGTGGGTAAACTATTTCCGCCCGCACTAAAATTAAATGAAAATGACCAATATTTCAACATTTGGTAAAATTATGCAATCATTTTACATTAACATGCTTTCTTCTTACAAAAGCTATCATGGTTTGTGGCAACATTAATCTCATAGATATAGATAATATTTATACACACATACAATGGTTTGTTTAATCATATTAATTCTTAAGTAAAAGAAAATACTACGCAACTTAAGGGGATATTACAGTAATGCCGTGTTCCCGCACCATAAATCTCCTAACTTTAACCCTTAATCCTAACCAAAATGTTCTTTTTAAATGAAATATAGTTATCCAAGTACCTGGAGTGATAGGGTATCAGAATGTATATGGTTATGGGGGTCTATCTCTAAAACCCTAGGAGTTCGTATACAAATAAACAAACAAATAAACACACACACAGACAGACAGACAGACAGATTCTACTACTTTATCATAATAGATGTTGAAGAGAGTAATATAGAGAGAAGGGAAAAGGAGGAAAAGGAGGACGAGGATGAGGTTAAAAGGACTAATGAAGGAGGTAGGAGGAAGATGAGAAGGAGGTAGGAGAGAGGGTTGGTTGTGAGACTAGGATGAGGATGAGAATGAGGATAAGGATGAGGCTAAGGATAAGCTTGAAGGATAGCGTGAGTGTGAAGTGAGGATGAGTTTAAAGTGAGAGTGGTAGAAGACGAAGGAGAGGAAGTTGTAGAGAAGGTGTAAGAGTTATTTGGAGCTCGCTGGATGAGCGGGTTAGTGCGTCGGTACTTGCGGCAAAGATCGAGGTGAGGGCGGTTCGAATCCTGCAACTGGCAAGGTTGAACCAAGGGCATGGTTCATTAAATTCCACTCTACAAAGCCCTCTGTTAAAGCAGTGTCCTAGCCTCATGATAGGGGAGGGGGTGACGTTAAACCATATCATATATTCGGACCGTTTACGAGAGGACATGTCGTCTGTTGATTTAATTCAATCGAAGGAATCTCTCTAGGAAGAGGAAGAGGAAGTGGTGGTGGCGGATTCACTACATTGCTAAACAAGATAATGATGGAAATCATGTTGCTTTGGATATTTATGATAGGGCTATACTCCCTTATAAACATAGCTTCTAAAAGCTTAAGCTTATGTGCATCACTATTCTTTACTATAATCCTGGTGTTCTTAACTAGGCATTCCAATCCAAAAACTACCTCATTGGTAATATAAAACAACCTGAATAGTAATACTGAGACCATGTCTAAAACCAACATAGCTTACGAATTTAAATGTCTTACCGGGGACTGTGTAACCCACGATTTATCTTATATTGGTTATACTAGATGTAGTTTCAGTATGAGAATATCAATGCACTTGCAAAACGGGGCTATTAAACATCATCTGAAGAAATATCATAACCAAGCAGCCACCCGTGAATGCCTAGTTAAGAACACCAGGATTATAGCAAGCAATAGGGATGCACATAAGCTTAAGCTTTTAGAAGCTATGTTTATATGGGAATATAGCCCTATTATAGATATCCAAAGCAACATGATTTCCAATATTAGCTTGTTTAACAATGCAGTGAAGCCGCCACCACCACCACGACCCGTGACCACATCCTATGTCAATACGCCCCGACCCCACCTCCACCTCTTCCTACCCACTCCATCCATCCTCCCCCCAACCAACCTCGCAACCCCTAAACACCCCAACTCCCTCCTTCCCCTCATGATGGGTCATCAACCCCTCCCACTATCCCTTCCCCCACTACCCCTTCCACCACCCAAGCCGGCTAGGTTCGTATATTTAAGTCAGCACCCGAATATTTCCTTCGTCATATCTTTGGACCTTTAATTTTGTAAGTATTGGTCCCCAATGGCCCATGTATCGAGAGAGGATTTGATTTATTGTTGTCTATTTTTGATTTATTGATGTCTATTTCCATGATTGTGGATTTTTTTTTAATGTTAACAACCTTGTTCTTTATTCTGTATGTCGGTAATTTTTGTTACAGATTTTCCTGAAAATGTCTCCTTGCAGACAAAACGTTGAATAAATGAATAATTTTGGCAATCTGGTTTATGCCCACCTTCGTAATGGCAGAGTACTGGTTAGAAACCTTGAGAATACCCATTAGAAGATTAACAACCTCCTTAATGCTGTCGACTTTAATAATGCATGCATATATATATATATATATATATACATATATGTATATATATGTATACATATATATACATATATATACATGGATATATATGTATATATATATACATATATATATATATATATATATATATATATATATATTTAGGACTACTATTACACAGGACGTGCACACCCAGATTCCTGGCGCCGCTAGCGGAGGCCAGTCCAGTGTGCTACGAGCAGTGGAGGTGTAAGGTTGTGTCGCTGCGTCTTTCGCGCGTGGCTGCATTTAGAAGTGGATAGTGTTTGTTTACATAGGTTCTTGCTGATTTTGTTTGTTTGTTTGTTTGGTTCTTCATAGGTTCTTTCTTGCTGATTTTGTGTATTCAAAATGCCGAATAAGTGTGGTGTTGTGAACTGCAACGGTAATTATAACAAGGATAACAGGTGCCGAGTGTTTCGACTGCCAAAAGACCGTTATGAAAGACAGAAGTGGCTTGATGTGCTTAATAACTTTGTTGTTGATTCTGACAAATATTTCATTTGTCAGTTTTCCATGAATGATTATTGTTTTGCTCTTGAATCATACCCCAAGTGTAGTTATGAACAGCTCAGAGACTTTTTGGTGCTGCCAAGCAAATGCAAGCTGCAATACATCACTTCATCTATTGACAAGGATCAGGTGATGAGGGAAACATTTGCCAAAGTGAAGACACTGCAGCAGAAGAATGTATTTCTCTTGATAGATGAAGTATAGATTCGGCCAACTGATGCATTTTTCTGGTGTGGTTCTGAGTGGCATGGCAGTCAACAAGCCAGACTGCAAGGCCACTTCTATGCTATGTATTATGATGAAGTCACTGCACAGAGGACCTAGTATTATGATTTCTGTGACACCCGTCCACAAGCTCACAACAGCATACCA
>NC_134795.1:53531905-53539405 GCF_046742065.1 Oratosquilla oratoria
ATTCGGGAGTCCTATACTCGTAGATCCGGTGGAGTCATGTTGTTTGGTGGAAACCTATAGATCCGGTGGAGTCATGTTGTTTGGTGGAAACCTATAGATCCGGTGGAGTCGTCTAGATGTGGTGGATTCCTGCCGAAGACCCCTGCGACCGAAGGCGTATATATATTTTCACTCTCTCTCTCTCTCTCTCTCTCTCTCTCTCTCTCTCTCTCTCTCTCTCTCTCTCACACACACACACACACACACACACACACACACACACACACACACACAATATATATATATATATATATATATATATATATATATATATATATATATATATATATATATATATATACATAGATATACATCCCAGTCCTTAACCGTACATGATCTTCATGATTACTTTTCCAGTGCATTCCTTTAAGACAGGAACCGAAGTAGATACAAAGTTACAAATCTTTTGGTATTATTCAGGAAACCTCAGGTGTAAAGCACTTGGAATAATTACTACTGAGACATGCATTAACCATGCCAGTGTTCTACCCAAGATTAGCTACGAAAGCAATAAAATCGCTGTTAGTAGGGTACGGAAAAAATGCTTTGCAATCACGAGAGGTCATTTCAGACTTCATAGAATAGGTCACGGACGCGTCTCTGTGACAAGTGATTTGTTTCCTGACGTACGTGAAGTATGGTGACATTTGTGAGTGATGTGGGTTTTTCAAACTAGTGTCAATTTCTTTAGTATTAACCATCTCTCTGGGGGCGTAAGGGCAAGGGTGATTGTTCCACAAAGAACATGGGGACAGGTAGACTTGTAGGTATTATTCTAATTCGCAGAGTCTAAAAGGAAAATGAGCAAACTTGTAGATAAAGTAATGAACAGACAAAACACACGCATATAAGCTCACGCGTACGCACATTCACACACACACACAAACACACACACACACACACACAAACACACACACACACATACACACACACACACACACACACACACACACACGCACAAGATAAAAACGTCCCCAAACCATCCAGTAATCTAAAAAAGAAAAAAAAAAGAAAAAAAAAATGGACATTACACCATGTCCTTCCATCACGTCCTTCCACCAGTTCAACCTCAATTCATCGAGCTGTATTCCATTCCACCTCATATTCGTGAATATGATTCCCTCCACACCTAGATGACGTTTCCTAGATCCTTGATTCTAGATAGCTTCTAAACTTCTAAAGTATTCAGAGGAAACCAAGAACACACGCAGATGGTCTAGACCAGCGTTTCCCAACCTTTTCCGACCCTAGCACCCCCTATTGTCATGTCTAAGCAGTCCAGCACCCCTATCTTGTTATTAGAAGGATGAAAGAAAGTGAAGTGTACTGCTTGATGATTTATCTTCGTGATTCCTTAGAACTGAAACAAATTGACAATATTGTTTGTAGAAGAAATAAGAACACCCTAGAAAAATAAAATAGCATGGAAAAAGTCAAATATTCACAACTAGGTAATCCATGATACATATATCAATGTGAAGTGTACTGCTTGATGAATTGTTTTCTTGATTCCTAGAACTGAAACAAATTGACAATATTGTTTGTAGAAGAAATAAGAACACCCTAGAAAAACAAAATAGCATAGAAAGAGTCAAATATGCACAACAGGGTGATCAGTGATACATATATCAATGTGACTTTTGTGTGCATCACTTTCCAGCGCCCTCTATAATTGATTTCAGCACCCCAGGTTGGGAAACACTGGTCTAGACTCTAGACCCATCTAAGTCATTTATTCTCCTGAATGCATTGAGGCAATTCTCCTAATCTAAGAGAAATTCTAAGCTTATATGGATGAGGTCCCATGTGAATTGTATAAATGGACTCATGATTGATAACTATTGGTACGAAAATGACTTATAACTGCTGATATGAAATTCAAAGAAGAACTATCTATCAGCTATTCATGACCCAAAAAGTCTTCTAAAGCCTCGTTTCCACGGAACTAGTTTAGTAAACGCTAGTGCTAGTGACATGCAAACTACCCCTCCACTTGAACAATGTTAACTGAAACTTCGTAAACTTGCTTCAAAACTATCCTAGTGTCAACGCTTAGTTGTCGTTAGGGAAATTGACTTGCAACTAGCACTAACGGCCACTAAACTATTCCCGTCTCGCGGAGGCATAAGATGAATTAAATTGACAGGAGAGAGGACAGACGTCCAAGAAGAGAATCATTATATGGGGGTTATTCGTCCAACAGGTCTCCAAGTGTCTACAGGTGTGTAATGGAGTATCCGTGGGGACTTCTGTAGGCGGTTACTGAGTGGACGCCACGAGATGGGAAGCGTGGAAAAGGGAGACCAGACCGAAGGTGGAAGGACGATATAGAGAAGTTTGCAGGAGTGATGTGGCAGAGGTCTGCGCGGTCGTGTGAATCATGGAATGCTATGAAGGAGGCCTTTATTCAGCAGTGGACTCAGAATGGTTGATTTGATTGATTGATTGATTGATTGACTGTAGGCGGAGAGGTAATGAGGATATGGGGGAGATGGGAGTAGGGGTGAGGGAAACAGAGAGGGGGAAGGGTTGAGGAAAAGGATGGGGATCATCGCAGGGTGAGGTGGAGGGGAGAGAGAGGTAGATGAAGGGGAGAGAGAGGGGAGAAGAGAGAAGTAGGAGGAAAAGAAGAGGAGCAAGAGGTTGAGGGTGAGAATAGATATGTGGGTGAGGTTAGCTTAGGCAACTTAACTTACACTCTCTGGAAAGACGCAGAGTGCGGGGTGATCTAATAGAGGTGTTCAAGTGGATCAAAGGCTTTAACAAGGGTGAGGCAAACAAGGTCATCACATTAAAACAACAGGGCAAGACTCGCAGTAATGAATTTGAATTGGACAAATTTAGATTTAAGAAGGAAATAGGTGAGAATTGGTTTACTAATAGGGTGGTCAACGAATGGAATAGACTTAGTAACCATGTAGTGAGCGCTGAAACTATCAGTTGTTTTAAGAAACGATTAGACAATTTTATGGATGGGGATGACAGGTGGTGATAGATATGGAGCTGCCTAGTGTAGGCCTTATGGTCTCTTGCAGTCTCTTTCATTCTTATGTTCTTATGGTTAAGAGAGTAATATAGAGAAAAGGGAAAAGGAGGACGAGGATGAAGATGAGGATGAGCGTTATCTCCGCTTCTATCAACACTTTCCGTTCCCTTCTGTAATATTGTAATTCTTCATTCACTTACAACTTTCTTTTTTATCATTGTAGTATTGTAAGTCACTTGTCTATAGGTCCCATGTCTATTCCGTAACTTAGACTTTTAGTCAAGTTCCATTACTCAATAAACTAAGGGGAATTAGATTAACTTAAATTTTCTTCCTTTTCTTCACGAATTCTGGTACATATTTTCTTAGGTAACCTGAGTAATCCCACCTGGGATCCTCTTACACCCACCAAGCCAAGTCTGCTCCGACGTCACAATTTAATTCATCCAATAACTCTGAACGTTACAAATAAGTGCCACCCTTTTAGGGCGTGACTTTTACTCCATGCACCAATAATTTTTCTCCTCCTCCACCCTTTTCTCCAATCAGAAAGACTGTTATACTATCTCAAGCAATACTGTTTACGCAAGCATTTCTGACACAAGCAGAATGGGCTTTGCGTTTACATTTCGTCACATCAGCACCTTTGATCGCTACCTTAACCAATGTTTACAAACTTTAGATGGTAAACGAAATATGCAACTCTGCAACTTACAGTCGGCCATTGTTTCCAAACCATCTGGGTCATAGAATGTATATCTTCTCACCTACCCCTCTATCTACTTAAATGTCTACCTCTATCTACCGGCCTCTTACAATGAGGTTGAAAGGACTAGTGAAGGAGGTAGGAGGTAGAGGAGGAGGAGGAGGAGGTAGGAGAGGGTTGGTTGTGAGACTAGGATGAGGATGAGAATGAGGATAAGGATGAGGCTAAGGATAAGCTTGAGGTTGAAGGATAGCGTGAGTGTGAAGGTGAGGATGAGTTTAAAGTGAGAGTGGTAGAAGACGAAGGAGAGGGAGTGGGAGAGAATGTGTAAGAGTTATTTGGAGCTCGCTGGCTGAGCGGGTTAGGGCGTCGTTACTTGCGGCGAAGGTCGAGGTGTGGGCGGTTCGAATCCTGCCACCGGCGAGGTTGAACCAAGGGCATGGCTCATTAAATTCCACGCTACAAAGCCCTCTGTGAGGGGCACCGTCCTAGCCTCCCGATAGGGGGGGGGGAGTGTGTGACGTTAAACTACATCATATCATATATTCGGACCGTTTACGAGAGGACATGTCGCCTGGTGATTTAATTCAACCGAAAGAAACTCTCTAGGAAGAGGAAGAGGAAGACAAAGAGAGGAAGACAAAGAATAAAAATTGAAAATAGTTATAGTACCTACTACGTTCGAAATAGACAGAGGTGTCCTAATGTGGAAATATTGATAGGGATTCATAGGGTAGAGCGGCGGAAATTGGAGTGAAGCGAATGGACGAGGGAGTGGGAGAAAGGATGGACAAGTAGAGGAGGGAGGGAGGGAGGAAGGGAGGAGAGAGTGAGGAAGGAGAAAGGGAAGAGTGAGGAAGGAGGAAGGGGAGAGTGGGTATAGAAGGAAGTGAGGGGAGAGAGAGGAGGGAGGGAGAAGAGAGTTGGGAGAGGAGAGAGGTAACGTAGGAAAAGGAGGGGAGAGGAAGAAGAGAGAGAAGGGAGAGTGGGGAGAGGAGAGAGGTAACGTAGGAAAAGAAGGAAGAGAGAGAGAGAGAGAGAGAGAGAGAGAGAGAGAGAGAGAGAGAGAGAGAGAGAGAGAGAGAGAGAGAGAGGGGGGGGAGTGGTGGGAAGCGATGTGAGAGGAGGGTGAGTGTTCGTATTGACTCTGTGACGCTATGAAGAGTGAGGTGGAGGGGTTGTGTGATCCACAGATGAGAGGAAGTGGATGAGAGGTGGATGGGGATGAGGGTGTGGATGAACAGAAAAGGGATTATGATGATGGTGATGGTTATGATGATGGTGGTGATGGTGATGATAATGATCGTGGTGGTGGTGTTGTTGGTGGTGGTGATGGTGATGATGATAATGATCGTGGTGGTGATATTGATGGTGGTGGTGTTGTTGTTGGTAGTGATGATAGTGATGATGGTGGTGATCGTGGTGACAGTGACGATTGCGGTGGTAATGGAGATAGTGGCATTAGTGGTGATGGTGGTTATAGTAGAGACAATACTGGAGATAGTTGTGGTAGCGTTCGTGCCGGTGGTGGTAATGGATAATGGTACTAATGATAGTAATTGTGATGATGACGATGAGGAAGAGGAGGAGGAAGAGGAGGAGGAGGAGGAGAAGGATAGGAAATTGGAAGAGGAGGAGGAGGAGGAGGAGGAGGAAGATAGGAAGAGGAATAGAAGAGGAGTAGGAAGAGGAGGAGAAGAAGGATAGGAAAAGGAAGAGAAGAGGAGGAAGATAAGAAGAGGAAGAGAAGAGGAGGAGGAGCAAAAAAAGGTCGAAAAAGAGGAAGAGGAAGAACACGAAGGAAAAGGAGTAGAAGTAGAAAGAGAGGAAGAGGAAGAACACGAAGAAAGAGGAGTAGATGTAGAAAGAGAGGAGGAGGAAGAACGCGAAGAAAGAGGAGTAGAAGTAGAAAGAGAGGAAGAGCAAGAACACGAAGGAAGAGGAGTAGAAGTAGGAAGAGAGGAGGAGGAAGGACACGAAGGAAGAGGAGTAGAAGTAGAAAGAGAGGAGGAGGAAGAACGCTAAGGAAGAGGTGTAGAAGTAGAAATAGAGGAGGAAGAAGAATACGAAGGAAGAGGAGTAGAAGTAGAAAGAGAGGAGGAAGAAGAACACGAAGGAAGAGGAGTAGAAGTAGAAAGAGAGGAAGAGGAAGAGCACGAAGGAAGAGGAGTAGAAGTAGAAAGAGAGGAGGAGGAAGAACACGAAGAAAGAGGAGTAGAAGTAGAAAGAGAGGAGGAGGAAGAACACGAAGAAAGAGGAGTAGAAGTAGAAAGAAAGAGAGGAGCAAGAACACGAGGGAAGAGGAATAGAAGTAGAAAGAGAGGAGGAGCAAGAACACGAGGGAAGAGGAGTAGAAGTAGAAAGAAAGAGAGGAAGAGGAAGAACGCTAAGGAAGAGGAGTAGAAGTAGAAAGAGAGGAGGAGGAAGAACACGAAGAAAGAGGAGTAGAAGTAGGAAGAGAGGAGGAGGAAGAACACGAAGGAAGAGGAGTAGAAGTAGAAAGAGAGGAAGAGCAAGAACACGAAGGAAGAGGAGTAGAAGTAGGAAGAGAGGAGGAGCAAGAACACGAAGGAAGAGGAGTAGAAGTACAAAGAGAGGAGGAGGAAGAACACGAAGAAAGAGGAGTAGAAGTAGAAAGAGAGAGAGGAAGAGGAAGAACACGAGGGAAGAGTAGTAGAAGTAGAAAGAGAGGAGGAGGAAGAACACGAGGGAAGAGGAGTAGAGGTAGAAAGAAAGAGAGGAAGAGGAAGAACGCTAAGGAAGAGGAGTAGAAGTAGAAAGAAAGGAGGAAGAACACGAAGGAAGAGGAGTAGAAGTAGAAAGAGAGGAGGAGCAAGAACACGAAGGAAGAGGAGTAGAAGTAGAAAGAGAGGAAGAGGAAGAACACGAAGGACGAGGAGTAGAAGTAGAAAGAGAGGAAGAGGAAGAACACAAAGAAAGAGGAGTAGAAGTAGAAAGAGAGGAGGAGCAAGAACACGAAGAAAGAGGAGTAGAAATAGAAAGAGAGGAAGAGGAAGAACACGAAGGAAGAGGAGTAGAAGTAGAAAGAGAGGAGGAGGAAGAACACGAAGGACGAGGATTAGAAGTAGAAAGAGAGGAGGAAGAAGAATACGAAGGAAGAGAAGTAGAAGTAGAAAGAGAGGAGGAGGAAGAACACGAAGGAAGAGGAGTAGAAGTAGAAAGAAAGAGAGGAGGGGCAGAGTACGATATGGAGTGTGAGGTGGGTCGAGTCTGGATTCCAGCTCGCTCATTTATGTGTGGTCACACCCGCGAGCATTATCAGCAGCGCCACGGGGGTCATTAAGGCAAAGCCATCAACAACACACAAACTGCCAATTACCCCCACCTTGTGTTAAATGTTCTACCGTCATTCTGAACGCTGTTTTAGAACGTATTCACACTATACCTCCTCACCCAATCCGACCCGTTTCATCCCGTTCCGTGTCTGTCGTCGTTGTTGTTGTTGTTGTTGTTGTTGTTGTTGTTGTTGTTGTTGTTGTTGGTGGTGGTAGGGATGGTGGTGGTGGTAGGGATGGTGGTGGTGGTGGTGGTGGTGTTACTGTTGCTGTTCCTGCTGTCGTTGTTATGTAGTTGTTGTTGCTGTTGTTGTTGTTGCTGTTGTTGTTGTTGTTGTGGTGGTGGTGGTGGTGGTGTTACTGTTGCTGTTCCTGCTGTCGTTGTTATGTTGTTGTTGTTGTTGTTGTTGTTGTGGTGGTGGTGGTAGTAGGGATGGTGGTGGTGGCGTTACTGTTGCTTTTCCTGCTGTCGT
>NC_134795.1:53541905-53554405 GCF_046742065.1 Oratosquilla oratoria
GTCAGATCACACACACACACACACACACACACACACACACACACACACACACACACACACACACACATCACCGGCAATAAGGTCTTGTACCTGCATGACCCCAGGACAGCGGTCAGATTTCGTCTTTATCAATATTTCCTCTATTTCACATGTAGAGCTCTTCTTTTAAACTCCACAACGAGCCTTCCGGGTCGATGATCTCTTCGGGATTTGGTGTCCTTTTTGCACGGAAGTCGGAGGCGTGTGGGAAGGTTCGTTTTGATGTCAATGTCTGATGACATGTGGCACTTATGATGTGCGTTTTGTTTCTTATCCACGACTAAATGGATTTGGGATCTATTCAGCACCGTGGAGAATTGTAGAGATGTTGTTGTAGTAAAAGCCAAGTGGTTTTATTCATATATATGCGTTACCGTGGGAAAGGAGTTGTGATTGATCAAGACTCTTCGGCTGAAGAAGTGGGGAAGTCTTCCGGTAAGTGGAGGATGATGATGATATGGTTTAACGTCACAAACTCCCCCTTATCGGAAGGCTAGGACGGTGCCCCTCACAGAGGACTTTGTAGCGTGGAATTTAATGAACCATGCCCTTGGTTCAACCTCGCCGGTGGCAGGATTCGAACCGCCATCCCCTCGACCTTCGCCGCAAGTAACGACGCCCTAACCCGCTCAGTCAGCGAGCTTCCGTGGGAAGTGGAGGTTGTGATAAAATAAAAATTTAGGAAAAAATTAAAATAAGATAAAATTGAACAGAATGAAATAAAATAAAGATAATATGAATTGAAACAGACAGATGAACAAATAAAAAAATGAAATGAAATAAAGTAAAATAATAATAGAATAGAAAATGAAACATTAACAATATTAGATCCTTTGCTTCTATCAATTTCCTTATCTGGATAAAATCGTTCAGGATTAGTCACAACAAATTCAGAAAATAGTTTTACCTATGGGAAAGGGTTGCCTAAGAACGCCTTCACACTTTCGGGATGTAAGGGGTGTCTACCTGGAAGCTTAAATTAATTGTTCGTATGCATTGTCAATGAAGTTATCTCCAGTGACTTCTAAATGCAATATATTAAATGTTGTATTCTTTACATACAAAACTATTTCTCAAAGTGATCTGAGTAAATTGCAACTCAAAACGAAATTCTGAGAGGAACACAAAGAAAACAGAGATGATTTCAGCTTTCAGAGTTCATGAAACTGAAGTGTATGTTTTCGTTGAACAAGAAGTTATCGTACTATTCAATCTTTTGGTACCCTAAGTAGCTTCAATTGGCGTCACCGCGCATCCTGGGACCAGCCAGGATACAAGTTTAATTGCCACTTGATCTGAAAAAAAGTTAATTCATGTGGACCAGCGTTTCTCAACCAGGGTTCCCCGGAACCCTAAGGTTCCGCAAAAGGTCCCTAAGGGTTCCGCGAGAACAAGTGAGATAAGCTGATGCACTTTTGATTTTTTTTTTAAATTTAATTTCATATACGTAATATAATTAAACACGCACGACATATTCTCGGTTATTGTAATAATGTAATATAGAAATCATCCTATCTAGCATATTATTACGATGAAAAGGAAATGAGAAAGATATGGTACATTTTTTTTTTTTTCCCCGCAGGGATTCTTTGAGACATACTATAAAATCTTAAAGGTTGCGCAAGGGTAAAAAGGTCGAGAAACGCTGATGTAGACTATATCCTCATCAACGATGATGTTCATTGTCCGAGTGTTTAGAGCGTCGGTACTTGCGGCGGAGGTCCAAATGACGGCAGATCGGACCTTCCCACCAGCGAGTTGGACCAATGGCATGGTCAATTAAATTACATACTACAAAGTCCTACGAGGGGCAACGTCCTAGACTTCTGATAGGAAGGAGTTCGCCTCTTTAAGCTGAATCATCATTATAGAAAGGAGCCGAGGGAGATGAATGGAATTTTGTAGGAAGTCATAAGGAAAGGAAATAATGCCAACTGAGAAGGTAACTAGCGCCATAGAAATTAATAAAATAGTCTGGCGCTTGTCAGAATAAAAGTAAAAGTGCCACGCGGCATGTAAGGGGGGTTGATATCTTAGCTGAAATACAAAAAAAAATAAAAAAATAAAAATAAATAAATAACAAATTAATTAATAAATAAACAAAAGGACCTGGTTAAGAAAATGGACACGTTTCAAAATGTGGACCCACCTCAAAATATGGTTCCGCTTCGTAGTGTGGGCCTGCTCCAGCATGTGGAATCGTTTCAGAAAGTGGACCCGCTTCAGGATGTGGACCCGCTTTGAAATGTGGTGGACTTGCTCCAGAAAGTGGACCATTTCAGAACGTGGACCCGCGTCAGAAAGTGGACCCGTTTTAGAATGTGGACCAGCTCCAGAAAGTGGACCACTTCAGAACATGGACCCACCTCAGAATGTGGACCCGCTTCAGAAATGTGGACTCAGTTCAGAAAGTAGACCACCATTTAACTAAATAAAATCACCAGACGCCTCCCCATAGTCAAGTTTATACAGTGCAACACTCTACAAAGCGGTCAGCACCTCTCTCTCACCAGCATCCGTTTTCTATTGACTGCAGGACCATGTAGCGCCTCCCTCACAAAAAAAAAAAAAATAAAAAAATAAATAAATAAATAAATAAATAAATAATAATAATAATTATAATAATAATAATAAAATGATTGAATAAAATAAAATGAAATAAAATAAAAAATACATAGATAGATAAATAAATGAATAAATAAATGAATAAATAAATAGATAAATAAATAGATAGATAAATAAATTTATAGATAAATAGATAAATAATAAATAAATGAATAGTTCTCGCTGTGATCTGCCACGATTGTGGCACCAAATAAAAAGAAAACGGTAACGCGATTCTTACATCTCTGTTCTGATGAATACCAGGCCAAGCGATTTGTTTCATAATGTATAGATATGTTCAAATTTCCCGAGTTATGGGGATTTTTAATCAAGTAAGTCTTTTGTATTCTGAGACGTGAAAAGAAGGTGAGGAACCGTCAAGAGGCCTGTAGCTGCGGCCGAAGCCGTCACCTTTGCCCTGTGTGCCTATAACAGTCACTGCTGGGAATCGGAGAGGCGTGCGGGATTCGAACCGACAACTAAGCAAATGTTAGACCACCACGCTTCCGATTGTGCTTCCAGATTATCATAAATCCTTTGAATGAAGAATCGTTCTTCAGGACAAAGAGAAGTACCTCAATACAGGCAGAGATAATGCGAGTGATTTTAGACGCTAACTTAGGCTCGTTTCACACGTATCAATTTTTCGCCGTGCGCCGTCCACGACACGACGTCGTTCTCTCAAATAACCACTGGTGTCTATGGACGCTTTCACACGTGGTCGTGGCTTGTGAAACCGTTCATAGAATCCCATGTTTTAGTTAAGAGAGCACGACGTCGTGCCGTGGACGGCGCACGGCGAAAAGTCGATCAGTGCGAAAAGAGCCTTAGGTGACAAATCCATGAACCTTACCCTCAGGAGAGAGGAAAGAGGATACACTCGACCTTCGAGGCTCAGCTTCGTACTCGTCTACCTCAGGCTCGTCCTCGACAAGCATGTACACAATACACGCACACGCATACACACAACATGCACACATACGCACACGGCTCGATGGCGCAGTGGTATCGTTCATAACCGCTATTCCAGTTGTCTGAGTTCGATTCCCGACAGAGATGAAATAATTGCATCATCGCTGCACTGCAAGCCGGCACTCCAACTCTCGTGGGCAAGGAGTTGTGTGTGTGTGTGTGTGTGTGTGTGTGTGTGTGTGTGTGTGTGTGTGTGTGTGTGTGTGTGTGTGTGTGTGTGTGTGTGTGTGTGTGTGTGTGTGTGTGTGTGTGTGTGTGTGTGTGTGCGTGCGTGTGTGTGTGTGTGTGTGTGTTTGTAAGGTCACAGCATTGCCTACAGATTGGGTAATATACAAGCTCTGAGCTCTCATCTGGGAGAGTAATAGCTGTCGATCACGAGTTCAGCACGTGATCCAATACCATGGTCAATCACACAAATATATACAACACCGTCCCTCCACCCGTATCCCCAACATCCTCCACCATCCCCTCCCACCTCCACCGCAGCTGAGATGCATTTGGTCACACGTGTTACGAGTTTAAAGCACCATCCCTTACTCGACCCCTCCTCCCCAACTCCACCCTACTCCTCCAACACTCTCCCATCACATACTTCAATCATTCCTCTTCCAGTCCACACTCCCATTTTCCCGACTCCAACACTCCTCCATTACAGACCACAACTCTTCTTCCAGTCCACACTCCCATTTCCCCGACTCCAACATTATACTATTACATACTTCAATCATTCCTCTTCCAGTACACACTCCCATTTCCTCGACTCCAACACTCTCCCATTACATACTCCAATCATTCCTCTTCTATCACCATCTCTAAGGTCACCACCACCACCAACACGGCCTCCGTCACCATGACCACTACCATCAACAACAACATTGTTGTTAAAAGGGTTGTGGTACTCGCCCGGGGAACCGATGCTGCTTCCAGGGATCGGTGCTACAAAATAAAGCCAAAAAGACAATCACAGGCTGCACAACACTTGCAGACCATTAACACCATGAAACGAAAGTCCTCAAAGTCAAGGATTAGCTTGACATGAGAGCCGCATAAACACTTGCCACAGCCTCCACAAACACAGCCCACCCAACTACATTACATAGCAGAACACCCACAAAACGCAAAGTAAAAAGTAACACACAAACGATCTCTTCTCTTTCTCCACAACCACCAAACCCCAGCCTCCAGAAGCATATCTGTAATCATATCACTCACTGTTCCATCAACAAGCTGAGAGACAATACATTGCTGCATGCCAGACCCCCTGATGTCCATTCCTCTGAATCCTCTCTCCACCGAAAGGACAGAGTCCACCTGGCCAGACTACGATACAGCCACCATCAAGTACTTCTAAGTTACCAGAAGAAGCTGGATGACAGCATTGCAGACAACTGCCCAGGATGTAACACTTCACCCCATACTATGCAAAACATTATAAAAGATTGCATTGTTCACAAGCATGCACACAAACAATACAATACACACTCTTTAAAGAATCTGTGGGGAAAACACCGTTTCAGCCGTGAAGATGGGGCTGCTCGGCCAGACAGTCTAGGGAACAATAACGATAACAACAACATGATAATAATGGTGACCACGAAAACGACGACGATCACAAGCCACCATCACCACCAACAACATCAACACCATCACCAAAACTACCGTCACCACTGCAACTACCACTACCATTACTATTCAACAATATCCAACAACAACAACAACAACAACAACATCAACAACAACAACAACTTCAGTAACACCAACAACAACAGCCCTATTATCACTAACAGCAGCAGGAGCATCCTCCCGTTTTCTTCAATTCCAAAGACTCACCAACAAGCTCACAACCAAGACTTAACCTCTGCCGAGGTGACGCTCCCTTCACCCAAGCAGGGTCCTGGGTTTAAGGCTTTACGGGAAAATAACACCAAATGGCCTCGCCTTAATGACTAAATTAGCTTCCTCCCCACACTCCCTGTGTATCCTCAGTTACCCTTCGAAGCGCTCAACACTTCCCGCGTTGCATGTGACCTACGTTCCTTGTGACGTCACCTTCTCCCCCTAAAACGCCATGTCTTTGACATCTGCTGACCTTGTGTTTCCTTCAACGCAGTATCATGGGTCATGCGTACCAGATCCTCTCCCCTTCCTCTTGCTTCTTCTATCCACAGAAACATGCATATACCATATATATATATACATATACATATATATATATATATGTATATATATATATATACTATATATATATATATATATATATATATATATATATATATATATATATATATATATATATTACAATTAGTTGTCATTCTCCCTTTTCATGACCTTAAAATAAACAAATTTAGCAGTAATCAAACCTTCTTGTATTGTCTTCTTGAACTTAAAATATTTCTAAGCTCATGATGATTTTTGCTCACTTTTACTCTATGACCTTAAGTTATAGTTTTAGTTGTAATTCTTCTAATATTTTCATCATGACCTTAAAGTATTTTTAATCGTAATCAGTCATCCTCATGACCTTAATCCTAATACTCCTTCATCTTCTCAATCCATTCACCCCTTTGCCATCAACCTCGTCCCTGGATTGAATCCCATTTAGACCATCTTCTTCTCTTTTTTAATTAGGCATGATACATATTCTCCTTTACCTCCTTCCCATGCTCTTCCTCCCACTTCTCCTCTTCTTTCTTTTCCTCCTCTTCCTTCCCCTCCTCTTCTTCTTCCTCCTTTACTTTTCCGCTTTCTCCTCCTCCTCCTCTTCCTCTTTCTTTTCCTAATCCTCCTCTTCCTCTATTTTTCACTTTTTCTTCCTTCTCTCTCTTCCTATTCCTTTTGCCCTTTCTCCTCCTCCTATACTCCTTTTCCTGTTTCTCTTCCTCCTCTTCCTCCTCCTCCTCTTCCTCTACTTTTCCACTTTTACCTCCTTCTCTCTCTCCTCTTACTTTTCTTCCTCTTCCTCTTGCCCCTCCTATTCCTATACTCCTCCTTTTTCTCTTTCTCTTCCTCCTCTTCATCCTCCTCCTCCTCTTCTTCCTCTATTTTTTCACTCTTTCCTCATTCTCTCTCTCCTTCTCTTACTCCACTTCCTCTTCTTTTTGGTTTTTCTCCTCCTTTTCCTCTCTCTCTTCCTCCTCCTCCTCCTCTCACTCCTCCTCCTCTTCCTCCTTCTCCTCCTCCTCCTCCTCCTCTCACTCCTCCTCCTCTTCCTCCTCCTCTCCCTCTCCCTCCTCCTCCTCCTCCTCTTTCCACCTCTTGCATGCCTGCAACCCTTTCTGCCCCCAGCGTCACCCCTAACGAGCATTGCACGGTGCCACTATTGATCGGGTGTGGCACTTACGGTCTAATTGGTCTGCCTACGGCACTCCCAGTGTCATTAAGGGTATCTTCCCTTCATATGCATCCCTAATTAAATATGCCATAACCGAATATGCCCTAATTACTTAGGTTATAGCCGAACATACCCTAAGTTGTTGGATGCCGTTAGGAGTTCCTCCGTTATTAGTTTTGTATTAGATGATATATGTATGCACTAGAGTTGTTACTGATGGTCTGTTTACTAGCTTTGTGATATAGAATATACGTCAATAAGTTTTGTGAAAAGTAATGTGTTTTCATCACACATATAATAACCATATATATGTATATATTCACTAGTCTCATAGCATAATTTGCTTTACTAGTTTTAAATATTCTTCATATATCTACTAGTTACATAATGTGTATCATCTTCAATTACTTCGAAGACTAAAATTCAGCAGAAAAGAAGCGTAGGGCGCCAGCCAGAGACAATTATGTAAAGTGCGTCCAAGGCTTGAAACAAAGCAATGGCTTTCAATACTGAGGTCCCTAGGACCCTGAGGGACCCACGTTGTTTCAAAAGAGGGACCGCGACCCGAAAACTAGTAGTTAGAAGATGCTTAGCGATTCTAATCAACTTTGAGATCGTCTTCAGTGGGCGATTAAACAGCATTGCATAAGAATGGAGTATGTACTGTACAATACGAGCAATCTGGTTGAGAACTTTTGATTCAAAGTACATATTTTCCAAAAACTGTACATGCAAGCCCATCAAAATTTGACACCCCAAAAATGGTTCTAACTTGCTTATAGAAGGCTAATACGAAATTATTTTTTGAAAATTACCTTTTGATACAAAGCACATGAATTGTATATATATATTTTATATATTTTCGGGTATTATGTTTTACGACGGGGGAGAGAAGTGGCCGAGTGGCCTAAGGCATCTGGATATATATATATATATATATATATATATATATATATATATATATATATATATATATATATATATATATATATATATATATATATATATATATATGTATATATTGTATATATATTTATATATATTTATATATGTATATATATACATATATATATATATATATATATATATATAGAGAGAGAGAGAGAGAGAGAGAGAGAGAGAGAGAGAGAGAGAGAGAGAAGAGAGAGGGGAGAGGAGAGAGAGACAGAGAGATGGGAGAGGAGAGAGAGAGAGAGAGAGAGAGAGAGAGAGAGAGAGAGAGAGAGAGAGAGAGAGAGAGAGGTGCGGAACACAACTTAATTAGTTCTACCTCGATTAGTTGTATTAAAAAATCATTACTCCTTTTTTTTTCTATGGTCTTGCTATGGAACATAATGGGATTTTGAGCCAACAGGAGGCTCAGTTGTCTGACTATTGGTTATAGTAATAACGATGTCGATGACGATGACGAAAACAATGACGACGACGACGACGACGATGACGATGATGATGATGATGATGATGATGATGATGATGATGATGATGATGATGATGATGATGATGATGATGATGATGATGATGATGATGATGATGATGATGATGATGATGATGATGACGACGACGACGACGACGACGACGACGACGACGATGGTGATGATGATTAACTCAAGGTTAAACATAAGCATTGGTTATGGTCAAATAAATATTTTACTACTTTATTATCTTATATTCTATTACTCTATTACTTTATTACTTTTGTATTAGTCTTCACGGGTTGTCTTTTATCTTATCTACCCCTTTCTTCACTCTCTCCCTTACTATCTCTAAGACTACCTCTTCATTGAGATATTAACCCCAAAGTCATGAGCATCTGTTATCGGTGTCCAAGCGTTTTAGAGCGTCTCTACTTGAGGCGGAGATCGAGATGACTTCGGTTCGAACCCTACCCCCAGCGAGTTGGACCAAGGGAATGGTTCATTAAATACCCCGCCACAAAGTCTTCTATAAGGGGTAGCGTTCTGGCCTCCTAATAGGGAGAGATTCGGTGACGCTAAACTGAATCAAGTAATGTATTACTTTTTTTTTTTTTTTTTTTTTTGTCTCCAGGAGATAGGGAGACACCTGCTATGCGGAGACCAGCACGGGTTGCAAGTGATTTGTTGCAGCAGTTTGGACAACAAAGCTGCAATCTTGCTAGCGCAGTTGCATCGACAGTATATATTGCGTACAGTCCCTCATGTCCTTGAACGCCTACTGGGACGTATTTGTCCAGTATGTATTGTCAAACGATTTCATAAAGAAGGAGCATGCAGACAGGAGACCTTTTGGTCCATAACTAGGTCGGATGTGGAAAAAAAAGTTATAATAATGATGAATGAAAAAATAAAAAAAAATATAATAATATAAATAATAATAGATAAAATCAATAAATGCATAGGCATAGTTAAATAATAAACAAACAGGTAAATAGTAAATAATAATAGATTGACAGATAACTAATGATAAATAAAAATCAAGCAAATAATAATAATAAACAAACAATAATAACAAACAAATAACATCAAATAACTGACAGTCATTACAGCATCTTGTCTTTAATTTATTCATTTTATTCTGGAAAGGATTTTGCTTTCTTTCTCTGTACTTGTTATTTAGTACCGCTATTGTTAATTGTTGTTATCAGTATTATTTGTTATCAGTGTTATCTTTACTATCATCATCACCATCAATTTTATTATTATTATCTTTACTATTGTCATTATTGTTATCATTATTATAATTATTTTCATTTCATCATCATCATCATCATCATCATCATCATCATCACCACTATCATTATAATTATTGTTGTTATCATCATCATTATTATTGTGATTATAATAATTATTGTAATTATTGTTATAATTGTTGTTGTAATTGTTATTGTAATTATTATCATAATTATCACTATTATTATTGTTATTATTATAATTTTTGTACAGAAACCATCAAACGCACACACGATCTGAAGAACTGTTTTCCACACAGAGTGGTGGACACCTGGAACAATCTGGACGAAAAAATAGTGTGTGCAAAATCCATACACGAATTTATGAGCAAACTAGACACTACTACAAAGGCGGGACACCACGAGCGTAGCTCCCCTTCCCGTAAAATACAACTAGGTAAATACACGCACATGAACATCACACCCACGTGCGTGCGCGCCCGCGCGCGTGCGTGTACATGTGTGTGTGTGTGTGTCTGTGTGTGTGTGTGTGTGTGTGTGTGTGTGTGTGTGTGTGTGTGTGTGTGTGCGTGCGTGTGTGTGTGTGTGTGTGTGTGTGTGTGTGTGTGTGTGTGTGTGTGTGTGCGTAAACAGCCACCTCAGTGTAAAACACCAAACTTAATACCTGACTCCATCCCAGGAGATACCAAACTACAAGCGATCTGATCCACATATGCCCTGCTTGCCCGAAACATTATCTGGAAACCGTCGTCGGGCCCAGGACTCGAACCCCTCCCTCCACTCGACGCGCTCTCAAGGTAAACATTAAAAGAAAGCTTTGTATCCATTTGCAATTATATGCAATCCCGTGCATGGCGGGGGTGGGGGGTCGTTCTTGCGAGGCTGAAACTACGCTGACGTTAAAGAGGCTTAGTCGAAGAAGGAACAAGGCCAGGCGGGGTCAGAGTTATTGTCAAAGTCTTGCGATGTTGTGAGCATTCACATTAGGAAACCTCGCGTCTTCCTCAGGTCGCTTTTTTTATCAAAGGAATTGTCTCGTATGAAAAGTGTTTTTATTCCATCCTGTGGGTCTCTTGGTACAAAGAGAGTTTAAAGTAATACTGATGCTGTATTTTGCTGGTTTTTTTGCTTGATCTTACAAAGATTACAAAGGATTACAAAAGAGGAGCATGCCGACAGGAGACCTTTTGGTCCATAGCTAGGTCGGATGTGAAAAATATTATAACAATTGTAAGTAAATAAATAAACAAATAAAGACTATAACAAAAATAAAAATAAATAAAATAAATAAATACGTAAAGTTAAATAATAAACAAACAAATAGTAAATAATAATAAATGATAATAAATGATAATCAATCAAATAATAATAAACAGAAAAATAATAACAAACGTTTTGTTTCGTTTTGTCTCATTTTATTTTTGTAATTTGTTTTGTGTTATTTTTGTTTAATTCTATTTTATTCTATTTTACTATATCTTAATGTTTTTATTCTATTCTGTTTCCTTTATAGTTATGTGTTTTTTATTTATCTAATATTTCACTTATCGATGTCACTCATAATCTATTTATTCTTTGCTTATTTATTAATCTATTATCTATTAATTTTTGTTTCTTATTTATACATTTATTTAATTATTTATGTATTAGCCCTTATTTGCACTCCATCTTCTCACCCATCATACTTGTAAATGATGGATGATTAAACACAGTATAGATGAAATGATATTATAGGTAACAAAACAAAATCAGACCAACCCAATGAAAACAAAATACGACGTTTGAACGAAGTAAAATATAGAACGATAAACAGGAGTTGAATAAAATTAAATAAAGTTTTAATAATAATATACTAAAAATATAAGAATATAAATAAAATAAATTATTTAGATAATATCACAAAATATAGATATAGAATATTTTTATACTGTACACCTTATGATCAGGCAAGGTTAGTTTAGATACATCAGGTAGAACAAATCGAAAAATCTAAACAAAATAGCTATGAACATACAAGTTAGATAAACAGACTAATTCAAATTACTAAAAGGAAATGATAATAGAAATATTGCCCACCTAATGGGCGCATAACATAACAATGTTTAGCCCAAATACGAGAGCTCCATATGTCAGACTTTGCGACGTCGCTATTCGTCCTAACGAGGCGAAGAACTTTGGGCATCGTGGTCAGATAAGGCGGGAGAAAGTAAAGCAAAGTAGGGAACATTTCACGGAGATTTCATGGACTTTATTAGAAATGTTTGTCGACCATTTGACTCGTAATGAAGTTTTATTGGATACCTAAGCTCCGAGAAAAAACTTTGGGTTGTCTTCAAGGGTCAGGGAAAGGAGGAGGAGGAGGAGGAGAAGGAAGAGGAAGAGAGGAGGAGGAGGAGGAAGAGGGGGAGCTGGCTTTGGGGCAGGGGGATGGTGGGGAGAGTCTAAGGTTTGTTAATGTACAGTAGAAGCTCGCCGTGTTAACTGATAAGAACTTAAGCAATTATAAGGAACGGTTTTCTGTGTTCTTAATTTAAGGAATTTCATGACAGCTTACTGATTTTTTTTATACAGTATATCGCTTGTTCTAATCCTCATCTATATGTGTGCCATTTTGGAAATAAGCTCCACCACAAGGATTCGAATCTTTGCCTTAGCGACTGCTTATTATGAAGCAAAGACGATATCCTCAAGCCAGCCAGGCCGTACAAAAGGAGCTTATCCTCATATATATATATATATATATATATATATATATATATATATGTATATGTATATATATATATATATATATGTATATATATATATATATACACATACATACATATATATATATATATATATATATATATGTGTGTGTGTGTGTGTGTGTGTGTGTGTGTGTGTGTG
>NC_134795.1:53564405-53569405 GCF_046742065.1 Oratosquilla oratoria
ATATGTATATATATATATATATATATATATATATATATATATATAATCACTGGGACCCATTCAGTGTTTTACAAATACTTTCCCGCGTCCGTATACTTACCAATGTACTATCATAGTGGAGATGGGTTGAACGCAGACTTTCGTGTATGTGTATGAACTCGAGCATACAGATATATAGGAAAAATTGCGCTGAACTTATAACTCTCTTGATGGTGTATTGGTCTAGTCACTAAAGCACTGGTAACGTTCTCGCCTCATAGGTTCGAGTCCTCGGGCGTACCACGTTACAATTTCTGCATGCGCCTAGATGGCTTAGAATTAAAGTGCATTGTGGTTGATATAAATGTATGTATATATATATATATATATATATATATATATATATATATATAAAGAGAGAGAGAGAGAGAGAGAGAGAGAGAGAGAGAGAGAGAGAGAGAGAGAGAGAGAGAGAGAGGAGAGAGAGGACAGAGAAAGAAGAGGTCGATAGAAAAAATGCGTAAGTACAGCAGAAAGAAAAGCAAAGAAGACAGGAAAGGAACGGAGGGTGAGGTAGGGTGGAATGGACCGGGAGGGAGGATTGGAGGGGCACGGGGGGGGAGGGGGGCACCGGGGAGGGGAGGCGACATCAGCACGTGAGAAAGAGTCGCTGGAAGCCCCGAGGGCGTAATCCCTGTGTCCATCCGACACTCCCACAACAAGTGGCACGGAAGGGGAGTGGGGGAGTGGGGGAGGGGGCAGATAGTGGGGGGAGTGGGGGGGAAGAAAGGGACTAGGTGCAGGGGGGGGGAGTTGTGAGGAAGGGTCTGTGTTAGGAAGGAGAGGTACCTACCTCTCTCGCTCTCTCTTTCGTTCTCTCTCTCTCTCTCTCTCTCTCTCTCTATCTATCTATCTCTTTCTCTCTATCTCTCTCGCTCACTCCCTCTCCTCGCTCTTTATCTCTCTCCCTCTCTCTCTCTCTCTCTCTCTCTCTCTCTCTCTCTTACCCTATCCTCTTCAGATATTTTTTCATCTCATCGATATTCCTTCAGCTAGAATACTACCGTTGGCAGCCGCAAGAAAGAAGACCATGAAAAGAAGGACAGATGGGGTGAGAGAATCCACAGAAAGAAGAAGAAGAACGCTGGACAAAGTGGAGAGCCAGGATCCTTAGGCAAACCGTGGTGCCTGGTTGAGTAACTTCGTGAGGTGAGGAAAGGTGAGAAAGGTCTTCCTTTTTCCTTTGTGAAGGATTTGTCCGCATCACCCTTCCTTAGTTCGCATCACCCTTATGAAATATTTGTCCGCATAATTCTTTCTTATGAAGTATTTGTCCGCATCACAATTTCTTATGAAATATGTGTCCGTATCATTATTTATGAAGTATTTGTCCATATCATTCTTTATGAAGTATTTGTCTGACTCACCCTTTCTTAGGAAGTATTTGTCCCCATCACCCTTTCTTGTGAAGTATTTGTCCGCATCACCATTTCTTATAAAAAAAATTGGCATCATTCATTATTAAGTATTTGTCCGCATCACCCTTTCGTAGGAAGTATTTGTCCCCATCATTCTTTCTTATGAAGTATTTGTCACCATTACCCTTTCTTAGTAAGTATTTGTCCGCATGACCCTTTCTTATGAGGTATTTGTCCGCATCATTCTTTCTTATGAAGAATTTCTCCGCCTCACCCTTTCTTATGAAGTATTTGTGCACATCACTCTTTCTTAGGAAATATTTGTCCGCATCACCCTGTCTTATGAAGTATTTGTCCCCATCACCCTTTCTTATGAAGTATTTGCCCACATCACCCTTTCTTATGAAGTATTTGCCCACATCACCCTTTCTTATGAAGTATTTGCCCGCATCACTCTTTCTTATGAAGTATTTGTCCCCACCACCCTTATGAATTATTTGTCCGCATCACCATTTCTTATGAAATATTTGTCCGCACCAGCCTTTCTTTTAAAGTATTTGTCCACATCATCCTTTGTTATGAAGTATTTGTCCAGATCACTCTTTCTTATGAAGTATTTGTCCGCATAACCCTTTCTTATGAAGTATTTGTCCTCATCACCCTTTCTTATGAAGTATTTGTCCTCATCATTCTTTCTTATGAAGTATTTGTCCAGATCACTCTTTCTTATGAAGTATTTGTCCGCACCACCCTTTCTTATGAAGTATTTGTCCACATCATTCTTTCTTATGAATGTATAGAGTGGCTCAAATGAAGCACAGTGGATATAAATATATAAATTACAAAACATTACAGACAAAGCGCGCGCACACGTCAGAATTAGAATCAAGACTAACAGATGCTAAGCTCACTTAGCACGGGAAAAACATACATGAATCGCATGGTTCGATTATAAAAAACGCACACGAAAATATGCAATGACAATAATAAAATCAATATACAATAATAAATACACAATACTACAAGTACGTATGTATAATATACAAGGAATGTTTAATGCTACCATTACGTGAAGTGTTTGTCCGCATCACCATTTCTTATGAAGTATTTGTCCTCAATAATATAATCAATATACAATAATGAATGCACAATACTACAAGTACGTATGTATAATGTACGGGGAATGTTTAATGCTACCATTAAGTGACGTGTTTGTCCGCATCAACATTTTCTATGAAGTATTTGTCCGCATCATTCTTTCTTATGAAGTATTTGTCCGCATCACCCTTTCTTATGAAGTATTTGTCCGCATTACCCTTTCAGCCATATAACTTGCATTCACAGACTCACATTAACCCCTTTTTAAACGCGTGATATTTTTCTTTCAAGTCTTGCTGTCGCTGGAGGTTTTATTCGTCTCTTTGGCGACGAAAGATTTAAGAAACGTGGCTTTAACTGCCTTAAGACCTCCAATGTATTCATCGTTTCATTTTCTCTTGTTTTTATTTGTTCGTTTATCTATTCGCTTTATCTATCTCTTTGTTAATTTATTTATGTATCTATTCATTTATGTATTTCTTTATTAATCAATTTATTTATCTATTCATTTATATATACATTTGTTCGTTCTTAACCCATTTATCTGTTCATTTATTCATTTATCTATTCGTCTGTATGTATGTATGTTTGTTTATTTTGTTATGTATTTATTCACAGATTGGTTACAAAATAGGACGAGGGAGTCATATGAGAGGTACAAAGAAAAGAAAAGAGAAGTAAAGCAAAAGGTAAAGGAGGCAAAGAGGAGAGCAGATGTGAAGTGGGGTAAGAGTATGACAGAAAATCTTGAAAGTAATAAAAAGATGTTTTGGAAAGAAATTAAGAGAGGAAGAGGAGGCGAATCAAGTAGAGAAGAAAAGGTAAAAGGTGCAGATGGAGAGATGATAATGGAAGAGAAGGCAGTAAGGGGAAGATGGGCAGAATATTTTAGGGAGTTGCTAAATGTGAAGGAGGATAGGGAGGGAAAGATAGCTGCAGTGGGAAATGCTAAGAAAATGACCGTGATGAGTGAGGAAAATGGATAAGAAATAAGGAAGGATGAAGTGAAGGCAGTTGTTAAGATGATGAAAGCAGGTAAGGCACCCGGTCTGGATGGATGCCATGCAGAATGTCTAAAAAAAGGAGGTACAGTGATGGTGGACTGGCTGGTGAGGTTATTTAATGTTTGCTGGAGAGAGGGTAGAGTGCCGGAGGACTGGAGGAGTGCCTGTATAGTTTCACTTTACAAGGGAAAAGGGGACAAGTGTGAATATAGTAGTTTCAGAGGGATTAGCTTGTTAAGTGTAATTGGGAAGGCTTATGGGAGGATCTTGACTGAGAGGATTAGGAGAGGAACAGAGAGAGTAATTGGTGAGGAACAGTGTAGATTTAGGACGGGTAGAGGTTGTGTAGATCAGATCTTTGTGGTAAGACAAATATGTGAGAAAGCTATAGGAAAGGGGAAGGATGTTTTTTGGGCTTTTATGTATTTGGAAAAGGCTTACGATAGGGTAGACAGAAAGGCACTGTGGGAGGTTATGCAGATATATGGGATAGGAGGAAAGTTTCTAGGAGCTGTCAAGAGTTTTTATGAGAGTAGTAGAGCTTGTGTCAGGATTAGAAATGGAGAGAGTGAGTGGTTCGAGGTAAAGGTGGGACTTCGTCAAGGATGCGTTATGTCACCCTGGCTGTTCAACTTATACATGGATGGGGTAGTGCGAGAGGTAAATGCAAGGGTAGTGGGTCAGGGATTGGAGATGGTTAAAGAAAATGGAGAAAAGTGGGAGGTGAGCCAGCTGTTGTTTGCGGACGACACTGCGCTTGTGGCAGGACCGGAGGAGGGACTGAGGAAGTTGGTGACAGAGTTTGGGAGAGTATGTGATAGAAGAAAGCTAAAGATAAATGTGGGTAAAAGTTAGGTGATGAGATGTACAAGGGGTGAAAGTGGCAGTAGACTGGAAGTGAGCATTAAGGGAGAGCGACTGGAGGAAGTGGATAGTTTTAGATACTTGGGTGCAAATGTGGCAGGAAAAGGTGGAGTGAAGGTGGAGGTAGAATGTAGATTGAGAGAAGCGAGTAAATGCCTTGGTGGGTTGAAGAGTGTAATGAAGAATAGACATTTGGGAATGGATGCTAAGAAGAGACTGTATGAAGGAGTGATTGTGCCAACAGCACTGTATGGGGCAGAAACATGGAACATAAGAGAGGAAGAGAGAAGGAGTTTGAGATGAGGTGTCTGAGAAGTATGATGGGGGTTACTAGGCTAGATAGAGTGAGAAATGAGGAGGTGAGGAGGAGAACAGGGGTGGAAAGGGAGTTGGGAGATAGGGTTGATGAAAGAGTATTAGGATGGTTTGGACACATGGAAAGAATGAATGAAGAAAGACTAGTAAAGGAGGTATGGAAGGCAGATGTGGAGGGAGTGAACATGAGGGGACGTCCTAGGATGAGGTGGATGGATGGGGTGAAAGGGGCTTTGGGGAAGAGGGGAATGTCTGTTGAGGAAGGACGGGAGAAGACAGAAGACAGGGGTGAATGGAGAATGGTTGTATATGGATGATGTTG
>NC_134795.1:53591905-53594405 GCF_046742065.1 Oratosquilla oratoria
AGAGCCCAGAAAAAAAAACATATATGAATGCACAAAAAAAGAGAGAGAAGACCTTAGAAAGTAGTTTAGTATTACATGTAAAGATGTCCAGCAAATCTGTAAATGAAAAATCTAAACACAAAGAAAGGATACCAAGATAGAAATTGAAGGAATAGTACTTAAGAATTGAAAAAGCAAGATGAAATGTAAGTTTCCATTTCATATTCACCAAGGAAGACGATTTTCAGAGAAACAAGGGTGAAGTGAAGGACAATGTCTGAAATAACATAAAAATGAGGAAAAATTAAATGAATAAACTTCCCAAAAACATGAAGGCAAGAAAGGCTAGATGATATCTCAAATTTGGTGCTCAGTGTCCAGAGAGCCGTTTCTGGACCAAATAACCAAAATTATTGTGTTCCCGGGAAGAAAGGAAGGAACCACGGGACTGAAAATTGGCCAATGTGGTACCAATCTGGAAGTGAGCAAGCAGGGAGTATTTCTGAATTATAGATCACTGTTCTTGATCAACATGATGGGTAAAATGTATTAAAATGTGTTAAAAGATAGATGGATGAATTACTTGGAGGAAAATTAAATCCTTGTTGGCGATCAGTTTACATTTAGAAAAAAGTAACGTGTAACTAACATGTTAACATTTTATTCGAGTGCTGTCGATTTGGTGCATAAAAGACAGGGTTGGATAGATTGTGCATAAAAGGTTGATATGAACAATGCGGGATGATCTGAGGGGAACATACTTGAATAGATACAGGATTCCTGGATGGAAGACATATGCTCTCACACACACATTTACATGCTTACATATATGTCCACACACACACACACACACACACACACACACACACACACACACACACACACACACACACACACACACAAAGTTGCTTTTCCTTTGTCTGAGTATTCAGATACTTAAACACAAAATACTTACAAAGAGTCGGGGATCAGCCTCACTAATTGCCGATATATACAATTAGGATGACCCATAAGAGGTATTCAGTCCTATGAAATCCTCTTTTGTGATCCTGGCTATAGAACTCTTAGTAGTTAATGCTATCCCCACATAAAAAGACACAACTGTAAGTACTACAAGTTTTGTTCATTAATGATGTGTAACCCCACAACAGCGATTTTTGCTAAATTTACCAAAATGCGTCCAAAAGTGACCAGATTTTTACATTATTTATTTGTTTACTTACATATCTATGTGAAATTACTATGAAGTTCAGAACGGATAGAACTCTGGAAGAAACCAGGTTGAGAACAGATCAAATGTTAGAGCAAGATGCTGTAATGATTATAATTTATTTTATTTGTTTTTGTTTTGTTATCATTTGTCTGTTTGATTTTCATTTATCATTAGTTATATGTCAATTTATTATTATTTACTATTTACCTGTATGTTTATTATTAAACTATACCTATGCATTTATTTATGTTTTTATTTGTTATTTACATTATTATAGTTTTTATTGATTTTTTTTTTTCGCATCCAACCTAGATATGGACCAAAAGGTCTCCTGTCGGCATGCTCCGCCTTTGTAATCCTTTGTAATCCTTTGAGAGATTTTGGAAGCGAACGATGAGAAATGGAAAGTGAAACGAATACTTAAGAACACACGTGATAACGGGTGACAGGAAATGACGATCGTAGATAGGAGAAAGTGAACGAAAAGAAAAATATAAGAAGTCTCAGTGAAATAGATTGGAGAAATATAAAGACAATAATTCATTTCTTACTCCACAAGAGGACAAGTTTGTCATCAATAAGACGCAGTAGTTCTAAGAACCACCTTGATTATACTATCTAGAATAACCTCAACTGGAAAATACAACTAATTTATTTGATTTGTTTTATCATAATAAATCAATTAGTTTTTATTATCATTAGTTCCTCATTCAGAGGAACTCTTACATAGTAAAGATTTGAGAACAAATTTGAAGAAGCATCTTGATTAAAAAATCAAAGATAGATATGGTGCTCATGATTTGTAAGTAATTGTCAAACGTTATGATTTGTGCCAATACAGGTTCACAAAGCTTATACTGGATTTCTACTCAAACATCATGAAATTTTAACTAAAAGTTAACACTTTAAACACGGTTTATAACAGAATAATTGGAGAAATTTAGGTTTGAGGAGGAAATAGGTAGACGGTTTATAACACAAACATTGGAGAAATCTAGGTTTAAGAAGAAAATAGGTAGACGGTTTATAACACAAACATTGGAGAAATTTAGGTTTGAAGAAAATAGGTAGACGGCTTATAAGACAATAACTGGAGATATTTAGGTTTAAGAAGGAAATAGGTAGACGGTTTATAACACAATAATTGGAGAAATTTAGGTTTAAGAAGGAAATAAGTAGACGGTTTATAACACAAAAATTGGAGAAATTTAGGTTTAAGAAGGAAATAGGTGGGCGGTTTATAACACAAAAACTGGAGAAATTTAGCTTTAAGAAGGAAAAAGGTAGACGGTTTATAACACAATAATT
>NC_134795.1:53599405-53606905 GCF_046742065.1 Oratosquilla oratoria
AGTATACTAACATATCTTACCTTTCTACAAGTAAACATACATTGAGACATCAGTGATAAGAATAGGAAAGTGATCACGTAGTATACCCATACGAAGTATACTAACATATCTTACCTTTCTACGAGTAAACATACGCTGAGACATCAGTGATAAAAATAAGAAAGGCTAAGTACCCGGTAATATAATCTTTGTAAGATATGTCTGTGTATTGCTTTTTGTTACATCATTTTAATGGTGAATACATTGATAGGAAATATCTTCTTATCTACGTTAAAGAAAGGTTTTATTTCGCACCTGAATTTACTTTGAGATGGAGGGATGGATTGGGAAATGAAGCATAGATGAACGGATGCCAGAAGGATGTGGGGCTTGACAAATGCGTTGGGATATATAAACTCTCAACATGTGTATAAGCTTATATATGTACAGAATCATATCTACATATGTACATATGCAAAGTTGACCACTTGGAAAAAAAATAGTAACGAAGCAGAGCGCTTTCGTGTATTACATCCGCACTGGATGTAATATACGAAAGCGCTCTTCTTTGTTTATTTCCTTTTTCCAAGTGGTCTACTTTGCATGAGTGAACACACATATCCGTGTTCTTGTTAGCATATGTACATATTTACATGTATATATATATATATATATATATATATATATACATGCATATATACATGTGTAGGCAACTCTCTACACACACACATAAAAACACTTTGAGAATATATTCCTCAATAAAAAATAACCTCACTTGATGTTTTAAAAACAGTGTGGTAGCCCAAGTCAGTCCACTATGAGGCCAACAGAACATTGACACCCCATTTTTCCCTGACCCATGTAATCCCTCTTTACTATCAGTCGATTGGTTATGGATATGATAAGGCAGCGATCAATTCAATCAAATTTTGTATATATATGTTGTATATATATATATATATATATATATATATACATATATATATACATATGCATCTACATATATATATGTATATATTATATATATATACATACATATACACACATATACATGTAAATATACATATATTACACATATACATATAGATACACATACGCACCCATACACACACACGCGCATACGTATGGAAACAGTGGTTCTAGCTCCTCTTATCGCGGGTTTGCACATTCGCGATATATTCGCGAGACAATCGCGGTGCAATTCCCATCGTGCCACGGTGGCCTCCGCGCAGGAAATTGACTTAACCGTTCTTCGCGCGACGCGGCCCGCGATAAAACAAGAGTTACCGATAACAAATAACCAAATTCTCCGAAATCCCTGTGAACGAACGATTTCGCATTTTAGTCCCAAATGAGTTCACGACGCTCAGCGAAGCTCTCAGCTGAACTGTCACTCGTGCATTATTGGTACTGGGCATTTAATTTCGTGTGTTTTTTTTATTTAAGGAGAATTAATCATATAGTTTCGTTATCCGTTATGTATTAAGGTTTATGGTTACTCAGAGGTGAGCTGGTGATTTGAGTTTGTGTTTTTAGTTATATTCGCTTGGTACATTCGAGTTAAACACAATGTTTTATTTTTACCCTAAGTAGGAGGAAAGCAACCACATGTTATGAAAGGTGAACATCGAGACGGGCTGAAACTCCACCACTGATATACCATGAAGCCAAAGGCAATAGTAAATAAATCAATAAAATAATAATAATGATGATGATGATGATATTGATAATGATGATAATAATAATAATAATAATAATCATAATGATAATAATAATAATAATAATAATAATAATAATAATAATGATAATAATAACAAATAAATAAGCCAAAGACAATAGTATAGTGATAAACAAATAAATAAATAAATAAATAAATACTAATGATAATGATAACAATAACAAGTAGATAAGTAAATAGATAATTAAATGAATGTATAAGTAAATGAATGAAGAAATAAGTAACTGAGTAATAAATAAGTAAATAAATAAATAAATAGATAAACGAACAAATAAACATAATGACTTTGGTGATTCGCTTCAAAATCGCGAAACTCCCCTATCAGGAGGCTAAGACGGTGCCCCTCGGTAGAGTGGAATTTAATCAAACATGCCCTTGGTCCAGCTCGCAAGTAGCGTTACCGTAAGCCGCTTAGCCAGCGAGCATAGAAATAAAATGAAATAAAGTAAAATGAAATGAAATTAAATAAAATGAAATAGAATAAAATAAAATAAATTAAAATGAATAAAAATAAAAATAATAATAATAATAATAAAAAAGATAAATTCATTCAATTATATGAAACTTAATTTTGTAAGGTTTGTATTACACCTGACGCTTTCACACAGCTGACGGTAGTTCCTGTGACGAAACTACCAGTCTATTCTCAATTACCCCTTTTCACAGGACAACGCGCATTAAAACAGACCTTCTACCAAACTCCAGACGATTTTATAACACTTCGAAAGAGATTCCCTCTCAGAGAAGGTTAAGTATCTACTCTTGGTAATCAGCGTTGATCCTATGAGCAGGGTACGTGCAGCAGGTGCTCAAACCGCTGTTTGACTGAGCAGAGACAAGAGCCTTTGAGCCGTCGCGACTTCAAGAGCTGACTGAACACAAGGCACCACTTGTCACAGCCCGAGATTTGACGAGACAAGTTAAACTTTAGGGAGTATTACTGTTATCAGTGGAAGGCTGATTTCATTCTCATTTTCATGTTTGTAGTAGGATTGTATGTTATGTCACTGTGTGTGTGTGTGTGTGTGTGTGTGTGTGTGTGTGTGTGTGTGTGTGTGTGTGTGTGTGTGTGTGTGTGTGTGTGTGTGTGTGTGTTTGTGTGTGTGTGTGTGTGTGTGTGTGTGTGTGTGTGTGTGTGTGTGTGTGTGTGTGTGTGTGTGTGTGTGTGTCCATGTGTGTGTGTGTGTGTGTGTGTGTGTGTGTGTGTGTGTGTGTGTGTGTGTGTGTGTGTGTGTGTGTGTGTGTGTGTGTGTGTGTGTGTGTGTGTGTGTGTGTGTGTGTGTGTGTGTGTGTGTGTGTGTGTGTGTGTGTGTGTGTGTGTGCGCACGTGTGTGTATCTGAGTGTGTGTGCCTTTGTGTGTCTGCATATGTTCATGTGTCCATGTGCGCATGTGTGCGTGTGTGTATGTGTATGTGTATCTGTGTGTTTGTGTGTACGTATCTTTGTGTGTGTGTGTGCATATGGTCATGTGTCCATGTGTGCTTGTTTGCTTGTGTGTGTGTGTGTGTGTGTGTGTGTGTGTAACTGTGTGTGTGTGTTTGCCTGTGTGTTTGTGCCTGTATGTGTGTTCATGTGTTCATGTGTGTATGCGTGTGTGTGTGTGCATCTGTGTGTGTGTGTGTGTGTGTGTGTGTGTGTGTGTGTGTGTGTGTGTGTGTGTGTGTGTGTGTGTTTGTTCCATATATATTGGCCTAATGATCAATATTTGGATACTTTTTTGTCAGATTTAAATAATTTGGTGCATTCCATTAAATTCACAGTAGAGGTTGAAGAAAATAATATGTTACCATTTTTAGATGTAAATATTTACCGATGTGGAAGATACTTTAAATTTGACGTTTACAGGAAGCCGACCAATGTCCTCTCGTACATTCATTTTTACTCGTATCACAGTCAAAAATCCAAGCTGTCAGTTTTTTCTTCAATGTTCCTAAGAGCTTATAGAATTTGTTCCCCTGAGTTCTTGGATCAAGAAATACAATTCATCTATGACATTGGAGAAAATTTAAAATATCCAAAACATCTTATTGATAAAACAAAAATCAAAGCCAGGAAATGTTTTCTTAATACGTCGCAGGTCAAACCATTTAATTATAAAAATATGCTAACAATTCCGTACCACGAGAATTTAATCCATCTTCCTAGCATTTTTGAAAAATTTGGTATCCAGATAGTATTCAAAAATAATAACAACATTAAGAGTCTGTTAATTAAAAATTCCCCAAGAAGTAAAGAAGGATGTATTTATAATATACCATGTAAAAATTGTGATTTTATTTATATAGGCCAAACAGGCAAAGGCTTAGAAAAAAGAATAGGCCAACATAAATATAGTATTAGAACGGGGCAAGTGTCCAGTGGGTGTATTTGTCACCAAAGGGATTATGGTCATAATATTGACTGGGGAAATTCTAAAATAATTACTTCTTGTAATAATATTATAGAAAGAAATATTATTGAATCTTGTTTTATAAAAAGAAATTTTGGAAATAACATGAACTTGAGTTTGGGTTTATTTAAATTGGACAATTTTATTATTGACAAAATTATGTGTGATAAAATGTAACATGGGACCTCTCCGAGTATCCTTGTCTTCTTATGTATTTATTGTTTCTTTCTGTATTGCGTGTATTTGTATGCGTGTGTGTGTGTGCATCTGTGTGTGTGTGTTTGTTCCTATATATATATATATATATATATATATATATATATATATATATATATATATATATATATACATATACATATACGAATTTTACATGACTCAGAATCCTATTCTATAATACTTGCACACCTTTCCAAATCTCATATGCACTTAATACTTGGCGATTGCGTCATAACTTGAATTCCCTCTGGGCGGAGGAAGATGACGCTAGAATTACGTCACTCCCGGAAACTCTGTCACACTGATTAGATCCTCGCGACTCTTGAGGAATGCAGCGCCGACCATGAAACGCTTTCAGCACTAAACATGAAACACGCAGCGTTGTCGACGGCATTGCAAACCAATGAAAAGCCGCGGCAGGTAAGGAATTTGCAATAATTCAGCTATTCCACATGTCATATGTAATTCTCATGGGTATGGTTTATTGTATCCAACTTCACCGGGGGACCGTATTGGCTTGGACGTTGGCCACCATTGAGCTCCATTCCTGTCTGCACATGGCTCTTCTTAATAAGATGGCATTTGTTATTTCTTCTCCGACAGACGTCCTTAATCCATCTACATATTCTGTGCGTGGTCTTCCTCTTGTCCTCTTTCCTTCTATTTTTCCTGTTAGGCACGTATGTTCTTATTAATGTTTTCTCATGACGTGTCCTACATTTTGTTGTATACTCGTCTCATATTAATTGGTGAATTCAGTAATCCAGCTATGCCACATATGTATAACATATATAATAATCATGGATATGTTTTATGGTATACTTGTCTCATGTTAATTACTAAATTCCATAACGCAGCTATACCATGTATGTATATTATATATAATAATCATGGCTATGTTTTAAAGCATTTTCGTCTCCTGTTAAATGGTGAATTCATTAATCAATTAATGTTATTGGTTGTATATTCATTTGTAGCTGTTCTGTGTAGAAAATATGTTACATTGTACTTAGTTTGTATTCCATTGCATATTTCACATCACAGTGTCTGTAACTCAAGAAAAAGAAAACTAATAACACAGTCCCTGTATTAGTTACAGTTGGCTTATTAAAACAAATCATATCTCATTGATCACCGAACTATAATATACGATTGTGTACTGCATGTTTAAAATATCTGTAGTCACTAAGCTTCATTCGGTTTGAGAAAAAGGAGACTCACATATATGGCAACATCTGGTCCACTGAAGTTGATGCCGTATTGCGAGTCTCACCTTGAAGAAATGCCGAAAAAAATGTAGTCTCATTATGGAATAACTGGTTATTTCTTTTCCATTTCCAGGTAGGAATGAGAGGTAGTAATGGACACGGAACTGCCTAATGTAGACCTTATGGTCTCTTACATTTTCGTTTTTATTTTCTTCTATTCATTTTGTAACTTTAAATGTTATCAGATTGTCTCATATTTAGAAATATAAATACATCAGTCTGGTTCACTTGTCTTTTGTGGTCCCTCCTATTCTTTTATAATTTGATTATTTATGTAACAGAAAAAGTCCCAAGCCACAAAGAATCCCTTTATCTAGAGCAGCGTTTCCCAAACTGGGGTGCTAAAATCAATTATAGGGAGTACTGGGAAGTGATGCACATAAAAATCACATTGATATATGTATCATTGCGTACCTAGTTGTGCATATTTGATTTTTTCAATGCCATTTTATTTTTCTAGGGTGTTCTTATTTCTTCTACAAACAATATTGTCAATTTGTTTCAGTTCTAAGGAATCAAAATCATCAAGCAGTACACTTCACTTTCTTTTACCCTTCTAAGAACAAGATAGGGGTGCTGGACTGCTTAGACATGACAACAGGGGGTGCTATGGTCGGAAAAGGTTGGGAAATGTTGATCTAAAGGTACACTAAAGTAGGTTTCATCAAGCAACGTGACGACAGGTGAAACAGGAATGTCACCATCTTGCTTTTAATGTGTCCCAAAAACTGAACATAAGAACATAACAATGAAGGAGACCTGCAAGAGACTATAAGGCCTACACTAGGCAGCTCCATGTCCCTTACCAACTGTCATGTCTATCCATAAATTTATCTCATCGTCTCTTAAAACAACCAATTGTTCCAACGCTCCCTTCATTGTTACCAAGTCTATTCTATTCGTTAACCACTCTATTAGTAAACCAATTCTTACATATTTCCTTCTTAAGCCTAAAAAATCTGCTCCTTTCAATGTTACAGGATTCGTGTATGGTCTGTCTACAAAGAGTTTGTTTTTGCTGCACTTGATTTTATCCGAGGATGGTATCCAGAAAAGGGTTTATTAATTTTTTCGTCTTTACTCACAAACAAAACTTTGGTGCTTCTCCATTGAATACCCATCAACGTTAATCTCCATCGTCTCCGCTATACTTTATCAAGAGTCTAATTCTACTCTTACTCCTATTCCGCTGATCTTCGGGTCACTTTTTGATCCATAACCGCTATTGAAACGTCTCGCCATGTCTGTCTGTCCTGTGCCACCTCCTCCTTCCATTTTCTTGGTTCTATTCTGCATATATGCACATCTTCCTCAACACATCTTCAGTCTCTTCTAGGTCGTCCAAGTGGTCGTCTTCCATGCACTCCACTATTGAACACTTTCTTTGGCCATCTATATTCTTGCATCCTTGTAACGTGTCAGAATCTCTTTCTAATTTGAATACAATTTTATTAACCGTCAACTAAGACGTAGTTTATTAATCGTACTTTCTTTGTCACATAAGAAACGAATTTTTATTATTCTGAGAGCCATCTCCCAAGTCAATGTGATAGCTTACCTACGTTATTACAAAGTATATGAGGTCTGCTATTGAGTTTAATCCTCAAAACGTAGCGGCTGTTTTTGTATATATTTGGCTACCACCAGGCGATTTTATTCACTTAAGGGAAATATATCCACCGTCTAAGAGTCATAGCATGTCTCGAATTAATCACAGATAGGGCGATTTTTTTTTTTTTTTTTTTTTTTTTTTTTTTTTTTGTCTGCAGGGTAACAGAAACCCTTCATTATCAGTGTTGAGGAAACAACCCAAAGTAACTGAAGCCTATCACGGCCTGTAGTCTGTTTACTGAAGTCAGGCGCGAGACTTAACTTCCTGAAATATGATTTGTTGAATCTGAACAAACCA
>NC_134795.1:53624405-53626905 GCF_046742065.1 Oratosquilla oratoria
ACCACCCTCCTATCTTCATCTGTCCAGATGGATAATACATATGTATGTATATGTATATATATATATATATTGCGTCAGGCAGAAGGTTACTAAAGTATTTATCTTTTACTTCCTAGTTTATTTATTTCCGATCTCATATTTATAATTTGGTTCTATCTTTTTTCTTCCTCATTACTTATTTTTCTTCTAATTTACTCATTTCGATGTTTTATGTGTAAGTATTACCTTTGGCATCTTCATAACTGGCCTATGTCTTTTCTTAATAACCAGTATTCTTAAAACTGCGGACTAATTTTCTTTGTAACACAAGTAAACACATTAATTTGGGTAATACATGTATCAAAACTGTTTCTTGTTTTTTCTTCTGTTGTAATACATCTTAATTGTCCTTTCAATTTTCTCTCAAAATTTCCTGGATTCCTGTTTTTTAATTACCTAGTTCATTTTCCATTTTTGTTTGTTTACGAAATAAGCTTTCTTCCTCTTGTAATGGACGAATAAGATATACGTTCTTTTTATATATTTTTTCAAATGTTTAATGCATATATTACAATTTAGGATACGGTAACGTGCATCCATATGAGCAGATAATAAAGAATATATTTACAAATTACAGGTACACAGACAAACAAGGTACATACACAAGAATAGACTGGTGGTTATATCCAAAGAAATACTGTGTATATATATATATATATATATATATATATATATATATATATATATATATACATGTGTGTGTGTGTGTGTGGTGTGTGTGTGTGTGTGTGTGTGTGTGTGTGTGTGTGTGTGTGTGTGTGTGCCTATCTGAATGTGTGTGCATGTGTATGTACTTGAATGCGTGTGTATGTGTGTACATGTTCGCGTTAACCCATGCATGCGTGTCAACTAGTATCGTTTCCTTTCAATTTCATTCTACAAACCAAACGTCCATTTCAATCTCTATCCTCCCACTCAATTATCTGTGACTTGATCTATCTTGTCCACATCCATCACTCCAAAGGGCCTTCAATTCCCCTCTACATTCTTTACTCAACTCTCCTACTTCCACCATATCCACTTCCACTACCCCTCTATTTTCCACGGTCTCTCTCCCGGCAATACTCCCTCTCTCTCTCAGTCTATCTATCTGTGTGTGTGTGTGTGTGTGTGTGTGTGTGTGTGTGTGTGTGTGTGTGTGTGTGTGTGTGTGTGTGTGTGTGTGTGTGTGTGTAATAATATACGGTTTATTGGGTATAGCAGCATTACTGCTGAAAATATACAGCCTACAAAATTATAAAATTATAAAATATAACAGTGAAAAGATGTTGTTACAAGCATTAAAAATAAAACAAATCAAGACATTAAGCTAGGAAATAACCGTGTTGTACAACATTGTTACTTCTTGTTGTGTGTGTGTGTGTGTGTGTGTGTGTGTGTGTGTGTGTGTGTGTGTGTGTGTGTGTGTGTGTGTGTGTGTGTGTGTGCGCGCGTGTGTGCGTATGTATGTGTGTGTATGTGTGTGTGTGTGCCCGTCCCCCACAGATCACCAGACCTCCCCCCGAGCACCTCGCTGACAAACCCACACGAAGTGGTTGCTTCCCTTCCCGAAGTCAAGTACTTCGTCATCGGGACGGACGACTCCCTGTTCGTGATCAGAGCGCCTCAGCCTATTAGCTCTTCGGGGTACAATGGGCCGGAAAAGAAGAAGAGTTCTTCTCTTATGTCAGCCAGTTAACGTGATGGCACTCCTGAGGAGCCTTGGGTCTAGTTTCCACAATGGGACTACTAAATCGTGGTTCCCTCTTTTCATGCTATTAAGTCTCTCGCCGGCTCGATGGCTTAATGTTATCATGAGACTGTGGAGCTATAGTTTTGCATAGACATATATGGGACCCTATGAGTCTTCTCTTTAAGACTTACTTATCCATATTATGAGGTTTATTATATATTTTCGGGTTTATGTTTCTTTGTCCTTCGGTTTGGGTATTTCTCGTGTTATTCTTCATCTGTGATTTCGCTAAATATCCTCCACAGAGTCTTGATTGTTTTTCTTCATCTTCGTTCTCTCTTTTCTTCTTATTTTTTTTTTCCTCTTTCTCTTCCGTTCACTATTGCTCTTACTCTTGTTTTGCCTGTTCCTCCTCATCTATTTCCTCCTCCAGCTCCTCTTCTTCCTCCTCTTCCACATAATTTCCTTCAACCTCCTCTTCTTCCCATTTTCAATTCTTCTTCTTCCCATTTATCCACCTCCCATTTTCTTTGTTTTTCTTATCCCATTTCTTCTCTCTAGTCTTCCCACCGCTTATTTTTCTTATCTATTCTCCTACCTACTACTTAAATATTCCTTATTCTTCTACTAACTGGCTAGAAGTGTATACAGAACTCCCCCACTCCCCTCCCACTCCCTCTCACCACATCCTCATCCTATCGTCAATCCTCTCTTTCATATCCACTACCGCACATTTATCGTCCAGCATATGCCTTCCTCTCGCTGCCCCCCAATATTTTTTTTGGGGGG
>NC_134795.1:53629405-53631905 GCF_046742065.1 Oratosquilla oratoria
ACCTTTTCCTCCCGCGTGAGTTGCTCTCTTGGATTTCAGACCTCTTCGTCATTTTTTCTTTCCGTTTTTGAAACCCAAAATCTATTCTTTGTGTACCTTTTCCTCCCGCGTGAGTTGCTCTCTTGGATTTCAGACCTCTTTGTAATTTTTTTTTTTCCGTTTTTGAAACCCGAAAACTTGGATTTCAAACCTCTTCGTCGTGTTTTCTTTCGTTTTTTAAATCCAAAATTTGTTCTTTGTGTACCTTTTCTCCCACCTGAGTTGTTCTCTTGGATTTCACACCTCTTAGTCATTTTTTTTTTTTTTACCCAAAAACTTGGATTTCAGACCTCCTCGTCATTTTTTCTTTCCATTTTTGAAACCCAAAAACTTGGATTTCAGACCTCTCGTCATTTTTTCTTTCCATTTTTGAAACCCAAAAACTTGGATTTCAGACCTCCTCGTCATTTTTTCTTTCCATTTTTGAAACCCAAAAACTTGGATTTCAGACCTCTCGTCATTTTTTCTTTCCATTTTTGAAACCCAAAAACTTGGATTTCAGACCTCTCCGTCATTTTTTTTTAACCCCAAAACTTGGATTTCAGACCTCTTCGTCATTTTTTCTTTCCGTTTTTGAAACCAAAAATCTATTTTTTTTTTTATACCTTTTCCTCCTACGTAAGTTGCTCTTTTGGATTTCAGACCTCTTCGTAATTTTCTTTTAAACTCCAAAACTTGGATTTCAGACCTCTTCATTTTTTCTTTACATTTTTGAAACCAAAAATCTATACATATATATTTTTTAATCTTTTCCTCCCACGTGAGTTGGTCTTTTGGATTATAGACCTCTTCGTCATTTTTTCCCCCCGTTTTTTGAAACCAAAAATCTAGTTTTTATACCTTTTCTTCCCACGTAAGTTGCATCACTCGTTATATTCTCCACATCTTTTAATAAAACATTATACAATCAAACGTTTTAGTCCACCTCATAAAACATTATACAGTCAAACATTTTAGTCCATCACATACAATCAAACATTTTAGTCCACCTCATAAAACAGCATATAATTAAACATTTTAGTCCACCTTACAAAACAGTCTCCTTTATTCTTAAGTTCTTATGTTCTTATTATACAATCAAACATTTTAGTCCACCTCCTAAAACATTATACAATTAAACATTTTAGTCCACCTCATAAAACATTATACAATCAATAATTTTAGTCCATCTCATAAAAAATATAAAATAAAACGTTTTAGTCCACCTCATAAAACATTATACAATCAAACATTTTAGTTCACCTCAGATGTGAGTTTGGTTAAAATTTTCAGTAACGATATGGAGAAGGATTTGAAAACGAGAGAACATTAAATGGAGAGAAAAATTAGATATATCTTAAAGAAGATAGATAAGATGAACACTTTAAACCCACTATCGGAGAAATAATATCGGAAGTACAGGAAAAAATGTATATTTCGACTACTATCTGTAGTCCTCTTCAGCAGAATGGTTACATGAAGTTAGAGTACAGGTATAAATGAGGTAGTGAGGGGTACAGAAAAGGGGATGGGGAAAGTAGGGGGATTCAGGTTATATGCCCTTGATGTGGTTGGGTCAAGGAAGGACAGTAGGTGGTATTTTGTCCGATCGCTCTTGACATTAGTTTATTGACTGCTATCCTCGTAATGCAATCTGGGAGCCACTGACCTTTTGAAGTATTGAAATTAGGATAATGTTTTATTAAGGAAGATTCTACAATTTTAATAAAAAAGTTTAATAAAAGAAGGTGATGAGGCCACGCAGGGAAGTTTTGATAATAAGGATTTTGATAATAAGGATTTTGATAAGGATTTTGATAATAAGGATTTTGATAATAAGGATTTTGATAAGGATTTTGCTAATAAGGATTTTGATAAGGATTTTGATAATAAGGATTTTGATGATAAGGATTTTGATAATAAGGATTTTGATAATAAGAATTGATAATAAGGATTTTGATAAGGATTTTGATAATAAGGATTTTGATAATAAGGATTTTGATAATAAGGATTTTGATAAGGATTTTGATAAGGATTTTGATAATAAGGATTTTGATAAGGATTTTGATAAGGATTTTGATAAGGATTTTGATAAGGATTTTGATAAGGATTTTGATAAGGATTTTGATAAGGATTTTGATAAGGATTTTGATAAGGATTTTGATAAGGATTTTGATAATAAAGATTTTGATAAGGATTTTGATAAGGACTTTGATAAGGACTTTGATAAGGATTTTGATAAGGATTTTGATAAGGATTTTGATAAGGATTTTGATAAGGATTTTGATAATAAGGATTTTGATAATAAGAATTTCGATAATAAGGATTTTGATAATAAGGATTTTGATAAGGATTTTGATAATAAGGATTTTGATAATAAGGATTTGATAATAAGGATTTTGATAATAAGGATTTTGAAAATAAGGATTTGATAATAAGGATTTTGATAAGGATTTTGATAATAAGGATTTTGATAATAAGG
>NC_134795.1:53636905-53649405 GCF_046742065.1 Oratosquilla oratoria
AATACTCGTGGAATCCCGTTTTCTACTCTCTAATTTTTCATACACAATTTTAAATTTATTTGTGTGTGTGTGTGTGTGTGTGTGTGTGTGTGTGTGTGTGTGTGTGTGTGTGTGTGTGTGTGTGTGTGTGGTTCTGCTCCTTATGCCTTAGTGTTCTTATGCATTTGGAAGGATTCATAAGATCCTTTTCCGATGGTCGACCGGGGAAGGATTCCGCGCACCAGAAGCTCATCCTGCGACAGCGAAGGATGCAAATCCTGAAGAAGAAGAAAGAAGAAAGAAGAAAGAAGAAGAAGAAGAAGAAGAAGAGGAAAGAGGAAGAAGAAAAAGAAGAAGAAAAAGAAAGAGGAAGAAGAAGAAGAGTAAGGAGAAGGAAAAGAAGAAGAAAGAGGAGGAAGAAGATGAGTATGAAGAAGAAGAAGAAGAAGAAGAAGAAGAAGAAGAAGAAGAAGAAGAAGAAGAAGAAGAAGAAGAAGAAGAAGAAGAAGAAGAAGAAGAAGAAAGTAGTTTACCAGCGCTTCCATTCAAATGAGGCCCTCCACTCCCGGTGATAATTTAATGACCTAATTCATCCTCCACAGAGCAAAGAAACCATAACAAGAGATGACGTATCTAATTGACAAAACTGTACAATACATCTAAAAGTGACACTTTCATCCCTAGAGTAGTAAATATATATATAGAAATATGTATAGTTTCTAGTTGACATTTTCATCTAGAAAATATAGAAACGTTTTCAACAACGCTGCACTGCTAGCCACCACTCCAACTCTGGTGGGCAAGGAGATGGGTGTTTGTATGTGTAAGGTCTCAGCATTATCCATAGATTGGGCCATATGTGAGCCCTGAGCTCTCTTCCGAGAGGCTAATAGCTGTCGATCACGAGCCCAACACATGGTCCAATATAGTAGGGAATCACACATACACACACATTATATATATATATATATATATATATATATATATATATGTAATATATATATATACATATATATATAATATATATACATATATATATACGTATATATAATATAATATATATATATATATATATATATATATATATATATATATATATATATATGATAATTTCTATGACAGTCGCATGTAGAATTCGAACCCCCTGCTTTCGGCCACCCGTAAAATTACTTACACAGAGCCTTTACCCACACCACTTTAGGGTGGCCGAAAGCAGTGGGTTCGAATACTGCATGTGACTCATAAGAATTATCAGACTAATGTCGCTATCAGTAGCAAATTTCTCTCGTATGTGTATATATATATGTATATATATATATATATATATATATATATATATATATATATATACATATATGTATATGTATGTATGCTTTCACCACTCGATTTAACCAATAGCTCTACGGCAAAGAGGTACAATCTATACAATACAGCGGATCATGTGTCACGATTTTTCTATTACACCCTTCGTTTACTTGTTCCTCTTTTACTCCTTTCTTTGTTTTTCAATTCCTTTTGTATCTTTCTTGTATCAGTTTTTCTTTTCCATCTTCCCTTCCTCTTTTGGACACAGTCGTCTTTTTGAGACATAAGGAGGCTGGCGATAAGATGAACTGTACAAAATGTCCATCTCAACAATTCACTTTCTCTTTCTCCTTCTCCCTTCTTTCCCCCCAAATTCCCTCACTTTTTCTGCTTCCTCCATCTTCCTCTCCTCCTTTCTCCTCTCTCGCCACTGCTCTTCTTCCCTCTCCCTCTTTCTTTTCTTCTCTCCCTTTTGCTCTCTTATGTTTCTCTTTCTCCCCTCACTCCTCCTCCAGCGACACTCTTATGTTCTGATCCCCTGGAAGACCGGCTGCAAAAACGGGGACGGGTGGGATGCGGACGTAAACGGTACCCTAGATTTCTCTCTTTCTTTCCTTCACTCAACCACTCTACCTACTCTCCACCTCCTCTGTCTCTATCCATATCCTCTTCCTCTTCCTCCTCCACCTCTTCGTCTTCGTCTTCTTCCTCCTCGTCCTCTTTCTCCTCCTCTTCATCCTCTTCCTCCCATTTACTCTGGGATCCAGGCGGCCATCTTGCCTGCTTATCCATTTCGTGAGGATAACAGCAAGGTTTGGGTGACGTAATCTCTAATTTGCTGGGATTCCGTTGGCCTGGCCGTAATCTTCATTCTGTCCAGGATTACGGAGGCGTTACGAACAGAGAAAGGGGATCAGGGGAATTTTCCTCCGGTCACCTTCCTTATTATGGATGGTCTCCTCGAAGCTGCGCAGAGGAATCCCGTTTTCGTCCCGCCTTGCGCACCGAGCACCTCGATGACATCATTGCCCGGACCGTTGCGTTGCGGTTGTCCTTTCCGGGTTTATTTCCTGTACTTAATCATGTTTTATTTCTGGTTCATCTTCTACAATTTTTTCATTACCTCGTTAAACTTCTATAGCGCCTAGACCCCCTTTTGTCTTTCTTCTTTAATGTCTTTGAACTAAATAGTTGTCATTTCTAGATTACGTGGGTCACACTCACACAAACATGTACATATATACCCACACGCACGCACGCACACACGCATGCACACACACACACACACACACACACACACACACATATACACACCGAGCCACCGACTGGAACGGACGTCTAGAACTAGCTCTGGAGTACAGCGCTTTTTCGCTAAGCTGGAGGAACCGAACGCCTAGTTTAGAATTTGTATGGGAAGGGTGCTCGAAATGAGTTAATAGAGTGAAATTGATGAGTGGCAAAGAAAAAAAATGGAGGATGGTCAAAACAGACAGAATTATGGCGAAGCAACTAAAAAACTAGATGTGACAAGGGTGGAATCGCCATTAGGTGTCATCTCCAAGAAAAATTGTAATATTCAGACGCCACAACGGAATCAAAGGTATGAAAAGGAAAGTTATTTCGAATATCCCGGCTTTGCAAGAGATGGTAGAAGACTAGGTAAAAGTATAAATTTAGAAAGGGAGATGAGGTATAAAAATGTTTCATGGAATCAAAAGATTACAGAGTTAAAGAAAGATATTATAGATCTAAGAGAAGACTGCATTGCAATGTATAAAGAAGCGAGTTGAAAAGACAAAATGCAGAAACCAATAGAGACTTAGAGACCTAGAAAAATAAACATAGTAAAAATCAAAATGAAAGGATAAAAAATAAAGATACTAGCAAAAATGAGGCTGTGAAAAGAGAGGTAAAAGAACAAGTTAAAGTGGCGACCGAGAAAGTTGGAGACAGCATAAGGGAGACAGATCTTAAATAAATCACAAACCAATGGAAATTAGATCAGGGGAACCATTTTTTTTTTTTTTTTTTTTTTTTTTAAGAAATTGCACAAGTGGAAGAAAATGCAAAGGAAACAGTTATTAAAGTAATCAAAGAGAAAGAAAACTGGGTTAGAGACACAGTAGATTAAAAAGTGCATAGTTGTATAAGCTATTACAAAAAACACAATGTAGCTAGACACTTAAGAAAAAAAGAGAAAGAAACAGCAAAAATAAGAAAAAATAAGAAAGAGGTACAAGATTAAGGGCAAGAAATAGAAAAGGAAATAGAAGAAGTTCATAGAATGGGACAATACTCATAAGAAAAGAATCGACCTCTAAGAATTAAACAAGGTCACAAATGATAGAAGTATTAGCAAAAACAGGAAAGTTGGCAAAAAGCAAAAACTACAGAAATATATGGATAAAAAAGGAAATGAGCGATGAGGAAAAGGAGACAGAAAAGACACTGAAAATGAAGCTAATGAAAAAAAAAACGATACACGATTTTTTTTTTTTTTTTGGGGGGGGGTGCTGGGCTTCAGGCTGAGAAAATTGTATATCAAAAGAAAGGAAACACAGGAAACGGAAAACAAAGAAAAAGAAATAAAAGTAACTTATACCAACATAGTTGGTCTGAATTCAAGATTAGATGAATTAAATGATTATCTGGAAGAAAAACCAGATATAATGGGAATTGTGGAGACAAAATCAAAAGGTTCATTACCCCCAAATAGTGTTGGACAAGGTTTACATAATCACTGGAAAAAAATGGAGGGAAAAACAGGGTGGAGGATTCTTGGTTTTGACTAAGAAGGGCTTAAATGTGACGAAGATCACAGGAGAAAATGTGGAATTGATCATGATAAAAGTTGAAAATAATGACATGAAAAGTAGAAAATTTGTAGTGATATATGTAGCCCCGAAAACACGTTTGGAAAGAGAGTGACCATTCCAAAATGTTGGAAGATACAAGGCATGCATTAAATGATATGCTGAAAGGAGGAAATCTAGTAATTATGGGCGATTTTAACTCTAAAGAAATATGACAGTGAAAGGTGGAGAGGACCTTTGTGAAAATATACTACTGGACATGACCACTGAATATACAATGAATCAATGGGTAAAAGAGAATACGAGATATAGAAATAACGAAGAACCGTCGAGCCTAGAATTATTATTTACATCAGAGCCTGAAATTGTGGATAAAATGGAATACAAGACACCAATTGGGAAGAGTGACCACGTACTACTTGAGCTCAAACTAAAACAAGGAATATATATATATAGGGAGAAACGATAAACACAGGATGAAGAGAAATGAACGATATCAAAAGACATCTGCTATGAAGGAGTGAATAAATACGTACCAAAACAAAAACAGGAAAAGGTGTACATTAAGAGCTGGTATAAAAAAAATGTAGCGAGGCAAAAGATATAGAGACAAAGCTTGGAAAAGATGGAAAAAATGGAAAGTGGCAACTATATATCAAACTAAGAAATATGTAAAAATACGCAGGTAATAAAAAAGAAAATATGAAAAAGCCTTAACAGACAAATGTAAAAATCAACCTAAATTGTTCTATAGACATGTGAATGGTAAACTAAAAAATAACAGGAAATAGTAAAACTACGTCAAGGGAACATAGAATACACAAAGGATTTAGAAATTGCTGAAATTATGAACAAGCATTTCAAATTTGTATTCACAAAAGAAAACATACACAATTGGGTTGAAGGAAGGGGAGAAAGATCCCCCCCCCATGAGAAAAATAATTGCGACACAGAACGAAATAAGAGACCAAATAATGAACATTGATGTCAGAAAATACCACGGCCCGGACAGAATTGCAAACTGGATACTAAAAGAATGTACAGACGAACTAACGGACAAAATATTAACATTATATTGCTCACTCAAAGAAAGGTACCGGAAGACTGTAAAAATGCCAATATCGTAGCAATATATATAGGGGGAAACAAGGAAGACCCAACAAATTATAGACAGGTCTCTCTTACAAGTATGATAGCTAAAATTTGTGAGAACGTTATCAAAAGTAGATGGACTAAACACCTGGAGACAATTTGGATTTAGACAGGGAAGGTCATGTGTTTCTATTCAAGGTTAATAGATATAATACAAGAAAGGGACGGATAGACAGACTGTTTTTTCCTGGACTTACAAAGGTGTTTGAATAAGTATCACACAAAAAATTATTAAGAAAACTCGAAACAACAGGAGGTATACACGGAAAAGTATTAAAGTGGATGGAAGATTTCTTGCATGGGAGATAAATGATAGTGGTGCTCAGAGATAAAAAATCTACTTGGGAAGAAATGATAAGTGGAGTCCCACAGGGATCAGTACTGGCTCCGATAATGTTTGCTATATATGTAAATGACATGGATGAAGGTGTAGAATGTTAGATAAACTTCTTTGCAAACGACGCGAAACTACTAAAAAGGTACGAAAAAACATTGTGAATCGTTACAGAGAGATCTGGATAAGGTCTAGGAATAGAGTCAGAAGTGGAAAGTGGAATTTGAAAAAATATATATATATATATTAGGACAATATTAAATCGGTGCAAATGAAATAAAGTTGGTTTCGAAAAAGACCTAAGAGTAATCATCACAAAAGACATGTCACCAGACAAGCAGATAAACAAAATAGTCGGAGAAACCTACATTTTACTAAGATCAATAAAGGTGTCTTTTAATTACTTGGAACAGGTAATGGTAAAGAAAATACTAGTCACACTGATAAGACCAAGACTAGAGTTCGCAGCGATGATATTGACACACACACAAAAAAAAAAAAAAAAAAATATATATATATATATATATATATATATATATATATATATATATATATATATATATATATATATATATATAAGGAAAATAGAAAGAATTCATAAAGCAACGACAAAGATGGCCCCAACACTTTCAAAATTGACATACGAGCAAAGATTGTCTAAACTGGAACTACCAATCCTGGAACAAATAAGAGAAAGAAGTGTCTATTGGCCATTTACAGAATCATAAAAATCATGGAAGTCCTTGACAGAGAAGACTTATTAAATTGTGATAGAGGGAAAACAAGAGGACATGAAAAGAAACTCAAAAAGGACAGTTATAGAAGAGAACTTAAAAAAAAACAGCTTTCAACACAGAGTGGTGGATGTCTGGAACAAATTGGATGAGACAATAGTGTGTGCAAACACCATACAGAAATTGAAGAACAAACTAGATGTTGCAAGATACAACTAGGTAAACACACACAGACACACAGACACACACACACACACACACACACACACACACACACACACAGTTGGTAGAGCGCTGAACTGGGAATCCTGCCCAGGGCCGAAATTATTTCGGTATCGCTGTGCCTCGGGTCGTTACTCTGACTCTCGTGGGCGGGGAGTTGGGTGTGTGTGTGTGTGTGCAAGGTCATAGCATTACCCATAGATCGGACCTACGAGCTCTGAGCTCTCTTCCAGGAGGGAAATAGCTGTCGATCACGAGTCCAACACGTGATCCAAAGACCAAGTGAATACACGTGGCTTGAGTTCGCAAGTTTGAGCAGCATTCTCGGCTTAAAAAGCTTTCATTGATACAACAAGCTCTTACGTTCCTTTCCATCAAGATATATCCCCTTCGAGATGTAGGTGTGCGTGATGTGTGTGTGTGCATGTGTGTGTGTGTGTGTGTGTGTGTGTGTGTGTGTGTGTGTGTGTGTGTGTGTGTGTGTGTGTGTGTGTGTGTGTGTGTGTGTGTGTATCTGTCTGTCTGTCTGTCTGTCTGCCTGTCTGTCTGTCTGTCTGTCTGTGTACATGATTACACATATCTATTCTTACGTATAAATCTATGTATAGTTGGTAAAATAAGTTTCTCAATATCTGCTTGTGTGGAGTTATATTTCTGATAACAAAAGAGACAGAAAGTTATTGATAATATATATTTATTTTTCTACTTCAAGATTATAAATGGTTGACGTCTTATTTAATTAGCTATTATTTGTTAATTATTTTATCTATCTACTATCAGTTTTTTTTAATTTATTTATTCATTTATATTTCTATCTATCTGTTTATTGGTTTATCTATTCATTAAGTTAACATTTATGTAATTATGTCTTCAATATGTAGAAACTAAAACTTATTGATTTACTTTTTAATTATCAATTTATCTACTATACGCAATGTACAACCCCTATATCAGCCATTTTTTAAAATGTTAAGAGCCTTCCCAATTGAACACATTCTTCCGTATATTTCCAAATTTGAAAATGTCACAGGTACATGTATGCAACTAAATGTCACAATATAGTTTCATGAATACAGGTTACATATGTATACATAATACATGTGTAGTTGTGTACGCGCGTAGATATGCATAAATGTATACACGGACCGTGTGTTCTACACACTTCCTCATACAGCTTTTGGTAATTAGTCGAGACAGGATTGTGGGTAATGTATTACGGAATCAAGAAAACATGTACACACACACATACACACACACACACATGTACACACGCACGTACACACACCTTGGAAATATAGGTTGAGGGCGATTAAGTGCTTCGTCAATTTTATCCTCTGCTAATTAAATGGGATGAAAAAAATCACTATTCAAGCTATGCTTCAAAAGCTGGAAATGTGAATCTAGTGGGAGATAATGTCATTCGCGGAAGAAAATGTCCTTTTGAGGTGACATTCGGGTACTGAACTAGCAATGATCGTTTTTGTGTGAAAAAATGTAATTTTATATTCCGATTTTTTTTTTTTTTTTGGGGGGGGGGGATGGGGTTGGGACTGGAGAAGGTTACTTCTTTTGACACATCTATCAGGTATAACATGAAGTATTATATTCCATGAAACGCCTCTTCCTTAAGGGCAAAGGAGATATTGATTTTAACTATCACATTATATGTATTGACAGTATTTCATAAGAAATAAATATTTGGTAAATCCATGTATATACGCACGATCCAGTGAGAGAGAACAGTTACGTGCACATGGAAATACGCACACACACACACACACACACACACACACACACACACACACACACACACACACACACACACACACACACACTCACACACACACACACACACACACACATAGAAAAAATATGCATTAGCAATGCATCTACGAGTTAATATTCAGTACATATCTATGTGCAATGTGTATGGCAAAGTCTTGCGTCCTTAAACAATACAGAGCTAACGTAAAAGTATATCTATTTAGATAATAAACATTAATAGATTTCTGAAAACAGACAGTAAATGCTTGATATAGCTTTCTAAGTATCTCATCACATAGATACATACACAAAGAGAAGATTACATAGAAAATACTCATCTAGATAATCTTTTATAGTTGTAGTCACGAGAGATTGTTCCCATATACAAGCTGAGGTTACATATATATCCACAGACAAGACAAATGTATATTCAAACCCAGGACAAATGGACACAAACATACGAGCATGCACCTATGAACAATACAAAACTAATGCCAGAGAATACGTTTTTATATACATAATGTTAAGAAATGTAAAATATGGTAAAAAAAAAATAAACATATATTCCTAAACATCTTACTATAGTTTTCAAAGTGAACCTTGCATAGGAATACACAATGAGATAAACACACTTCCAGTAGAGTTGTAACAACATTAAAATGTCACTAAAACCCAAACAAGCGTAATCAAACATTGACTTAAACCTGCAACAAACACATATATCCAAAACCCGGGACAAACGCACACAAACACACATAAACACAGACAACCAACGGACCAGCACGCTGGGACTCCTGATTTACATTCAAATACACTTCGGAGACCGCACTCTGCCTTGGGTGAGGCTAGCGGTGGTGGTGGTGGTGGTGGTGGTGGTGGTGGTGGTGGTGGTGGTTGTTAGTGATGGTGGTTGTTGAAGGAATGGGAAAGGAGTGGTTTGGGTGAAGAATGGATGGTTTGTAAACCAGAGCTATGGTTGTGTATTCCAGTTTTGGTAGATAGTATTACTGTCTTGGGTAGACGTAAAGGGAATAGTTGTAGATTAGTTATTAGAGCACATGGCATAAATGGTGGAATAGTAAGTAAGATACTACAGGCGTGTTTTGGTGAATAGTTTTGGTGAATAGTGTGGATCTAGGTACCAGGATAATAGTTATTATTCGTGATAGTGTAACATGTACTATAGACGATATTGAGTAGAGTAAAACAATATGTAATAGCAATGATATTGTATAAAGATAATGAATAATAATTTCAATATTATCAATATTAGTATTAACATTAATAACAATATAATGATTATGATAATTGTTATCTTGTGTTTAAGTAAAAAACCGCAGCCCCATAGGGATGTACTTCGGTCCCCCGAGTTAACCATAGATCTCTCTCTCTCTCTCTCTCTCTCTCTCTCAATCTCTCTGGAAAGAAGAAAGGAAGGAATATTGAAGGACTCCCTGTAGTGTATCAAGGTGGCACTCTTTCTATACCAGATGTTTATAGTAGAATCAGGAGACTAGTCATCAATTATCAACTTCAATAATAATGTAAGAGAGGGAAAGAGAGAGAGAGAGAGAGAGAGAGAGAGAGAGAGAGAGAGAGAGAGAGAGAGAGAGAGAGAGAGACCCTAGCCCGGTTTGGAGACCGAATGCCAGCCCTTCGGTGCTGCACTTTCAGATGGAGGCGAGGGTGTTGATGGACTCCGAAAACGCGTGTAAGGGAGATGATTCTCCCTGACGTAAGACTTACATGACTTTTAACCCAACTTTGTAAACATAGCCTAGTGAAACGTTCATATAAACATAGCCTAGTGAAACGTTCATATAAACATAGCCTAGTGAAATGCTCATATATACATAGCCTAGTGAAATGCTCATATAAACATAGCCTAGCGAAATGCTCATATAAACATAGCCTAGTGAAATGCTCATATAAACATAGCCTAGTGAAATGCTCAGATAATCACAGCCTAGTGAAACGTTCATATAAACATAGCCTAGTGAAATGCTCATATAAACATAGCCTAGTGAAGATGTTAAAAGTAAACTCCCCTAACACACCTTCGTAAGAGATTTTGAACATAAGTAATAATTCTGGCTGAGGCCAAAAGATTTTATTCAGCTTTGGGAAGGAACGTGGAGCGTAGGGCGGGATTTGGGGTCTTCCGCATCGATCTCGACTTCGGAGGAAAGGCATTGAGTTCGAATTCTCAGCGAGTTCGAAGAGTTTCGTGCCCTGACGGCACCCTTGCGAGTCGCCCCGTAATGAGCATTATCTAGCCATTCTTCAATTATTTATAAGTTTTCTTATCAATACGTTAATCACTTTTTATTTGTTTTCTATTGATTTATTTATTTCTATTTAGATATTTATTTTGTTCTTGTTTTTGTTTATCTGTTTGTTTGTTCTTGTTTTGCAGATGAAGATTCGAAATCCAACATAAGTTCTCTATCCTATCTGGTTTCTATTACATATCACTTGCGTGTGTGCATGTGTGTGTGTGTGTGTGTGTGTGTGTGTGTGTGTGTGTGTGTGTGTGTGTGTGTGTGTGTGTGTGTGTGTGTAGTTCATTTTAGAGGAGTCCCTATGACCGAAAGCCTGAATTTCTTCAATAAAGAATTAATAATAAAGATAATACTAAGAAATAATAATTAAGATAAATTCACCGACAAAACAACAAAAGAGAAAAAAACATATGAAAACAGCTAAACCAATTAAGAGACTTAAAGGGTTCTAAATAAAATAAAATCAACATTAATGAAAAAATGAATGAATGAATGAATACAATACATATTTCTATATCAAAATCTTCTTAAGCTCGTTACCTTGTTGTCTGACTACGAAAAATGAGAATAAAAGCAACACACTGTACATTGCTAAGAAATATGACTTAAAATAGGGTAAGTTTTTAGATTATGCAGTCTGAAAAATGACAAGTAAAAGAGGAACATGCATGTAGAAACAGTATCAGGAAAAGGAGGTAAGGAGGAAGAGGAAGTGGTGAAGGAAGTGAAGAAGGAGGAGGAGGAGGAGAAGGAGGAAGAAGATGAGGAAAAGAAAATGTAGTGGAAGAAGGTGAAGGAGGAGGAAGAGGAAGAATGCGAAGAATAAAAAGAAGAAAGAAGAGGGGAGAAGGACGAGGAAGAGGAAGGGAAGAGAACAAGGATGAGAAAAAGAACGAAAAGGAAGAAAAGGAGGAGGGGACGAAGAGGAATAGGAAGAGAAAGAGGAAGAGGAAGAAGACTAAAAGGAGAACGACGAAAAAGACGAGGAAGACGACAAGGAATACGACGAGGAGGAAGAGGAAGAGGAAGAGGAGTAAGACAATAAGAAGGAGGACTAGGAGAAGTAGGAGGAGGATAATAGTCGGACAGGAGTAGGAGGGAGACCAGGAGGAGATACAAAAGCAGAAGGAGACTCAGAGGTAGGAGACTGAAAGGACAAGGAATACGAGGAGGAGGATGAAGAGGAGGAGGAAGAGGAAGAGGAATAAGGCAATAAGAAGGAGGACTAGGAGAAATAGGAGGAGGATAATAGTAGGACAGGAGTAGGAGGAAGACCAGGAGATACAAAAGCAGGAGGAGACTCAAGAGGTAGGAGACTGAGAGGAGAGTGAGGCATTCCAAAGAACACAGACGAGGAAGAAGAAAAACAAGAGAACAGACAAAGAAAAAAAAAAACGAAACGAGGAGGAACGAGGAAAAAAGAGCAAGTGGGGGAGAGGAAGAAAAACAAAGGATAATTAGTCAAAAATGGATGAAGCAAAGGGATACAAAGAAATATGTGGAGGATTTTTTTCAAAACCGAAGAAAAAATTATGAGTAGTGAGAACCTATTTGGCATAGAAAACGGGAAAGGATGTGGAGGACGAGGAGAAAGAGTAAGAAGAGGAGAAGGAAGATAATGAAGGAAATGATAAGAGTAGAAATTCGAGGAGGAGGAGAAGGAGAAGGAGGAGGAAGAGGAGGAGAAATAGGAAGAGGAACAGGAGTGGAAGGAAAAAAGGAGAAGGAAAAGGAAGAAGAAAAGGAGAGGATGACGAAAGGGAAGAGAAAAGAAATAGAGAGAGATAGAGGAGTAGAAAGCGGAGGAGGAGAAGAAGTAGAAGGAGGAGGAGGAGGAGTGGAAGGAGGAGGTGGTGGGGTTTGTGGGAGTACAAGGATTGGGATTTGTGGGATTGGTATGATGGGGGAAGGGGAG
>NC_134795.1:53654405-53664405 GCF_046742065.1 Oratosquilla oratoria
AGAAGAAGAAGAAGAAGAAGAAGAAGAAGAAGAAGAAGAAGAAGAAGAAGAAGAAAAGGTAGAATAGGAGGTGGAGAAGGAGGAGGAAAAAGTATAGGAGGCAGAGGTGGAAGATGATAAAGAGGTGGACAAGGAGAAAGAGGAAGAAGAGGAAGAAGAAGAAGAAGAAGAAGAGGGTAAGGTAGAAGAGGAGGAGGAGGAGGAGGAGGAAGAGGAGGAGGAGGAGGAAGAGGAGGAGGAGGAGGAGGAGGAAGAGGTCGAGGAAGATATATGGAGGAGTTCTTTATGGAAGGCTCGTCAAGTGTCAGGTAAACTGTCTTGTGAAGCGGAATAAAAAAATTCTGATTTCAAACAAAATTACCTTCAGTTACTCTTTTTATTATATGTTATTATTTTTTTTCCTATTGCACTCATCTTTTTTATTCATTCATTCATCTATCAATTTACCTATTCAATTATTTATTTATTTATCTATTTACTTATCTATTTATTCTTTGTTATTCATTATTACATATTTTAACCTTTTTTATGCATTACTTTTTATTTACTAATTTATTTACCACTTAATTATTGTTTATCAATAACATTGAATTATATATGCATTATGTATTATATATATGTTATTTATAGATTGTTTATTTTTATTAGTAACTATACTACAATTTATTGCTATTATTTGTTTAATTTTGTATAAAATTGTCTATTTATTTAGTTACTAAATGAGCATTTCTAAATGCCAAGAATAATAAACACGATCAAATGTTGTGCTGAAGTAAAAAACGAAATATCTATACGAGACTCTATATGATACATATCTATCTATATTACTCGACGTTGATGGCTTAGAATTAAAGTGAACTGTGGTTGATAAATGTAAATCTCTTCACTGCGACCCATTTAGTGTTGTACATACACACACACACACACACACACACATACACACACACACACACACACACACACACGCACACATACACACTCACACACTCACACACACACACACACACACGCACACACACACACACACACATATGTATATTTATATATATGAGAATATTAAGAATAGATATGTTAAATACAGATTACAGATCATAAGAAATATTACCAATAACACAATTTTTTCTTTTTAGCGAAAAAGTTCAACGATCTTCACACTTTTGTATGCATAACCGATTCGATTCCTCTTCGGATCCCCAGATACCGCCTCACTAGGATCCCCTCTTCCCCAGGAACATCCTTCCCCCAGAATTCCCCTTCACAGGACTCCCCTTACCAGGACCCCTTCCCTAGAAACTCCCCTTCCTAGGACTCCCCTCCCTAGGAACCATTCCCCTTCCCGAATACCCACCTTGCATAGGACCCCCCTTCCCAAAGACCCACCTTCCCGAAGACCCCCCCCACCCTTCCTAGGGACATCCCCCTTCCCGAAGACCTCCCCCATCCTTCCTAGGGACCCCCCCCTTCCCAAAGACCCACCTTCCCGAAGACCCCCTCCCACCCTTCCTAGGGCCCCCCCCTTCCCGAAGACACCCCCCACTGTTCCTAGGGACCCCCCCCTTCCCGAAGGCCCCCTTCCTAGGACCCCCTTTCCTGGGATCCTCCCCATTCCCAAGTATCGTCCCCTTTCCAATGACCTCCATTGACCCGACTTCCGACCCCCCTGCCCCAGGATCCTTCAGGGATCCTCCCTTCCACAAGACCTCCCCTTCCCCAAGACCTCCCCTTCTCCAGGACCCCCCTTCCCTAGGGACCCTTCATTCCTAGGGACCTCCCCTCACCCTCCCCAGAGAACCCTCCCCCCCCGACCTTACTTCCCCCTTCCCCAGGATTCCCCTCCCCCCGACCCTTCCCCCAGGACCTCCCTACAGCCTCCCATCCCCCAACCTCCCTTCCCCCCCTCCCCCCTTGAATCCATTTCCGACCTATGAAAAGCTCCACGAACCGTCAATTCATCTCTGAAGAAGCGCAACACGTTCAGGGGCCACGAAACAATGCGACTCGACTCTTCCTCTCTCTCTCTCTCTCTCTCTCTCTCTCTCTCTCTCTCTCTCTCTCTATCTATCTCTCTCTCTCGCTCTCTCTCTCTCTCTCTCTCTCTCTCTCTCTCTCTCTCTCTCTCTCTCTCTCTCGCTCTCTCTCCTCTCTCCCTCTATCTCTCTCTCTCTCTCTCTCTCTCGCCTTCTCTCTCTCTCTTCCTATCTATCTCTCCCCTCTCTCTCTCTCCCCCCTCTCTCTCCCTATCCATCTCCCCCTTCCCCCTCTCTTTCTCTCTCTCTCTCCGTTTTGATCTAAGTTCAACTCGTGCCGTGCGTCGCGGGTCGTAGTCTCCCAACCACCCTCACTTCCCACCCTCACTCCCCACCCTCACTTCGCACCCTCACTCCCCACCCTCCCTCCTCACCCTCCCTCCCCACCCTCACTTCCCACCCTCACTCCCCACCCTCCCTCCCCACCTCACTCCTCACCCTCCCTCCCCACCCTCACTCCCCACCCTCACTCCCCACCCTCCCTCCCCACCCTCACTCCCCACCCTCACTCCCCACCCTCACTTCCCACACTCACTCCCCACCCTCACTCCCCACCCCTACTCCCCACCCTCAGTCCCCATACTCACTCCCCACCCCTTGCAATGTCACAAAATCAAATACAAAATCACCCAACGCGTTGTCAACGGATCCACACACGCTGTCGGCAAAGATTGTTTATTATTATTTGTATTATTATATTTTTATTCATTTATCTATTTACCATTATTATAATTTTTATTTTGCATCCGACCTAGCTATGGACCAAAAAGTCTCCTGTCGGCATGCTCCGCCTTTGTAATCCTTTGTCTCCTTTGATACATTCTGTGGGCTACAAACTGTCAGTAAATATATACGCTTTCAGAAAAAAAAAACATCAGCAGAGTTATATTCATTCACTGTTAGAAAACCTACACGCGTTCTCGGTGGAACTAGACATACCCTACTGTCATCAACTGGAATATACTGTCACTGGAACTACACTCACTGTCAGGTGGCTGATATTAACTGTCAGCGAAACTACCCCGAAGGCCAGCGAAGCTAGGTAATCTGTCAGCAGAGTTACAGACACTATCAGCAATGTTACAGATCCTCAATGGAAACAGTCAGTCAGTCAGTAGACCTGCACCACCCCCTGACAGTAAGAACGTAAACTTTACTGTCAGCGATACAATGCTATTACCGCAATACAAATTAATTAAATCAGGATTTCACTTTTCTCTGGTAATAAATGAAATCTTTAGTATTATGAAATCATAATGTTAAGTCACAGATTTCTAAGTGTAATTGACTAGAAACACAAAACCGAAATTTGTCAATATGGTTTAACATAGTTGAACTTTGACCATACCAGACAAGTGCAAATATATGTATTGTTGTTTAATATGTTGTACTAAAGAGAAAGAGAGACAGAAAATTTGAGAGAGAGAGAGAGAGAGAGAGAGAGAGAGAGAGAGAGAGAGAGAGAGAGAGAGAGAGAGAGAGAGAGAGAGAGAGAGAGAGAGAGAGAGAGAGAGAGAAGGTGCGTAAATGTGTATACAAACACACACGCACAGACACACAGACACGCACACGCACACGCACACGCACACACACATGCACAAATATGTATATATATATATATATATATATATATATATATATATACATATATAGTGAATATATATATATATATATGTACATATATATATATATATACATATATATATCATATGTATATACACCATGCCTGTTCTTCATACTCATTTATCCTCAGCATTCCGTACCTCGACTTCCACCCAAACCATCCTACCCCCCCCCCCCAAAAAAAAAAAAGTTGGGTGGGGACGTAATAGCATCGGCACTGTCTTTCCTATGATATATTATTTGACTTGTGGCCGGAGACTTTATGAAGCTCCTTAGGCGACGGCGGGCAGACACCATCGCCGCCCGTGTTTGGTTTGCTTTCCAACGGGACTCGCCGACAACGGAAGACACTTTGGAATTCAAATGGCACCCAGGCACTCGCTCAGCCCATTTCGATATTCGGTCCGTGGACGGGAAGGGGGAGGGAGAGGCGGACGGGAGGGAGGTCTTGGGGGTGGGGGGGGAGGTGAGAAAGGGGAGGTCTTGAAGAAAACAAGAGGCAGAGATTTAAAAAAAAAAAAAAAAGATGGATGAAATGGAGGAGGGACGAGAAGTAGGAAAGAGTGAGACCAGGAGGGTGAGAGACGGGGAGGAGGGAAGGAGGGGAAGAGGGGGGGGAGGAGAAGAAAGGAAGTGAGGAGAGGAGGGAGGAGGAAGAGAGTGGAGGAGAAAGGGGGAAGGAAGGAAAGAGGGGAGTAGGGGAAGAAAGGAAGTGAGGATAGGAGGAGAGGAGGAAGAGAGGAGAGGATAAAGGGAGAATGAAAGGGAAGAAAGAGGGGAGGATGTGAGGAGAGAATGAAAGGAAGTGGGATGAGGAGGAGGGGAGGAAGAGAGGAGAGGAGAAAGGGAGGAGGAAATGGTAGACAGAGGGTAGGAGAGGAGGAGAGGAAGAGAGGAAGAAAGGAAGTCAAGAGGGAAGGAGAGTACGAGTAGATGTGGGGAGGAGGAGAGGAGGAAAGGAAGGGAAGAGGGGAGGAGGAGAGGAGGAGAGGAGGAAAGGAAGGGAAGATGGGAGGAGGAGAGGAGGAGAAGAAGGGAAGAGGGGAGGAGGCTAGAAGAGTACAAAAGGGAAGAAGGAGGGGAGGAGGAAAGGAAGGGAAGAGGAGAAGAGGAGAGGAGGAGAGGAAGGAAAGAGGGGAGGAGGCGAGAAGAGTACAAAAGGGGAGGAGGAGGGTAGGAGGAGAGGAAGGGAAGAGGGGAGGAGGAGAGGAGGAGAGGAAGGGAAGAGGGCAGGAGGCGAGGAGAGTACAAAAGAGAAGGAGGAGGGGAGGAGGAGAGACGATGAACAGAAAAAGGAAGAAGGGGAGAGAAGGACGAAGAGGGGAAAAACTAGGGAAGGAGGGGGAGAGTGGACGGGGGAATAGGGGAGGGGGAGGAGGGGAGGAAAGGAGGAGATGAGGGGGGTAGGAAAGGAGGGAAGGAGGGTAAGAAAGGAACAGAAGAGGGGAAGAGAGGGCGAGGAGAAGAGGGGAGGAGAAGGCGAAGAGAGGGCGAGGAGAACAGGGGAGGAGAGGGCGAGGAGAAGAGGGGAGGAGAAGGCGAGGAGAAGAGGGTGAGGAGAAGAGGGGAGGAGAGGGCGAGGGGAAGAGGGGAGGATAGAGGTGAACAGAAAGAGAAGGGGAGAGTAGGACGAAGAGTGGAAAAGAGGAGGAAGAGAGAGGAGGGGAGACGTAGGAAGAATGGAAGAAAAACGAAAGGAAAGGAAAAGGGAGTATGGGAAGAGGGAGAAGAGAAGGGGAGACAACGTGAGGAGGAGGAGGAGGGAGGAGGAGGGAGGAGGAGGAGGAGGGAGGAGGAGGGAAGAGGAGGAGGAGGAAAAGGGAGAGAAGGAACTGAAGATGGAGTTGATATATGAGAATAGAAAATTGAATAGATCAACTGGGGATGACAGTGGATATGCTGAAAGAAGGAAAACTACTGAAATTGAATAGTGTAACTGGAGAAGTCTTGAGGGATGTAACATAATGTAATAACAAATAATTCCAACAGTCGTCCCGGATTCGAACCGAGGCTCGCGAGAACCCTAAGCCGACGCTCTACCAACTTAGCTACCCGATAGCTAAGTTGGTAGAGCGTCGGCTTTGCGTTCTCGCGAGCCCTCGGTTCGAATCCGGTGACGACTGTCGGAATTATTTGATTAACTACACCGTCATTGGTGATTTTATTCAGATAAAGGAATAATTTGAAAACTCCAAGAAAGAAGAAAAAGTTTGAGAATATTGGAACAATTCATGCTTAGTCAACATCTATATAAGAAAACGAGAAACGAATGAATGCAGAGAACTGTAAAAGATATAAGTTAGTCGAGCAGAGAACTGTAAAAGATATAAGTTAGTCGAGCAGAGAACTGTAAAAGATATAAGTTAGTCGAGCAGAGAACTGTAAAAGATATAAGTTAGTCGAGCAGAGAACTGTAAAAGATATAAGTTAGTCGAGCAGAGAACTGTAAAAGATATAAGTTAGTCGAGCATCAGGGAGAACTTTGTATACGAAAGACAACAGACAGAAAGAGAAGACGACACCGAAACTGGAAAAGGAAATAGAGCAAAGGGTATTCTAGCAAAAATAAAAGACTAAGTGTTCACATGTAAATAGATGAGCTATGATGAGACTGCTAGAAAGACATATCAACAACATTCGTGGATCTGGAAGAGGCATAAGAGTAGATAAGAGATCGTTGTGGACAACAACGGAGATAATACGAGTAGGAGGAGGAAGCCTTGTATGATAATATCACGAATGATCTCGAAATGATCCAAGCTAGTTGGAGTTGAGGCATATATACAAGAGCTAACCATGGCTGTTTAATATATGCATGAACGAAGTAATAAAATAAAAACAAAGAAAAAGGAGGGGTTATTGGTAGTGGGGTGAAGTAGGGGAAGCTGGGTGAGAAATTTAATAACATTTCCGGATGTTGTAGTACAATTGAGAGACAGTGAAAGTTGCAGAAACTATCAACAATCTTTGGTGAAATGTGTGACATAAGTAACATGAGAGTATAAAAAAAAAAACACGAAATTAGATACGAGAGAGACAACGGGGAATTAAGAAGAGGAAAATTTCTTGAAGAACGAACTGCAACATTATTTCAATGCTTTGAAATGGATATGGCAGTGAATGGAAACATAGGTCAGGAAATGAAACACACACTGATGGACACAAAGACAACGTTATTGTTCTCTTGATAAAATTGGGCTGAGGATAGTATATACGAGAGAGAGAACGGGGAATTAAGAAGAGGAAAATTTCTTGAAGAACGAACTGTGACATTATTTCAATGCTTTGAAATGGATATGGCAGTGAATGGAAACATAGGTCAGGAAATGAAACACACACTGATGGACACAAAGACAACGTTATTGTTCTCTTGATAAAATTGGGCTGAGGATAGTATATAATAGCATTAGCACATTGGAGAACGATAGAAAAAAAAAAGACCGATGTGGGGAGGGGGTGTCATACAAGACAAAATATTGTATGTGTGAGTCTTCACGCTTGAGGTTTCAGTGCAGGACCACTAGGCTAACCCTTATGGCAAGTGGTTCCTAACCCCAGAGTCCCGACCCAAAGTTGGGAGGTCAAGCCATTTGAATGGGTCGCCAAGGATCTAATAATATTCCTATTCAAAATATTATCATAAGCAATAATACTGTATTAGAATACCTAAATCGTTAACGTCTACAGACAAAATTATTGAGATACAGACGATTTAATTCGAGAGGTCACATGAAGAACTGTCACTCCAGAACGCCAAAATGAAAAATCGTCACTCCATGAGATCCCACCTGAAGAATTGTCACCCCAGTACGCCGAATATCAATAGTGGAATGAAGATAAGATTAGGTTTGGTGTGGTTAGGTTAGGTTAGGTTAGGTTCAGTTAGGTTGAATGAGGGTTATGTTGATTGTCATCAGCTTATACAACCGAAGAATCGTAAACCCAGGATGGCCCACATGAAGAATTGTCACCCTGGAATAGCCCACATGAAGAATTGTCACCCTGTCGAAGTCTGTGGTGACGATTCTTCATGTGATTCCTATTAGAAATATTATCATAAGTAATAACACTGTACTAAAATACCCAAATAGTTGATATCTAAGGATAAAATTAGGGAGACATAGACGATTTAATTGATATGAGAAATCTTTTCAACATCTACAATTATATTGAAATTTAAAAGTAAAACAAAATGTTTACCAAGGTATGGGTCGCCATGGTCGATCTGGACAGAATTTTGGGTCATTGCATTAAAAAGTTAAGAACCATTACCTTATGGGGACGAAAAAGCCTTTGTAACTTACCACCGGCTTCGTACGATTATATAAACAGTACTACAAAGTCCTCTGTGAGGGGCACTGTCCTAGCCATCCGATAGGGGGGGGGGAGCTTGTGACGTTAAACCATATCAGCTAATTGTATGTGGAGTATTGAAAGCGTATATGCAGACCAATGGCACCTTACTCAAATTAACAACAAAAACCTAAATCTATCTGATTTCAAAGCAGCCTAAAATACATGTAACAACTTTTCAGTGTTAAGTAATTATTTATGAACTGGAATCATATATTTGATAGAATTTTTTACCTGGAGAAAAATCTGAAATAATGAATCATGATTAAATGACGCTCGAGGTGTTTGAAGAAACTATTCACTGCACCAAACGACGTAAACGACCAGGACCATAAGAAATAAACTGTCCGTAAGGACGAAAGCCCATTACGACACTTGGGCATAAACACTCTCATGCAAATGAGCATTTTCGTCATGCACATGCGCTGTCCCCCCCAAGATAACGAGCATCGGCCACAGAGGGTAAATGATCATGATGTGTCCAATTGTTTATGTAAATTTGACGAAGGGCGAGATCTGCGGTCTGAGCCCTCTGAGAGCGGGGGAATGGGTTGAGGGGTAAACGAGGATAAGAGGAGCGACGGAGTTGGGATAGTAGAGTCTGCGTGGAAGGGTGGTGAGGTAAACGCCAAAAACCGCTGGAGTTTGTTACTGACGTTTCGTCCTACAAGGACTTCTTTAGAGTGTGAAGAAGTCCTTCTATGACGAAACGTCAGTAATAAAACTCCAACGGTTTTTGGTGTAGGCGTTGGAGTTTTATCAATGACGTTTCGTCCTAGGACTTCTTCAGAGTGTGAAGAAGTCCTTCTATGACGAAACGTCAGTAATAAAACTCCAACGGATTTTGGCGTAGGCGTTGGAGTTTTATTTCTGACGTTTGTTCTAGGACTTCTGAAGAAGTCCTTCTATGACGAAACGTCAGTAATAAAACTCCAACGGTTTGTGGCGTAGGCGTTGGAGTTTTATTACTGACGTTTCGTCCTAGAAGGACTTCTTCTGAAGAAGTCCTTCTAGGACGAAACGTCAGTAATAAAACTCCAACAGATTTTGGCGTAGGCGTTGGAGTTTTATTACTGACGTTTCGTCCTAGAAGGACTTCTTCTGAAGAAGTCCTTCTAGGACGAGACGTCGTCAGTAATAAAAACTACAACGGATTTTGGCGTAGGCGTTGGAGTTTTATGTTTCTGACGTTTGTCCTAGGACTTCTTCTGAAGAAGTCCTTCTCGGACGACACGTCAGTAATAAAACTCCAACTGATTTTGGCGTAGGCGTTGGAGTTTTATTACTGACGTTTCGTCCTAGAAGGACTTCTTCTGAAGAAGTCCTTCTAGGACGAAAACGTCAGTAATAAAACTCAACGGATTTTTGGGTAGGCGTTGGTGTTTTATTACTGACGTTTCGTCCTAGAAGGACTTCCTCAGAGTGTTAATAGAAGTCCTTGTAGGACGAAACGTCAGTAATAAAACTCCAACGGATTTTGGCGTAGGCGTTGGAGTTTTATTACTGACGTTTCGTCCTAGAAGGACTTCTTCTGAAGAAGTCCTTCTATGACGAAACGTCAGTAATAAAACTACAACGGTTTTTGGCGTAGGCGTTGGAGTTTTATTACTGACGTTTTCGTCCTAGAAGGACTTCTTCAGAGTGTGAAGAAGTCCTCGGACGAAACGTCAGTAATAAAACTCCAACGGTTTTTGGCGTAGGCGTTGGAGTTTTATTACTGACGTTTCGTCCTAGAAGGACTTCTTCTGAAGAAGTCCTTCTATGACGAAACGTCAGTAATAAAACTCCAACGGATTTTTGCGTAGGCGTTGGAGTTTTATTACTGACGTTTTGTCCTAGAAGGACATCTTCTGAAGAAGTCCTTCTATGACGAGACGTCAGTAATAAAACTCAAACGGATTTTTGGCGTTTACCTCACCACCCTTCCACTCATTCTGTGTTCCGTACTTTAACATAGTGGAGTCTACTGCCAGGACAGTGAGGATGAGAACGAGGAC
>NC_134795.1:53669405-53684405 GCF_046742065.1 Oratosquilla oratoria
AAAGAGAGCAAGACAGACTGATATACACACACACACACATATATATATGTATATATATATATATATATATATATATATATATATAGAGAGAGAGAGAGAGAGAGAGAGAGAGAGAGAGAGAGAGAGAAAGAGAGAGAGAGATACCACACTGGTCACTATCCAGGGGGATTTGCTGTAAAGTTTAGATCTTTAAACACATTTATGAGAAAGGCAACGGGGTGGGGGTGGGGGGGTGAGAATTATCACCAAAGAGAAGTTATACTTGATACACAGTTTTGGGTCACAGGCCACTGGTGACAATAATAGACGGTGCAACAATACTTTTGGAAAAGTTACTAATCATAATAGGAGACTTGTGGGTTCCTCTCTATCTTCACTCGACTACGCGCATAAGAAAACTTTGGCCCCTCATTACATTCAATATACTTTGATAGGCTAATGGAGGAAAGTTTTGGGGAGTGTATATTCATTATGATATGCTAAGCGGACCGAGGTGCCTGGACAGCCCTGCACTACTTCATTTCGGGAACAAGAACTACATTCAATAAAGATTGTGTTGGGGAAAAAGTAGTGTCATAACAGTGCATAAGAAAGCTTTGTCATTGTAGTACAGAAATGTATTATGAATTCTTTGTTATGCATTCTTTGTAATGAGGGTTCTTGAGTAAAGAAATATAAGATAAATGAAAAATGAAATAAGATAGAAAATGTAATAGAACTGAATAGAATGAAGTATAACAAAATTTAATTAAAAAATCAAACAAAATAAAATAGAATAACATTGAATAAAATAAGATGAAATAGAATGAAATTTAATTAAATTATATATAGTAAAACTAGATTTCATTAACTATAGTAAAACATAAGGAAATAAACGCATAACCTTTAACTATCCTGGCAGAGGGTCGCCATTTTACCATTCGATCACCTAACACCGATCTGGATTTTTTTTTTTTCTGCCAGTAGGTGACTTTATTCAGTGAAAGGAGGAGCTGCAAGAAGCCAACAAGCTCAAACTCAGTTAACCGTTTGACTACATAAGTCGACTTATATACCCTGTCTCTCGCCATGCCATCTTTTTACCTGAGAAGGGAGGTAGCACACACCCCCCCCCAAAAAAAAAATCATCTTCTTCAAAGCGACAAAGTACTATAAAGGCATTATTCAGGCTAAATACAGATGACTTTATCAACAAGGGAGAAACTACTGAGAAAAAAATATGTTTGGGGATAATCTATCTCGATAATGTTGGTGTCAACTTCGTTTCCATGGTAACAGAAGTGAACTGACAGCCAGCATGAAGGTCCTGTTACCAATTCCGTTCCCCCGAGCAGTTGACCAATCAGGACCAATCACAGCTTCCAATCCGAACAAGAGAGTGGAATTCAGAAGAGGGGAGTGATGAGTTGATATCAAAAGAGAAAGTTGCTAAACGGATCAAATGCGTCACAAACGAAAACAACAATAGTTTCAAACTCTGCAGCGCGGTAGTACAAAAGCTTTTGGTAACGCTTCGTCCCGGGTTCGAGTCTCAACAGCTATCGAGTAACTGGCACTAAATTTTGTCCTCATTGTTTATCAGGTACAGGCTTTGGACACAGCTAAGCGCCTCACGTAGTAAGCTCATTCCTGTTGTGTCATTGACTCATATGAGGATGATTGAAACGTCAACATTCCAATTCCTTTACGCAGATGATTTAATTCATAGTTTTTATTCTGGTTAACGTAAGCCCGTGTGCAACCTCTTGACAAACACTTTTATTCTGGTTAACACCGGACGATTTTATTCAGACAAGAAGCATTTCTTAACCCATTAAACTCCGATGACAAGATGTCTTGTCATTTGGTCAAATAAAAAAAAAATCATAAAACACCAAAATGTTTGATCAAACACCAGAAAAATACGACGTCAATCCTCGCTTCGCTCGCAGCGAAGCGAGGACTGACGTCATATTTTTCTGGTGTTTGATCAAACATTTTGGTGTTTTATGATTTTTTTTTTTATTTGACCAAATGACAAGACATCTTGTCATCGGAGTTGAATGGGTTAAGCAAGAGTTGTTATGTATTTGTTGGAACGATTTGCTTCTTCTATCTCTCACCCATAGATTGATCTCGCCTCGTTTTCATTAACCTATCCCATTTTCTTTGCAAGTAACCTCTCTTCTCCCGCTTTCTTCCTCTCTTCTCTCTCTCCACTCTTCCCCTTATCCTCTCTTCTCTCTCTTCACTCTTCCCCTTATCCTCTCTTCTCTCTCTTCATTCTTCCCCTTATCCTCTCTTCTCTCTCTCCACTCTTCCCCCTTATCCTCTCTTTCCTCTCTTCACTCTTCCCCTTATCCTCTCTTCTCTCTCTTCACTCTTCCCCTTATTCTCTCTTCTCTCCCTTCTCTCTCTTCACTCTTCCCCTTATCCTCTCCTCTCTCTTCACTCTTCCCCATATCCTCTTTTCTCTCTCTTCTCTCTCTTCACTCTTCCCCTTATCCTCTCTTCTCTCTCTTCCCTCTTCCCCTTATCCTCTCTTCTCTCTCTTTTCTCTCTTCCCTCTTCCCCTTATCCTAGCCTTAGTCTTCCAATTTTGTCCCTAATCTGGTCTTTCTCTTTGAACGTCCCTGAAGACCATGTTTACCCCCAATGAACGTTCTCTCTCTTTCTCTCTCTCTCTCTCTCTCACACACACACACACACACACACACACACACTCTCGCTCTCTCTCTAATGCAACACTATTTTGTGACCACTTTAATACTTTAGTATTAGTTAGCGTCAAGAATTCTTATTCGAATAAAGGACAGGTCTATGTCTAAATGAAATAAACTGCTGTCTTCTGCATGTTCTGTACAGCGTTTCACGATCGTAAATAGACCATATCCTCGATGAGTAGTTTCCTTTAAAACCTTCTATTCTGGCAGTTGCCAGACGATTTTATTCAACTGTGGAGACACCGTCTACCCTATAAGTCGGACTCCGAGAAACACTTTCCTGGACAATGACCCTTCATAGCGGATGTGTTTTTCAGTTTCCATTTCGATGGAATAAACAAATAACACGATTAGTTTGCGTTTTCCAGAAGGGGCAGATAGAGAGTTAGTAATCAAGGATGTTGATAGTACATATATGTGAGGGAGTGCATACAGTGTATGCATAAGTATATATGTATACATACATACATACATACACACGTGTGATTCACCATGGTCTTGGATCACGTGTTGGACTCGCGATCGACAGCTATTTCCCTCACGGAAGATAGCTCAGAGCTCATATATGACCGATCTATGGGTAATGCTGTGACCTAACACGCACACACACACACAACTCCCCGCCCACGAGTTGGAGTAACGGCTCGCAGTAGTGTGTGTGTGAGTGTGTGTGTGTGTGTGTGTGTGTGTGTGTGTGTGTGTGTGTGTGTGTGTGTGTGTGTGTGTGTGTGTGTGTTAATTACGAAGACGTACTCTATAGATTGTATTATGTCTGACTTCGACTACTTTTATTCAGCTGATAATGCGCCACCGTGGAGCAGGAGACAAAGAAGAGCAACGGGGAAAGAGAGAAAATAACGAATGTTCGCAGCAAAGAGAGAAAAAGAGAGAAATCAGAGAGGAACCAACGAAGAGAATCGTCGAGGAGAACGGATGATTTACGATCAGAGAGAATAGCTAAGGAGCGTCATCAGGAACGCTCAAAGAGAAAGACCTGATTAAGTACGAAATTGGAAGAGCGAAACCAGGGTAAAGGGGAGGAGAGAGAGAGAGATGAAAGGAAGAAAACGGGATGAGGGTGGTTACTTGAAGAGAAAATGGGAATCCGAAAGGTAATTAAACACCTTGTCCTTCCCACTACTGAACAAAATTATCCTTTTTCTTTAATAAAACTCAGTCAAATTAATCAGTAACTGTGATAATTGACTGATATGTTTACATCCTTCAGCATCGTCTCGATACATTAATCCAGCGTTTCTCAACCAGGGTTCCCTGGAACCCTAAGGTTCCGCAAAAGGTCCCTAAGGGTTCCGCGAGAACAAGTGAGATAAGCTAATGCCCTTTTGATTTTCTATTTCATTTCATATACCTAATATAATTAAACACGCACGAAATATTCTTGAGTATTGTAATAATGTAATATAGACATCATCCTATCTAACCTATTATTACGATGAAAATAAAACGAGTAAGATATGGTATATATATATATATATATATATATATATATATATATGTATATATATATATATATATATATATATATATATATATATATATATATATTTAGGGGTTCCTTGAGACATGCAATTTATTTTAAAGTTTACGCAAAGGTAAAAAGGTTGAGAAACGGTGCATTAATCAAACGAAATATCCCAAAGCGTTAACAAATAATGTCTTGGTGTACAGTCAACACAAGAAGTACCTGACCACTTGTAGTACCTGACGTAGATAGTGTCTATTCATTCCTAGTCCAGACACTGTGTAGAGTAAATAGGGATCTCCCGGAACAGACAACCGATGTGGCCGGGGAATTGGTTCCGGCCTTCTATTCCCACAAGGCCTGTGATTGGTATTCTTACAGCTCTGGAGGAAGCAGATGGATAGCCTTGCAAATAGTGTGGGTGAGGGTATGTGGATGTGGGTGTATGTGGATGTGGGCGCATGAATGTTGGTGTATATGGGGGTGGAGATGCGGATGTGGATGGACTTGAGGGTGTGAGTGCGTGTAGGTTTGATTGCGGGTGTGGTATGGGTGCGTGTGTGTGTGGATGTGGATGTGTGGATAGGTGTGGGTATGGGTATTAGTGTGGGTGAGGGTGTGGATATTGGTATAGTTGTGAGTATGGATGGGTGGGTGAGGGTGTGGGTGTGGATGGGTGGGTGTGCGTATAAGTGGGTAGGTGTGGGTGTGGGTTGGGTGTGCGTGTGGGTGAACGTGTGGGTGAATATATAAGGCAGTACCTAAAAGACGTTTTTGTTCCTATAATATGCATATGCATGTTCCACATGCATATATCGATAAATGTTAAACTGGCAGGCTTTATGGGCAAACTGAAGACATATTGTACATTAAAGTAGTTTACTAATGATCTTTGTCTCTACACACACACACACACACACACACACACACACATATATATATATATATTTATATATATATATATTTTTATATATATATATATATATAGATATATATATATATATATATATATATATATATATATATATATATATATGACGTAGACTGCAGATCAAAATTCCCTAGCCAATATAATGCTCTCTCAATACAAGTATGATTTTCTCCGTGATCACATACATTTTTCTATATATTATCTACTTCCCAATCTAAGCCATTTTCTTGTATGGAAACAATATATTTACGTGGTTAGTATACCTGCACACATGGTTTTGTCAATATCAATATATTCACGTGGTTACAAAAACAAAGATTTCCTCTAGAGTGCTTACTACGCCAATACATGTGTTTTTGTCAGTACCAATATATTACAAAAACAAAGATTTCTTCTAGAGTTCTTACTACACTTGTACATGTGTTTTTGTCAGTACAAATACATTACAAAAACAAAGATTTCCTCTCGAGCTCTTACTACATCTATACACGTGTTTTTGTCAGAACAAATACATTACATAAACAAAGTTTTGCTCTAGAGTTTTTACTACACCTGTACATGTGTTTTTGTCACTACAAATACATTACAAAAACAATAATTTCCTCTGTAGTTCTTACTACATTTGTATATATTTTTGTCTGTACCGATATATTACAAACACAAAACTTTGCTGTAGAGTTTTTGTCAGAACAAATACATTACATAAACAAAGTTTTGTTCTAGAGTTTTTACTACACCTGTACATGTGTTTTTGTCACTACAAATACATTACAAAAACAATAATTTCCTCTGTAGTTCTTACTACATTTGTATATATTTTTTGTCTGTACCGATATATTACAAACACAAAACTTTGCTGGTCACTACAAATACATTACAAAAACAATAATTTCCTCTGTAGTTCTTACTACATTTGTATATATTTTTGTCTGTACCGATATATTACAAACACAAAACTTTGCTGTAGAGTTCTTATTACACTTGTAGATTTGTTTTTGTTAGTACCAATATATTACAAAAACAAAGATTTCTTCTAGAGTTCTTACTACACTTGTACATGTGTTTTTGTCAGTACAAATACATTACAAAAACAAAGATTTCCTCTAGAGTTCTTACTACGCACGTACATATGTTTTTGTCGGTACAAATACATTACAAAAACAAAGATTTCCTCTAGAGTTCTTACCACGCCTGTACATATGTTTTTGCCAATATGCAGAGATGATTTCAATACACAATGTGTCTGTCTGTTCCCCTGATGAGAATTTAAGGGCAACAGAGTTTCCCCTCTCCGCGCGGAATGCTCTCCCCTGATCACTAAGCCCCTAGGGACAGAGAGGGTGTCAGGGGGATTCAGGGACTGGGGGAAGGTGGAGAGGGGGAGAGGGGGAAGGGGGGGGAAGGGAGGGGGGGAAGAGTCAGCAGGTGGCACCGGAAGCCGTGAGCCAGTCTTATGAATTTCACCATTGGGTAGATTAGGATAGTCCCCCCCTTTTCCGATTTGATGTTTTGTGTTTGTCTTTGTGTGTTTATCTTTTGTTCTGTTTTGTTGTTTTGTTTTTATTTTGTTTTAGGTATTCTCCTATCCTATTGTTTTATCCATTGACTCGTTCATTTGTTTCTTATTTGTCTCTTGTTGTTCTGGTTACGGATTTATTGTCAATGATTCTGTTCTCACTGGTCTTTCTTTCCCACTCTCTCGCCAGACGCCAGGAAGTTGATTTCAACTGTCAATCGTCGGCTTCGTCATCAAACGCCTCCAGTCATCTCTATCCTCGTCAATTTCTTGTTCGTTTACTTCTCCCAACGTTAATTTTTTTCCTTCCAAGTCACGGGCCTCAAAATCTACATTCTTTTTATAAAACATAGTCCCTCGTTATACGAACACTTCAAGAACCTCTAGAGCTGATACTACTCTATTTTTTTTCTATGTACTCGTAACTATATAACTTTATTTTCTACAATAGCCATAATCTAGTAAGAAAAGAAAATCCTTCCTTCGTTCGGGGTTAGAATTTGACTTCAACTAGAGTTGATTACTCTCGAGAGTTACATCTAGATCTACTCTAGTAAATCTAATAATAATCTAGTAAATCTAATTTGAATTCTTGGGAAGATTTGCTGTGTTCTCGTGGGTTCAGCTGAAAGAATTTCATCTTAAGTTTAATATCAGTCCGACAGAATCTAGATTAGAATTAGATTAGAACCTAGATTTCATAACCTTTTATTTGACACATTAAAGACACATAACACCTTAATTTCCTTTTTTTCAACCTCTGTCCATTTTAGACAACACTAGAAAATACTTCCTAGAGCAACCTCCAGTCTAATCCGTAGAGCTGGGCGCGTTCCTCGGTATGTTCCTATATGCGTTCCTCTGTGAGTTCCACTTAAGTGTGACCTGGGTTAACGCTTCCAAACTATTAAAGCATTATAGGTGACGGTATAGTATATGGCCTACCTTTTGGATATGGACCTACGAAACTTTTCTTTGGTATAATATGTGGCCTACCGGACTTTAATCTCGGTATGAACCTGTCTCTTAAGCTTTAATAGTTTGGGAGCGCTAACCGCGGACTAGCTAACGAGGAACGCACCTAGGAACGCACCTAGGAACGCGCCCAGTTCTGCAATCCGGTTACCGTTGCCGGATTCGTTGGGGCAAAGATCTCCTGCAGTAGAGAGATGGAGGAACAGATTTAGTGAGAAATCACTCAGTGGTAAGTGATCTCGCCGAGACACTAAACTTTGTGTAACTTTGTGTTACCCACGTGGGCCACCTGGTTCGCTCTCACCAAGCTTCAGTTTCATAAACGATTTTTTTTTTCTTAAAGAACGTCTTTCCAAAAAAAGGTCAATTAGAAATAATGAAATAGAATATATGAACATTTAAATAGATAAACGGATAAATAATTCATTCAATGATAAAAGTACAAATAAATGAATTGATAAGTAAATAAATCAATAAATCAATAGATATATTGATAAATACATTAATATAGGTAAATGAATAAATAAATAAATGAATTATCAAATAGATAATTCGATCAATATATACGAAAATAAATAATGAATGTATAGAGAAGTGAATAAATAGATAAGTATAAGAATAAAAAATAGATAAATAAATTAGTCAATGAATAGATAAATTAATAATGAACAAATTAATTAGTTAATTATCAAGTAAACAAATAATAGATAAATAGATGAGCATATAAATAAATAGATTAATAAATTTATATATATATATATATATATATATATATATATATATATATACATATATATATATATATATATATACATATATATATATATACATATATATAATATATATATTATATATATATATATATATATATATTATACATATATCCATATGCACATATTCATATTCATCTACATACACATACTGTATGTACTCACATGCGTGAAGACAAAATGTAGAATATGTATAGTATATATATAAACATACATATTGTGTATTTTGTCCTTTGAATATACTCACATATGTTTTATATGTATAGTTCTTCCTTTCTCCTAGTAAAAACTTTCTAAGTTTTTCTTCTGTTCTTGTGTAAAACCATTTATGCTCGTGCGTTTCAAGTGGACCTAAACAGTTCTACAGAGAGAATATTATTTTTCAACCCATATGCAGTTTTGATCCAAGAGGGTCTGTTGGTCTGGAAAATTTCCATAGTCCATTAATTTCAGGCAAGCGCTGCCCGGCTCGGAGCCCTTCCCCTTTCCGGGACTACCGGCAGTCTCCCCTGCCGGCTTCCTCCCCATGATAATATCCTCACTCCGGGGCACCCCTCCCCTGGCAGGCACCTTTGCTTACCAACGCCTTCCTACTAGAATCTTCCTCTTTTTTTTTTTTTTTTTTTTTTTTTTTTTTTTGTTTTTTTTGGGGGGGGGGGGGGGTAGCGAGACTCTATCCGAGGCTGAAGAGTTCTCTTGGTGACCTTTTGTTTTTGCCGAAGACCTCCATGGATGACCTTTTGTTCTTGCTGAAGACTTCTTTTTATGACCTTTCCTTCATGCTGATGATCTCGTTTTATGACCTTTCCTTCATACTGATGACCTCTTTTGATGACCTTTTGCTCTTGCTGAAGACTTCTTTCGATGACCTTTTTTTTTGCTTAAGACCTCTTTCGATGACCTTTTGTTCTTGCTGAAGACCCTTTTGCTGATCTTCTGTTCTTGCTGAAGACCTCTTTCGATGACCTTTTGTCTTTGCTGAAGACCTCTTTCGATGACCTTTTGTTCTTGCTGAAGACCTCTTTCGACGACCTATTGTTCTTATTGAAGAGCTCTTTCGACGACCTTTTGTTATTGCTGAAGGCTTCTTTGACGACCTTTTGTTCTTGCTGAAGACCTCTTTCGATGACCTTTTGTTCTTGCTTAATACCTCTTTCGATGACCTTTTGTCCTTGCTGAGGAACTCTTTCGACGACCTTTAGTCCTTGCCGAAGACCTCTTTCGACGACCTTTTGTTCTTGCTGAAGACCTCATTCGATGAACTTTTGTTCTGGCTGAAGACATCTTTCGACGACCTTTTGTTCTTGCTGAAGACCTCTCTCAATGACCTTTTGTCCTTGCTGAAGACCTCTTTCGATGACCTTTTGTTCTTGCTGAAGACCTTTCTCAATGACCTTTTGTCCTTGCTGAGGACCTCCTTCGACGACCTTTTGTCCTTGCTGAAGACCTCTTTCGACGACCTTTTGTCCTTGCTGAAGACCTCTTCCGACGACCTTTTCTTCTTGCTGAAGACCTAATAGTGATAAGAGACGACTTAGGTCACACCATAAAAGTACAGAAACACAAGGGCATTTTTGGCAGGCATTTGTTGTTCTCCTATGAGTTCAACCAACAGGCCTCTACTGCTCTTCCCCTTTACGTGAAATTCTTTCAGTCGGCGCTCTACTTCCTTCCCCTGAAGGACATTTTTTCGACTCGCCGCCGTTTTTCGTTCTGCAATTTTTGTTCCTCTTGGAACGTCTATTTCCGAAGACACTGGCTTTTCCCAACCTGTTCTTTGAGACTTCTCTGGCTCAGTGCATATATGTATATGTGAATGTATATGTATATGTATATGTATGTATATATGTATATATATATATATATATATATATATATATATGCATACATACACATACACTAATATATATATATATATATATATATATGTGTGTGTGTGTGTGTGTGTGTGTGTGTGTGTGTGTGTGTGTGTGTGTGTGTGTGTGTGTGTGTGTGTGTGTGTGTGTGTGTGTGTGTGTGTGTGTGTGTGTGTGTGTGTGTGCACGCTCGCGCAAAACCAGGAGCTTTCCAATGTCTTAGTCCGCATATGTTTCTCTCTTGCCTCCTGTTTCCAAAAATTCTGAAAATAGATTTTCCCTAAAACAATACTCAAGGCATTCGCTGAAAAAAAACACTTTTCTTTTCTCTTTCTTTCTAGAATTAATTTCATATATATTTCTTTATGGGATTGATGCCATATATATTTCGAATGTTGTCAGTCGATTGTTTGTTTGCTGGACTTCAATATCTCTCCCTCTCTCTCTCTATCTATCTATATATATATATATATATATATATATATATATATATATATATATATATATCTATATACATATGTATGTATATATATATTATATATTATGGGAAAGGTGGAGGGGGAAACACGGGTCTTTATCTGATTATCGAGTTTATTCCTGACCGGTTTCGCTTACAAGCTATTGTAAGCGAAACCGGTCAGGAATAAACTCGATAATCAGATAAAGACCCGTGTTTCCCCCTCCACCTTTCCCATAATTTGTCCCAATGTCTCTACATGTATATATATATTTCCATTGTGAGTCAATGCAATATGTTTTACAATAAAACAGACCATAGAATAATCATGTTATTATATAGTCGTTAAAGTTCGTGTTCTTATCTTATCTCTTTATATTTGTTATTCTAATACATTTTGTAATAAGAAGTACAGTGCATGTACAAAAGACCAACACAAACACAAATACACAGGCCCGTGTATACACACACGCACGCGCACTCACACAGACACAGACTCACACACACACACACACACACACACACACACACACACACACACACACACACACACACACATGTGACTGTACGCGTCAGGCTGCGTACATGTGCGTGCGTCTAAGTACAAAATTAGCGGCCACCATTAATTACTTCCTTCCCCGTACGTCGGATGCACCAGACGAGGGTCCCCTCTCCCCCCCCACCTCCCCTCCTACCCCCCTTACCCCCCCCCTTGAGCGTCTTCAGAGAATAATCTCAACCTCTCCCTAGCTCCCCTCAACCTCTATCAGCCATCTACTTTCGCGCTCAACCCAGGTCAACTCTATTGTTGGGTCGATTTGTATATTCCTTTTTCTTAAAACCTTTGGCACGATATAGTGCCATGAAGCCGGGTGCCGGCGAGGGGCCTCCAGAGGGCCAATAAGGGAAATGGATTGATTTGACGCCTATTAGGGTAATCACTGGGCAAAGGGAATCGAACGACGGCTGGCATGACGACGTGTAGGGTTAGAGCCCAGTCGATTCGTTTACTAACGCTTTGGTCATGGCTTCTAGCTCATCTTCGAAAGGAAATATATTAGAAAAAAATTAGATCGTTTTCTGTCCTTAGCCTCTTAGATCAACCTCGCCTGATACCGTAATTATGTCTATATATGTTGCTGTATAAAAAACATAAGATTTCATTTAGTTATGTAAAGACACCTCGATCTGAATTAATGAATTAATGAATATATGAACAAATAAATAAATAAATAAATTAATTAATTAATTAATAAATAAATAGATGAATAAACAAACAAATAGATGAAGGAATGGGTGAATGTACGATTGAGTATATGAATGAATGAATGAATGAATGAATGAATGAATGAATTAACGAATCAATGAATGAATAAGTGAATGAATGAATGAATAAGCGAGTTAACGAATGAATAAATGTATAAGTGAATTAACGAATGAGTGAACGAATTAACGAATGAGTGAACGAATGAACGAGTGAATGAATGAATGAATGAATGAATGAATGAATGAACGAATGCATGAATGAATGAATGAATGAATGAATGAATGAATGAATGAATGAATGAATGAACGAATGCATGAATGAATGAATGAACGAATGAATTAATGAATGAATGAATGAATGAAAGAATGAATGAATGAACGAATGCATGAATGAATGAATGAATGAAAGAATGAATGTATGGATGATTGAATGAATGTATAGATGATTGAATGAATGAAGATAGGAGGGAGAGGAGAAAGACCGTGGTTCTGGAGGGGGAGAGGGGGGGAGGGGAAGAGGGGAAGGTAAGAATTGAGGGGGAGAAGAAGTGGGGAGGGACAAGGGGGAGGGAAAGGGATGAAGAGGGGAGGGAGCGTATTGGCTAACCTGACTAGACAGCCAGCATACAAAGTTAAGAGGAAAGGCGTTCGAAACCACAGAAGTCAACGCGGGACGTCAGTAATGGACAAAAGGTCTTAGATCCGCCGAGAGTCTTCGTAGGCTGTCATACCTAGCCACCTCGCACAGTTGGTGACGTTTATATGAAATACATATGTACATGAATGCATACATAAATATATACATTCATACGTACATACATACATAAATACATAGTGTACATACATACATATATACATACATACATACATATTTACATATGTTCATACATACAGACATACATACAGACATGCATACAATAATATATACATTCATACGTACATACATAAATACATAGTGTACATACATACATATATACATACATTCATATTTACATACGTTCATACATACATACATACATATACGTACATATTCACAAATACTTAAGTGTATACGCATATACATACATGCATTATATATATACATATATATATATATATATATATATATATATATATATATATATATACATTATTTATTAAATTCACCTTTGGATATCATATTTACGTCTTATCCTACTCCCATCCATTTCTTCCATCCCATTTAATCCTTTGTTCACACATTTTTCCCTCCATTTTCACACTCTCCATATATTCTACCTCTCATCTTTCTCTTCACACTCTTTTTTTCTCTCTTTCTCTTTTTCTTTCTCTATTTTCGGCGTCCTTTTTCACTCCACTTTTCAACCTTTCCGCCGAGCTCGTTCTGTGGGTTTGCCACATCTTTTGTCCTATTTTTATTTCCTTCTTTTGGTTCTCTCATATTTCTCTTCCCTCCTGATTCCTTCCTCATTTACTTTCTCATTCCTTCTTTTGTCTCTGGTCTACCTCTTCCAAATCCTCCTTTTCCTTCTCCTCCTACTCCTATCCTCCTCCTTCTCCTCACCCTCCTCCTATCCTCTTCCTCCTCCTCCTCCTACACCTGCTCCTCCTGTTCCCTCTTCCTGCTTCCGCTGTCACTAGTGCTCCTCCTTTTCCCCCACCTCCTCCTCCTCCTCCTCGTTCTCCTCCTCATGTCCCTCTTACCTCCTCCTCCCCTTCTCCTCCTCCTCTTCCTCCCCTTCTCCTCCTCCTCCTCTTCCTCCCCTTTTCTTCCTCCTTCTCCCCTTCTCCTGCCCTTCTCACCCTCCTGCTGCTGCTTCCATAAGAACATAAGAATGAGACTGCAAGAGACCATAAGGCCTACACTAGGCAGTTCCATGTTCATTACCACCTATCACTCATCCTCATCCATAAAATTACTTAACCTTCTCTTAAGACAACCGATAGTTTCAGCGTTTACCACATAGTTACTAAGTCTATTCCATTCGTTAACCTCTCTATTAGTAAACCGGTTCTTGCCTATTTCCGTCTTAAATCTAGATTTGTCCAACTTCAATCCATTACTGCGAGTCTTGTCCTGCTGTCTTAATATGATGACCTTATCTGCATCACCCTTGCTGAAGCTCTTCGACCCATTCGAATATCTTTATTTGATTAAAGCCCTTGATACACTTGAACACCTCTATTAGATCACCCCGCACTCTACGTCTTTCCAGAGAGTGTAAATTAAATCGGCTAAACCTATCCACGTAAGGTAAATTTCTGAGCCCATGTATCATTTCAGTCATTCTCCTCTATACCAATTCCAGTCAATCAATATCCATTCTATAGGGCGGAGGCCAAAACTGTACCACATAGTCGAAGATGGGCCTAACTAACGCCATATAGAGTTTGATAACTACCTCTGCACTTGTAAACATCCTAGCAAAGAAATCAAATGTTCTGTTAGCTCTATTCTTGGCGCTTAATGCACTGTTTCCTAGATTTGATGCCAGGACTCACTAGCACTCATAAGTCTCTCTCGCATTCAGTTTTCTCTAAAATTGTGTTATTTAAGATAAATCTGCTTTCTTTGAGATGCTGAAGCGTATTTGCCATTTCACCGACCACCTACTCCCCCTCCTCCTCCTCTTCCTCCTCCTCCTCCTCTTCTTGCTTCTCTTCTTTGATTTTCTTCGCTCCTCTCCTCATCCTGTCCCTCCTCTTACTGCTACCCTCCTCCAGCTCCTTCTGGCACTCCTCCTCCTCCTCCTCCTCCTCCTTTTCCTGCCTCTCTTATTTACCTTCCTCCTGTTTTTTCTCCTCCTCCGTTCTTATTTTGCTTCCTCTTCCTCTTCCTCTTCCTCCTTTTCTTTCTCCTCCTACTAAACGAAGGCCTTTACTTTCTTCTGTCCGGAGCATAAAGTCGTTCTCAGTCCACAAACGTTATAAATCAGAGTGGAAGCTTCTGGGACATTTACCAAAACAGCTCTCGCACGCACGCACGCACGCACACACACACACATATGCGCACATGTATACAAAGGAACCGAAAACGCAGGAGTTTATGCATTTTTCTGCATATA
>NC_134795.1:53689405-53696905 GCF_046742065.1 Oratosquilla oratoria
TTGGAAGAACCTTGGAGGCACTTGCAGAAATTGAAACGTGGTACGCCCGAGGACTCGAACCTACGGCCATCACGTGACCAGTGCTTGTATTGACTTAGACCATTACACCATACACACACACACACACACGCACACACACACACACATACACACACACACACACACACACACTATATATATATATATATATATATATATATAGATATATATATATATATACAGTCCTCGTCAAAAGTATGCGGCCCCTACTCCTTGCAGCCGCATATTTATGACGAAAATAGGAAGGCATTTTCTGAGGTGGAATTATGTAGATAGAATGTATCTGACAACACCCTGCTGTCACGCTGGGCCAACCGAGTGGAACGTGAGGGAGAACCCAGCCAGTCGTTCCCACACTGACGTGGGAAGAGCATTTACAGGTAGCCTCTCTTTTCGGGACCTTGCCTTTCTACACACTTTTTTTTTCATTTCCCATGGGTCTGTATCATTACCATGGCCCCTACAAAGGAATTGATTAAAGAGGTAATTGTCCAAGTCATTGGATTAAAGAAGGCAAGCCATGGAACTAAAGAAATCAGTGAAATGTTGAAGGTGGCCAAGTCCAAAATCAAAAGATACTTGGTGCGATTTCGGGAAGGAAGAGGGCTGGAGATAACATCACAGTAATCTGGTACAGGGGGTCCTAAGAAGACTTTTTCAAATTTTTTGCTTTTGTTAGTGGATTTGACTCTAAAGTACGCTTTTTGATATTCAAAAACATTGGAGAAGTCTTCTTAGGACGCCCTATCTTAGGTTTCTGGGATGGCATCTCCAGCTCTTTTTCCTCCTGAAATCCATCTTTAACATTTCATCAATTTCTCTAGTTCCATGGCCTGCCTTCTTTAATCCAATGACTTGGGCAATTATATCTATAGCCAATTCATTTGAAGGGGCCATAGTAACGATACAAACCCTAGGGGAATGCAGAAAACCAGTGTGTAAAAAGGCAAGGTCCCGAATAGAGGGGTTACCTGTAAATGCTTTTCCCACAGCAGTGTGGGAGCGATTGGCTGGGTTCTCCCTCACGTTCCACTCTATTGGCCCAGCGTGGCAGCAGGGTGTTGCCAGATACATTCTCTCTACATAATTTTACCTCAGAAAATGCCTTCCTATTTTCATCATGAATAAGCGGCCACAGGGAGTAGGGGTCGCATACTTTTGACGAGTACTGTATATATATCAACCACAATTCACTTTGATTCTAAGCCATCAACATCGAGAATCTCGAGGAGGCATACCTGCAGAAATTCAAACGTGGTACAGCCAAGGACTCGAACCTATACTAGCATGTGACAAGTGATAGTGTCTTAACCGATTGCGCCACCAAGAGAGATATAAGTTGAGCGTAACTTTTCTTATATATTTGTATGCTCGAGTTACATGGGTCCCAGTGAACAAATTTACATTTCACTTTAATTCTAAGCCATCAACATCGAGAATCTCGAGGAGGCATACATGCAGAAACTCAAACGTGGTACAGCCAAGAACTAGACCCTCCGCTATCACGTGACAAGTAATAGTGCAGCTAACATATTTGTATGTTCAAGTTACATACACGTAGACGAAATTTTACGTTCAACCCATCTCCACCATGATAATACAATTGGTAAGTATACAACGTGGGAAAGTATTTGTGCAAGTAAATATGTTCACTGGGATCCATTCAGTGTTGTACAAATACTTCCCCGCGTTGTATACCTATCAATTGTATTATCATAGGTTGGATGGACTGAAGGCAAATATTTTGTGTACGTGTATGTAACTCGAGCATACAAATATATAAGAAAAGTTCCACTCAACTTATATCTCTCTTGATAGCGCAATTGGTTAAGTCACCATCACTTACCACGTGCTAGCGGAGGTTCGAGTCCTTGGCTGTACCATGTTTTAATTTCCGCAAGTATGCCTCCTCGAGATTCTTGATGTTGATGGCTTAGAATTATATTGAATTGTGGTTGATAAAATGTATATCTGTTCACTGGGACCCATGCAGTGCCGTACATATGTATGTGTACACACACACACACACACACACACACACACACACACATATATATATATATATATATATATATTATATTATATATATATATTATATAAATATATATATATATGTGTGTGTGTGTGTGTGTGTGTGTGTGTGTGTGTGTGTGTGTGTGTGTGTGTGTGTGTGTGTGTGTGTGTGTGTGTGTGTGTGTGTGTGTGTGTGTGTGTGTGTGTGTGTGTGTGTGTGTGTGTGTGTGTGTGTGTGCTCGTGCGCGCGCGTGTGTGTGGGAGTATGCATTATCGTAAGTGCACGAAGTTGCAGTCTAAACAAGGTTCATTTCACGTTCATTTTAATTGCAAGAATTCTGTATACAATACACGATTATCCGTTCGTTAAATTTGCCATACACGGACTCTCCGATGTTCTTAAAGACTTGAACTCCAAATATTGAAGAAAATGGCGTTTCAGCATCAACAGATGGTTCTGTGTTCCTGTGCATCGATTTGAGTCCAAGAGAGCGTCTCCAGGAACTGATCTCAACTCCCACCTGCACATAAGTCATTCAGATTCTCGAAATATGCAAGTCAGGGAAAAGGGGATATAGATGGAAGGCTAAGGAGATACATCCGTGAGGGATTACGAGGAGGAGGAGGAGGAGGAGGAGGAGGAGGAGAGGGTGACGAGGAGAAGTAGAAGGAGAGGGAGAGTAGGGAGAGAAGGAGAAGGAGAAGGAGAGTGAGAGTGATAAGGAGAGGGAGAGGGAGAGGAAAGGAGGAGGAGGAGAGGGTGACGAGGAGAAGGAGAAGGAGAGGGAGAGTAGGGAGAGAAGGAGAATTAGAAGGAGACTGAAAGTGATAAGGAGAGGGAAAGGGAGAGAAGGAAGAGGGGGAGTAGGAGAGGAGGAGGAGGGGGAGAGGGGTGAGGAGGAAGAGGAGGAGAAGAAGGAGGAAGAGGAAGAAGAAGAGGAGGAGGAGGAGGAGAGGAGAAGAATAGAAGGAAAAGGAGAAAGAGGAAGGGGGATAGGAGGAAGAGGAGGTGGAGGAGATGGAGGAAGAGGGATGGGAGAGGAGAAGGAGGAGGAGGAGGAAGAGGAGAGGGTGACGAGGAGAAGGAGAAGGAGAGTGAGAGTGATAAGGAGAGGGAGAGGGGAGGAGGAGGAGGAGGAGAGGGTGACGAGGAGAAGGAGAAGGAGAGGGAGAGTAGGGAGAGAAGGAGGAGAGTGAAAGTGATAAGGAGAGGGAGAGGGAGAAAAAAGAAGAGGGGGAGTAGGAGAGGAGGAGGAGGGGGAGGAGGGGTGAGGAGGAAGAGGAGAAGAAGGAGGAGGAAGAGGAAGAAGAAGAGGAGGAGGAGGAGGAGAGGAGGAGAAGAATAGAAGGAAAAGGAGAAAGAGGAAGAGGGATAGGAGGAAGAGGAGGAGAAAGAGGGATGGGAGAGGAGGAGGAGGAGAGGGAGAGGAGGAGGAGGAAGAGAGGGAGAGGATGTAGGAGAGGGAGGGGATGGAGAAGAAGAGGAAGAGGAGGAGGAGAGGGAGAGGATGTAGGAGGGGGAGGGGAGGGGAAAAAGAGGGAGAGGAGGAGGAGAAGGGGAGGGAGAGGAGGAAGAGGAGGAGGAGGAGAAGGGGAGGGAGAGGAGGAAGAGGAGGAGGAGGAGCAGGAGGAGAAGGAGGAGGAAGAGGAAGAGGAGGAGGATAAGGAGGATAAGGAGGATAAGGAGGATGCAACGCTGAAGGGGATGACTTTGAGCATGAGTATACAAGGAAGGATCTCAAGAGGAATCAGGGAAGGACATCGTGAGCATCAAATGAGAGAAGGCAAGAAGAGAGACAAAGGGAGCAAATCCCTTCGAGGAGCTGTTTTGGAGTGCGTGGGTGAGGGAAGTGGAAAACGTCTTTAAAAGACGAGACAAAGAGAGATTAAATAGGGAACCCGCTCGTCTCTGCAGACCTAACTCACGACTCCAATGGTACACAATGTTATGTGTTTTTAGTTTTTGATAAGGTACAGTGAAGAGTATACGCCAGGGGACACATAGCTATCCCCTTTTGTCCTTCATGCTTGTCCTGCTGGGGTAAGTAATCCCTTTTGGGAATCGGTGAGTAGTGCGGGACTTGAACCCGGTACTAGGAAGATATGATGTTTATCCTCTTTCAATTGTCCCACCAGTGAACATAGATGATAATCACTCGACCTATTTCAATATATATATATATATATATATATATATATATATAATCAACCACAATACACTTTAATTATAAGCCATCAACATCGAGGGAGACTCGTGGAGGCCAGCATGCAGAAATTGAAACGTGGTACGGCCAAGGACTCGAGCCTGGGCTAGCACGTGACAAATGTGTTAGTGACTTAGCCGATTGTGCCATAAAAAATGTATATCTGTTCACTGGGACCCATTCAGTGTTGTACATACATATATGTACACACACATATATATATATATATATATACATATATATATATATATATATAAATATATACATATATATATATATACATATATATATATATATATATATATATTTATTTATGATGTAAGTTATTATTGTAACTACAATGAAAGATATATTTGCATGTTGGTCTTAGGTTAGGGTTAGCTGTCTGCAACAACAATATTGTTCGGGAGTTGTTTTAAACCCACAAACTGAATTTAGATACTAACAATTGCCATATGTATCCTTTAAAAGTGGACTCTTAGATATCCTTCAAATAATTAAACCTAACAGTCTTGTTAGACATAACCTCGTGGAAATGTTTAGAAAATTGTCTTAAGGAATATTGAGGGAATATATGATTCGAATCAGTGACAGGAAGAGGCAGCTTAAAGAAGAAAGACCCAGATATTTCACACAAGATGATAAGAATGAAAGAGACCTCAAGAGACCGTAAGGCCTACACTAGGGAGTTCCACGCCCATTATCACCTGTCAACCCATCCATAAAATAATCTAGTTGTCTTCTGAAAAAAAAAAAAAAAAAAAAATGGTAAACTAGGTCTTGTCTATTTCCTTCTTAAAATTAAGTTTATCTAATTTGAATAAAGTAAGAAGAGAAGGAGAGGAGGATAACTGAGAAGGGTGGAGGAGGCGAAGTCATATAATTCAGTAACAACAGCGAGCGAAGGGGCAATGAGTAATGATAGAAGAAGAAGAGGAAGAAAGAAAATCACAGAAATATTATGGCTGGAAGTGGAGGTGGTCGTGGACGGATAAAGAAGAAGAAGAAGAGGAGGAGGAGGAGGAGGAGGAGGAGGAGGAGGAGGAACAGGTGGGAAATTAATATCTTTGGTGGAAAAGAACAGAAAGGAAAGAGGAGGGTTGTTTGAGAAAAAATTAAGATTGAGGAAAAACTCAGAAGGAAATGCAAAGAGAAGGAAATATCGTCGAAGGAGGTTGCAAAAATAATGTTATTGAAAGCGCGACATGTTTTATTGATTTATTATTATTATTATTATTATCGTCACAGTTATGATTAACTTTATTACTATTGTTCCCGTTATGGTGATTTTTTGTTATAATCATTGTGTATTTTGTTCTTTTGTTCATTTCTTTACAACGTTATTGGAAGAAGGTAAATATTACCAAAAAGGTATGGATAAGACTACAATACAACAGGTTGGAGAGGGAGACAGAAACACACACACACACACACACACACACACACACACACACACACACACACACACACACATATATATATATACACACACACACACACACACACACACACACACTATATATATATACACATATATATATATATATATATATATATATATATATATATATATAGAGAGAGAGAGAGAGAGAGAGAGAGAGAGAGAGAGAGAGACAGACAGACAGACAGAGAGAGAGAGAGAGAGAGTACATGTTATTGAAAAACCAACCTCGCAATATGAATATACATAAATATGTATACGAAGAATGAGAACTGAGAAGGCGAAGAGGTGGGGGAGGGAGGGGGAGGGGGAGGGGAGGGGAGGGGGAGGGGGAGGCGGAGGGGTGTAGGACCAGAGCAAAGAAAAGTGTTGGAGGGGGGCATTGAAGTGCAGACCACGGTAAGACTCCCCCCCTCTCTCCCTCTCCCCCTCTCCCCCCTCTCCCACCATTGACAGTCAGCGACTCGTGAAAATACCAAAACCCTGGTTGAGGCTAGCGCGCCCCGACCAAATAATCACTGGCAAAGCACTTAAGTTTTCGGTATTTTAGGGGATATTTGGGGGCCTGTAGGGGGGATATTTGGGGGTTGGAGGGGATCTGGGGGGTAAGGGGAAGGTATTGAGGGTGAAATAAAAGGGAATGGGGGTTGGAGAAAGGGGATGTTTTGTGATTAAGGTAAACGTATGAGGTCAAAGAAATCTGACCTTTAATGAAGCAGGTAAACGTTAGGACTAAAGCAAGAAATGCGATTATGATAAATGTGCATAAACTGGACGTAACTGATTTCAAATGGAGCTTCCGGTGCCTTACTATGCTTGTCTATAGTCGTTCGTTAACAGGACTTGTCAACCTATTTTTTCTATCATGCCTGGTCATGAAATCGCTAACCATTCCCTAAATTTCATTAGTTTTAGTTTGTGGATCCAATTAGGATACTTTGTGAGCATTCTAGGAGTAATTACATAGAGGGAGAGGGCTAGGAGGGATGGAAGGTATGGGAGGGAGAATGAGATAGATAGATAGATAGATAGATAGATAGATAGATAGATAGATAGATGGATGATAGGTAGATAGATAGATAGATAGATAGAGAGAGATAGAGAAAGAGAGAAAAAGAGAGAGAGAAAGAGAGAGAGAGAGAGAGAGAGAGAGAGAGAGAGAGAGAGAGAGAGAGAGAGAGAGAGAGAGAGAGAGAGAGAGAGGTCTGCTCAGAGCAAATCATGAGACGAGTGGGCGGCAAGACCAGTATAAGCACAGGAAGAGGTGGTAGAGGAGGAGGAAGCGGAGGAAGAGGAGGAGGAGGAGGAGGAGGAATGTTAGAGGTGGTAGGAGGAAGAGGAGGAGGAGAAGGAGAAAGGGGAGGGGGAGGGGAGGAGGAGGAGGAGGAGGTTGGAAAGAGAAAGGAGGAAGCAGAGAAAGAAACGGAGGAAGAAGAATACAAGGAAAAAGAAGAAGAAGAAGAAGAGGGAAAAGAGGAAAGGAAGAAAGCGGAGAAAGAGGAAGAAGAGATTAGAAAAAGAGGAAGAGGAGGGGAATTAAGAAAGGAAAAGGATGAGGAAGAGGAAGAGGACAAGAAAGAGGAAAAGGAAGAGGAAAAGGAGGAAGAGGAGAAAGAAGAAGAAGAGCAGAAGGAATGAGAAGAGGAGGAATAATAAGAGGAAGAGGGACGAGAAATGAAATAGGAAGAGGAAGGGAAAGAAGAAGAGGAGTAGGAGGAAGATGTAGAAGAATAGAGGAGGGAGAGGAGGAGGAGAAAGGGGAAGAAGAGCAGAAGGAAGAAGAGTAAAAAGATGAAGCTGAAA
>NC_134795.1:53701905-53734405 GCF_046742065.1 Oratosquilla oratoria
AAAAAGTTCCGCATTTGATGTTGTTATTGTAGGATTTTGCATTCTTTGATCCCTTGTGTCGCGGCGCCAAAACCCAAACCGGGGCCCCCAGAATGTGGTGCCAATCCAGCGACCGTGAATTTTAAAGACCTTCGATAGTGTACTTAACTTAATGGCCCTTTTTTCTGGTTAAGAGTTAATCAATTTTATGATAATAAATTAACGGACCTTGGCTTGAACAGGGTCGAGACCCCCAATGAGACCAAAATCCGCTTCCTCGGATGGATAAGATGGATAATTTTTAATCCAGGATTGAGTAGGTGAAGAGAGTCTCGCTGTATTGAAAAAGTATCAAAACGCCGATCTACATTCCTTTCTCGAGAATGGAGGAACAAGAAACTTAAGAAAAGATAGAAAGGGACAGAGACTGAAGAAGAAGAAAAAGGAAGAAGATAAGATAGACATAATATTTTCATGGATAATTATCATACCCGCTGGCTGAGCGGGTTAGGGCGTCGTTACTTGCTGCGAAGGTCGAGGGGATGGTGGTTCGAATCCTGCCACCGCCGAAGTTTGAACCAAGGGCATGGTTCATTAAATTCGACGCTACAAAGTCCTCTGTGAGGGGCACAGTCCTAGCCTTCCGATTAGGGGGAAGTTTGTGACGTTAAACCATATCATGACGATAAGAACATAAGAATGAAGGAGACTGCAACAGACCGTAAGGCCTACACTAGGCAGTTCCATGTCCCTTACCACCTTTCCTCCCTATCCATGAAGTGACGTTAAACCATATCATGACGATAAGAACATAAGAACATAAGAATGAAGGAGACCGCAACAGACCGTATGGCCTACACTAGGCAGTTCCATGTCCCTTATCACCTGTCCTCCCTATCCATAAAGTTACCTCATCTTCTTTTAAAACAAACAAATGTTTCAGCATCCACTGCATAACATGTGAGGCGAGGCTGGTGTAGTGGTACAGCGCGTATTCGGTAAACGCAAGTGATCTTCCCAGAGAATTACCGGTGTGGCGAGGAGAATGGTCCCTTTCAGACTTTATATCCCTAACGACAAGTCATTCGGTTCAGCTGAGGGAAGGTCACTGTAGTGACATCAAGCATCAATAATCCTTCCCCCCATATCAGGAAGGGACAATACTGGTCGAGACGTCGTTGAATTCATCTTATTACAAAAGAAAAGAAAATCTGTCTTTCTTACTGACCAAATGGTCTTCTATTCTGCCGGTTTACGCACCTATTGTACTCCATTGAAGGGGGGGAAGGGAGTGGGGGGGAGTGGCAAAGAGGGGTAGGGGTGGCAAGAGGGGGGAGAGGGGGTGGCAAGGGACGCATGAAAAGACTCAGAGAGGACAACATCTCCCCTCGTTTCTCCCCTCACCGTCTTGTCCCTTTTCCTCAAGACTCCGCCAGCTTTTCCTGTTCCCCTTCTTTGCAAATCTTCCCTCTTTTCACCGCCTTTCTGACCAAGGTATTCTTTTTCCCCTCGGAGAGCTCTTCCCCTCTCTTTTTTCTCCTCAGAAAGCTCTTCCCCTCTCTTTTTTTCCCTCGGAAAGCTCTTCCCCTCTCTCTTTTCCCCTCGGAAAGCTCTTCCCCTCTCTCTTTTCCCCTCGGAAAGCTCTTCCCCTCTCTCTTTTCCCCTCGGAAAGCTCTTCCCCTCTCTCTTTTCCCCTCGGAAAGCTCTTCCCCTCTCTCTTTTTCCCTCGGAAAGCTCTTCCCCTCTCTCTCTCTTACCCTCGGAAAGCTCTTCTCCTCTCTCTTTTCCCCTCGGAAAGCTCTTCCCCTCTCTCTTTTCCCCTCGGAAAGCTCTTCCCCTCTCTCTTTTCCCCTCGGAAAGCTCTTCCCCTCTCTCTTTTCCCCTCGGAAAGCTCTTCCCCTCTCTCTTTTCCCCTCGGAAAGCTCTTCCCCTCTCTCTTTTCCCCTCGGAAAGCTCTTCCCCTCTCTCTTTTCCCCTCGGAAAGCTCTTCCCCTCTCTCTTTTCCCCTCGGAAAGCTCTTCCCCTCTCTCTTTTCCCCTCGGGAAGCTCTTCCCCTCTCTCTTTTCCCCTCGGGAAGCTCTTCCCCTCTCTCTTTTCCCCTCGGAAAGCTCTTCCCCTCTCTCTTTTCCCCTCGGAAAGCTCTTTTCCCCTCGGAAAGCTCTTCCTCTCTCTCTTATCCTCTCGGAAAGCTCTTCACCTCTCTCTTTTCCTCTCGGAAACCTCTTCCCTCTCTCTCCTTTGGCCTCCTCAGCCTCGGGGTCCCTTTCTCTCTCCACTTCCTCTCTCCCCTCAGTCTCTGTCCCCTCTTCCCTCTCTTCGCTCTTTTCTCTCGTTCATATCTCTTACCTCTCTTTCTCGTAAACCTCTTTACCTCAGTCCTTACCTTCCTCGTCCTCTTTGCCAATTGTCGCTTGCTTTACCTCTCCTCTTTGCTTCTGTCATCTAATCTTCCCTTCTCGTTGCCTTTCGTTCCTCTTCCATGTCTCTCTCTTCTCCTCCACTTCAACCACTCCCACTCCCCTTAGCCTTCCCCTTTTCTCTTCCCTTCCCACCCTCATTACTGCATTTCCCTAGTTTCTTTTCTCCCCTCGAAGTCTCCTTCCCCCTCGGTATAACAGCTGTACTCTCACAATCTTTCTCACACCTTCGGCCAGAAATCCCCCAGCTCTCAGAGTCTCGCTTTCTTCTGTGACGGCTTTTGTATGGGACCAGACGGACGATGTCCTCAGGATCGAAGCCTACCTGACGCGCAGACTTCTTGAAGCCGAAGAGTCTGAGACGAAGGTGAAGGAGGTCGGTTTTTTTTTTTTTTTTTTTTTTTTTTTTTTTTTTTTTTTTTTTTTTTTTTTTTTTTTTTTTTTTTTTTTTTTTTTTTTTTGCGAACACCGGGCTGTGCCCGTCTCGGCCCCTCGGGGGCTCGGCTTTACTTTTAGCGGATTTCTGTGGATAGATTATTTATCGTAACGCGCGTTCTCACATCATCATTATCACCACCATCATCATCATCATCATCATCATCAATTAAACATTTTCAAATATCGATTATTTCTACAGCCTATTATTTTTACGTACTATTATCTACTTACATCTATTTTTTTTTTTTTTTATGTATTGAAACAGTTGCTTTATTCAGTACTTAAATACCAATTTCTAACCTATTCATTTATTTGCATAATAGATATGTATGTACATTCTTTTTACTTATTTACGTTTATTTTTATTTATTCATTTATTTATCTATTTATTCATTTCTAATTGTTCATTTATCCAATTCATATTGCTGGTACCAAAATCTGAACAAATGCTTAATGCCTTCGCTCCAAAAATCAAATAATAAATATTATTCTCTCTGCCGCCAGACGATTTTATTCGCTGGAGGAAAGCCTTTTCAACACAAAAACATTCCTTATAAACTTCAGTTTCGGCTAAAACCTGGTGGTTCTATTCAGCGGAAGGAGCCAATCGGCTGAAGAAGGAAATAGGCAGGAACTGGATAACGAATGCAATAGACTTAGAATCCATGTAGTGAATGCTGAAACAGCTGGTTGTTTTAAGAGAAGATGAGCTAACTTTATAGACAGGTGGTCTTGTGATCCTCACAGGTGGTCAGGAACATGGAACTGCCTAGTCTAGGCCTTAGGGCCTCTTGCAGTCTCAGCTGACGGCCTCAGTTGTTGCTGTTGTTACAAACGATGGACATGGCCTCCATCGAGGATAAGGTTGAGTCAATCCTGATCAACACAACGAATCCTATACTTAGGAATTTTCACTAATTGGCGCCAGGTGGTTCTGTCGCCAGGTGGTTCCGGCGCCAGGTGGTTCTGACTGCTGATGGTTCTGGCGCTAGGTGGTTCTGGTGGCTGATGGTTCTGACGCCAGATGGTTCCGGCGCCAGGTTGTTCAGGCGCCAGGTGGTTCTGTCGCCAGGTGGTTTTGGCGCAAGGTGGTTTTGGCGCCAGGTGGTTCTGGCTCCAGGTTGTTCCGGCGCCAGATGGTTCTGTCGCCAGGTGGTTTGGGCGCCAGGTGGTTTTGGCGCCAGGTGGTTCTGGCTCCAGGTGGTTTTGACGGTCGATGGTTTTGGTTCCAGGTGGGTCTGTCGCCAGGTGGTTCTGTCGCCAGGTGGTTCTGGCGTCAGGTGGTTCCGGCGCCAGATGGTTCTTGCGCCAGGTGGTTTTGGCGCCAGGTGGTTTTGTCGCCAGGTGGTTTTGGCGTCAGGTGGTTCTAGCGGCTGATGGTTCTGTCGCCAGGTGATTCTGGCGGCTGATGGTTCTGGCGTCAGGTGGTTCCGGCGCCAGGTGGTTCCGGCGCCAGATGGTTCTGGCTCCAGGTGGTTCTGGCGGTTGATGGTTCTGGCACCAGGTGGTTCTGGTGGCTGATGGTTCTTGCGCCAGGTGGTTCTGGCACCAGATGGTTCCGGCACCAAGTGGTTCTGACGGACGATGGTTTTGGTTCCAGGTTGTTCTGTCGCCAGGTGGTTCTGTTGCCAAGCGGTTCTGGCGTCAGGTGGTTCCGGCGCTAGATGGTTCTTGCGCCAGGTGGTTTTGGCGCCAGCTGGTTCTGTCTCCAGGTGGTTTTGGCGTCAGGTGGTTCTAACGGCTGATGGTTCTGTCGCCAGGTGGTTCTGGCGGATGATGGTTCCGGCGCCAGGTGGTTCCGGCGCCAGATGGTTCTGGCTCCAGGTGGTTCTGGCGGTTGATGGTTCTGGCGCCAGGTGGTTCTGGTGGCTGACAGTTCTTGCGCCAGGTGGTTCCGGTGCCAGGTGGTTCTGGCACCAGATGGTTCCGCCACCAGGTGGTTCCGGCGTTACGTGGTTCTGTTGCCAGGTGGTTCTGGTGCCAGGTAGTTCCGGCGCTACGTGGATATGTCGCCAAGTGGTTCTGACTCCAGGTGGTTCTGGCGACAGCTGGTCCTTGTGCCAGTTGGTTCTGGTGCCACGTGGTTTGATTCAGTCCATGACCTGACATCGAAGAAGAAGTCTTGTACCAAACGTGACCCCGAATGACCTTACCACCTTCATTCTCTGCTTCTTTAGGTTTCAGTAAACTTGAAAACTCGTTTTATGGTAACAGCTCTAATGACCCGAAGATGTTGCCATATGAGTGTGTCAACATTTGTTTTTTTTCAAATTCACTGAAATAGGGTATAATCAGCTTAGCTATTTCAGTCCGATTTCTTACTTTATAGGTATCACTGCTAGACACCATAAAATTTTATTCAGCTAGGATCTTACAAATATCCTTCTAAGATAGAGATAGATAAAGAGAGAAAGTGAGATACTAAAAAAAGAGAGATCTAATAGACAGAGACAGAGGTGGAGAGAGCGAGAGAGAGAGAGAGAGAAACAGAAGGAGATAGAGACAGAGATAGAAGCACAGAGAGACAGACAGACAGACAGACAGAGAAAGAGAGAGAAAGAAGGAGACACAGACAGAGATTCAGAGAGAGAGAGAGAAACAGAGGGAGATAGAGACAGATATAGAGGCACAGACAGACAGACAGACAGACAGAGGTGAGAGAGAGAGAGAGAGAGAGAGAGAGAGAGAGAGAGAGAGAGAGAAAGAGATAGAGAGAGAGAGAGAGAGAGAAACAGAGGGAGATAGAGACAGAGATAGACACAGACAGACAGACAGACAGAGAAACAGAGAGATAGGAGACACAGACAAAGAGTGAGAGAAAGAGAGAGAGAGAGAGAGAGAGAGAGAGAGAGAGAGAGAGAGAGAGAGAGAGAGAGAGTAGTAATGGGTCAAGCAAATCCGCATCGTCTACACAAAACCGATTTCCAGAACATTCTTAGAAATCTTCAAGTCCTCCCCCTCCCCTCCCCCGACCGGTCAAGTGGTTAGCATTACGGTGTTATAATGAGGACCAAGGTTCCGCAATTTAAAAGAAGTTTATCTTTAATGGCAGACAATTTTATTCGGCTAAGGAACCGTGGTATACTTGGTATATTTGGTTCTTATTAATGTTCTCACAGTTTGGAGGGAACATGGGTAATTTGTATTTTTTTTTTTTTTTTTTTTACACCAGCGCGTATATCTTTTATCTCTTATGTATATATATATATATATATATATATATATATATATATATATGTATATATATATATATATATATAATATATATATATATATTTTTTTTACTCTACTATAGATATGAGCAGCATATAAGCAAAGTAATAGCAACAGAAGAAGTACGTCATATATTTATTTATTTATTTATTTATTTATTTATTTGTTTATTTATATGTTTATTTATTTATTTGTCTATTTATTTATTCATTTATTTATTTATTACTTATTTCTGCATCTATTTTTTTTTTTTTTTCTTAGGTGGATATTATGCTTTCAGGTAGGTTGTGCTGCTTGTGCTGATTTTCGCCTCGAGCGTTATGAAATGATTTCGTACTAAACTCGTTTTACTCCAATATTTAACAATAAAATAACGAGTAAACAGCAGAGGAGAAATCAACAAACACACGCACACGCACACGCACACACACACACGCACACACACACATACACGCACACATTTCATGGAGCAGAGGTAGCGTTCACGGCACTACTACGTCGGTCCGGGTTCGAATCCCGCCCGGTGCTGAAATAACTTCAGTATCACTGCGCTAGGAGTCGTTACTCCAACTCTCGTGGGTGGGGAGTTGGGTGTGTGTGTGTCTGTGCTTTTAAGGTCACAGCATTACCCATAGATCGGTCACATAATTATGAGCTCTCTACCGGGAGGGAAATAGCTGACGATCACGAGTCGAACACGTGGTCCAAGACCATGGTGAATCACACATACACACGCACACAAAATGCATTTATGTATGCCAGGCAGAAGTCTTGCATGAATATTTGCTCGCCCTCCAATACGTCTTCTGGTCCTTCGGCCAATATCGACTTCGATCAAAAATTTCTTAGGGTCCGACTTCGACTTTCGCGGTTTTCCAATGTGGTCACCTCCTACACACACTGAACTCTCCGAAGCCACTTTCTTCTCCTCCTCTTCCTCCTCACCTCCTTCCTCCAACCTCCTCTCCTCTTCTCCTTCCTCTCCTCCTCACCCTCTTCCTCCTCCTCCCTCCCCTCCCCTTCTCCTCCTCCTCCTCCTCCTCCTCTTCCTCCTCCTCACCTCCTTCCTTTCTTCCTTCTCTTCCTCCTCTTCCTCGTCCTCACCTCCTTCCTTTCTTCCTCCTCCTACACACACAGAACTCCTCGCAGCTCTCACCCTCTTTCTTCCTCCTTCCTCTTCCTTCCTCCTCTTCTTCCTTTCCTCCTTCCCTCCTCCTCCTTCCTCCTCCAACACACACAGAACTCCTCGCAGCCACTTTCTTCTCCTCCTCTCTCCTTCCTCTTCCTCCTCCTCGTCTCCTTCCTTTCTTCCTTCTCTTCCTCCTCTTCCTCGTCCTCACCTCCTTCCTTTCTTCCTCCTCCTACAAAACACGGAACTCCTCGCAGCCACTTTCTTCTCCTCCTCTTCCTCCTCCTCACCTCCTTCCTTTCTTCCTTCCTCCTCTCCTCTTCTCCTCTTCCTCTCTCCTTCCTCCGTCCTCAAGCCCTTCTTCTTCCTCCCTCCTCCTTCTCCTCCACTCTCTCTCCTCCTCTTCCTCCTCCTCCTTTTTCTTCTCCTTTTCCTCGTTCTCACCTCCTTCCTTTCTTCATTCTCTTTCTCCTCCGCCTCCTCCTCCTCCTCTTCCTCCTCTTCCTTTTCCTCCCCTCCTCTTCCTCGTCCTCACTTCCTTCCTTTCTTCCTTCTCTTCTTCTCCTCCTCGTCCTCCTCTTCTTCCTCCTCTTCCTCGTCCTCACCTCCTGCCTTTCTTCCTTCTCTTTCTTCTTCTCCTCCTCCTCTTCCTTCACCTCTTTCTCTTCCTCTTCCTCGTCCTCACCTCCTTCCTTTCTCCCTTCTCTTTTTTCTTCTCCTCCTCCCCTCCTCCTCTTTCTCTTCTTCTTCCTCGTCTTCACCTCTTTCATTTCTTCCTTCTCTTTCTCCTCCTCCTCCTCCTCCTCCTCCTCCTTTTTCTCGTCCTTACCTCCTTTATTTCTTCCTTTTCTTTCTTCTCCTCCTCCTCCTCCTCCTCTTCTTTCTTCTGTTCTTCCTCGTCCTCATCATCCTTTCTTCATTTTCTTTCTTCGCCTTCTCCTCCTCCTCCTCTTTCTCTTCTTCTTACTCGTCCTCGCCTCATTCCTTTCGTCCTTCTCTTTCTTCTTCTCCTTCTCCTTCTCTTTCTCCTCCTCACCTCTTTCCTTTCTTCCTTATCTTTCTTCTTCTCCTCCTCTTCCTCCTCTTCCTCGTCCTCATCTCCTTCCTTTCTTCCTCCTCCTCCTTCTCCTCTTCCTCCTCACCTCCTTTATTCCTTCTCTCTTCTCCTCCTCCTCCTCCTCTTTCTCCTGTTCTTCCTCGTCCTCATCTTCTTCCTTTCGTCCTTCTCTTTCTTCTTCTCTTCCTCCTCCTCCTCCTCTTTCTCTTCCTCCTCCTCCTTTCTTCCTCTTGCTTCTTCTCCGTTTCCTCCGCCTTCTTTTTTCTCCTCCTCCTCTTCCTCTTCTTCCTCTTCCTTCTCTCCCTCCTCCTAATACTCCTCCTCCTACTCCTCTTCTTCCACTTTTTTTACACCTTCTCTTTTTTCTCTCTTTTTTTTTTTTTTGCTCCATCCCCTCTCCCTCCTCCTCCTCTTCGCCCCTCTCTTTTCCTCTCTCGTTCTTTGTCCTCCTCCCCCCAACTCCTTGTCTTTTTTCCTCTCCTCTTCCCCTCTCTTACTTCTTCTCCCATTTCCCCTCACCCTCCCCTTTCTCGTTCTTTTCTTCTTTTTCTTCTTTTCCTCTCTTCTCCTCCTCTCTCTCTGACTTCTTCCCCACTTCCTCTCATCCTCCCCTCTCTCGTCCTTTTCTTCTTTTTCTTCTTTGTCTTCTTTTTCTTCTTTTCCTCTCTTCTCTTCCTCTCTCTCTTACTTCTTCTCCCACTTCCTCTCATCCCACCTCTCTCGTTCTTTTCCTCTTTTTCTTCTTTTCCTCTCTCCTCCATCTCTCTCTTTTTACTTCTCCCTCCACCCATCCCCTCATCCCCCTCCCCTCCCCTCTCCCCCACCTCCTCAACCTCCTTTCTATCTCTTCTTTCCACTCTCTTTCTACCGCAAATATCACTCCATTCAGTTAGCAATATACCTACATTTCTCTGAAAATCTTCGAACGGGAAGATAACATTAATTGGTCATTATGTGGCATTAGGTAACATCGTTGTTGTTGTCCTCTCATGAAGAGGCTATTTTGGGATCACCAATGTCTAGATCTTTAAGTAGATCAGGGTTCTTTGTTATTTATATTCACAGCTTGTAGAGACAATGCAGACACAAGCGAAGTCATAGTGTATGAGCGATATGTGTGATTTTAAGCGACCGACTTATAAGATTTATTTGGACTAAGCGGGATTCGAACCGCATATAACTTGATTAGCAACCCATTGCCCTACTAGCCGATCTGCTGTGATTCCCCTGATATAATAGTTTCCAATAGTGAAATAAACTGAATGAACTGGGGAGTTTATAATCCATATATAGTACAAGAGGGTATTACAGTATTTCTGTATAAAATATTTTAGTCTATAGATTCATAAGATTTCATAAATGTATCGCATGAACCTTTGGGTTGATTTTGATTTTTATAATTTTTTATTCGTGGTGGATGGAAATGGAATGGATGGGAGTGGAATAAGTGGGAGTGGAATGGGTGTGTGCCTTTTGACTCGGCTACCCCTCTCACATGGGGGAAAAAGCCTTTGGTATATACTCGTGTAGAATGATTTTCCTTTGGCTATTCTATTTAACTATTTATTTATTTATTTATTTATTTATTTATCTATTTATTATTTTCTACTTTTATTAGATACAATTTTAACTACATTTCCATGAGGTCCTTCCATACTGGGTTGCAATTATCTTTATGTTTTTATGGAAGGAGTTCCCTTACTGGAAGTGTTAACATATACGTAATATCAATAACTTTTATAGATGTCATGTCAAAAGGCAGTTAGGTTTATTCAATCAAAAGTACGTGTCACCGTAATGAATATCGTTTTTTTTTGTATAATTTGCATGATTTGCATAATGTATGTACATACATATACCAAAGGCTTTTTCCCCTTACACGGGAGGTAGCCAAAAGACAAAAGCATAGAAACCACTCCCACCCATTCCATCCCCTACATACTCCACTCCCCTCTACCCTCTTCCCTCCCTCTTGTAATGTATATAGAATGCGTAAGAGGCACATTGTGCATGATATGCTAGATGGCTATAACGTGCATGTGCATGATATGAATTATCTGTATGATTTGCACAATATGCATATGCATATATGATGCATGATATGCATGATCATCTATTAAGTCATACGGAATAGTTTCCTACTAAATCATCTCTCCGCTAGACAATTTCTTGCAGATAAAGGAAACCTATTCTCCATTAAAGAAAGCTCGCTGGTTGAGCAGGTTAGGGCGTCGTTACTTGCGGCGAAAGTCGAGGGGGTGGCGGTTCGAATCCTGCCACCGGCGAAGTTAAACCAAACCACGCTACAAAGTCCTCTGTAAGGGGCACCATACTAGCCTTCCGATGGGAGGATTTGAATAATATCATTATCCATTGAATGCCGCTCCTTCCCGCTATACTATTCCAATCAATTTTGTGCGTTTTTGATCCTTTGAGTATCAAAAACAAAGTTAATCATTCAAGTGATATTTCTTTTACTCAAACTCGAAATCTCATTTTCCACAAAGTTTCCTCCTGTGCACAAACTCATTCATCTCCCAAAATCCACAAAACTCTTCAAATTCATTTATCCATTCAAAACATAGGACTCCACTATCTCCTCACACTAAGTTCTCATCCACCCAAATCCCCTTCCCCCCCTCCTCCCTAAAAAAAAACAAAAAAAAAACGCCCAAATCTTTCTTTCCCATTTTCCTTCGGGTGGATTCCCCGAGGGCACTAGTTCGATTCTTATCTACAGCAAACTGTGGCAAAGAAATGAGCTTTGGAAAAACAGTCATGGGGACCAAAAGAAATCCCGACCTAATTGATTCTCTCTCTCTCTCTCTCTCTCTCTTTCTCTTTTTCCCTCTCTCTCTCTCTCTCTCTCTCTCTCTTTCTCTCTCTCTCGTTTCTTTACTTTTTCTTCTTCCTACTTTTTCTTTTCTTTTCGTTGAGTTTCATTTCTTTTTGGCCATTTCTTGTTCTTCTTTCTCTTATTTTTTCCTCTTTTGTATCCTGTTATATATTTTTTTTCTTCCTACAATTATTTTTCTATTTCTACTTCCACTCCTCCTTCTTCTCCTTTCCCTTTTCCTTCCCCTTCTTTTTCCATTTTTTCTTCTTCTTTCTCTTATTTTTTCATTTTTTTCTTTTTTTTTCTTCTTTTATATCATGTTATGTATTTTTTCTTCTTCCTATATTTATTTTTCCACTTCTGCTTCCACTACTTCTCCTTCTTCTTCTTCCCCTTCCCTTTCTTTTTCCATTTCTTCTTCTTTTTCTTCTTCTTCTTTGTCTCTTCTTCTTCTTCTTCTTCTTCCTCTTCTTGTTCTTCTTGTAAGTCTTCTTCTTCTTCTTCTTTGTCTCTTCTTCTTCTTCTTCTTCTTCCTCTTCTTCTTCTTCTTCTTCCAAGTCTTCTTCTTCTTCTTCTTCTTCTTCTTCTTCTTGTAAGTCTTCTTCTTCTTCTTGTTCTTCTTGTTCTTCTTCTTTGTCTCCTCTTCCCGTTCCAGTTATTTCCATCTTCCTTTCGGATCTTCTTTCGCTTTTGCTTTTACTCCTCCTCCTCCTCCTTCTTCTTTTTCTTCTTCTTGTTCTTCTTCTTGAAAAAGTTTATCTTCGTAATCATTCTTCATTGCCTCCCTTTTGTTTGATGTATCTCTCGTAAACCTCACATTTATTCATGTTCTGAAATTTCCTGTTGCTATGTCTTTCAATATTCATCGTTTATACTTTTCGGAATTGAACAAATAAACAAATTGAACAAATAAATATAGATAAATGACTCAATAAAAACACTGGGAACGTGTGTTTTATAAATGCAAGGTAACCACTTTAGGAAATAAATAAACGGAACAGAGCGCTTTCGTATATTACATCCAGTGTAAATTACACTGAAGATGTAATATACGAAAGCGCTCCTTTCCGTTTGTTTATTTTCTAAAGTGGTTACCTCGCATTATAAATAAATGAATACTGTAGTTAAAAATTTTGATAAATTAATAATCTTACACAATATGTTCCTTTTTATGGAATCGAGCATACAATCGATACTAGTGTCTTCAACATTTTGTTAATTCCATTTTTGTTGCGTATCTACATTTTTGTTATTATTTTTTTCAATATTGTAGTTCAGAATCGTAAGAATTCTCAACCCAAAGTTCAGATGCATAAAGGCATTCATAGCAACGATATGGTGGGAAAAGAAAATAATGTCATATTATTTTAACTACATATTTGAAAAAATAAAATAAGATAAAGTACGAGTGATTCGGAATCTACCACTCCAAAAAGAAAGAGAGAAAGAAAGAGAGAAAGAGAGAAAGAGAGAAAGAAAGAAAGAGAGAAAGAAAGAGAGAAAGAGAGAAAGAGAGAAAGAGAGAAAGAGAGAAAGAGAAAGAAAAAACGAAAGTCGAGGACTCATGGACCGTTTCATTCATTTACAAAAAAATTGGGGGAAGGGGGGAGGGGAAGGGGAAGGGGAGGTGGATGGGGGAGGAAGGAATAGGGAGGAGGGGAAGGGGAAGGGTTAGGGGAAGGGGGGAAAGGGGAAGAATGATGGGGAGGGAGGAGGGAGGGGAAGGGAAGAGGGGGGGAGGGAAGAGGGAAGGTTAGGGAAGAAGGAGGGGAGGAAGGGGAGAAGGAGGAGAGGAGAAGGAGGAGGGAAGAGGGAAGGGGTTAGGGAAGAGGGGAAAGGGGAAGAGGGAGGTGGAGGGGGGAAGAGGAAGGGGAGGGAAGAGGGAGGGGAAGGGGAAGGGGGATAAGGGGAAGAGGGAGGAGGGAAAGGGGAAAAGGGAAGAGGGAGGTAAGAGGGAGGGGGGAGGGGAAGGGGAGAAAAGGGGAAGAGGGAGGGGTAGGGAAGAGGGAGGATGGAAGAGGAAGGGGAGGGAAGAGGGAGGGGAGGGGAAGAGGGGAAAAGGTAAGGGGGAGGGCGAGGGAAGAGGGAAGAGGGAGGAGGCAGAAGGATGGAAGAGGAAGGAGGGGGAAAGGGAAAGGGGGGAAAGGGAAGAGGGAGGGAAGAGGAAGGAGGATGGATGAGGGAGGGGAGGGGTTAGGGGATGGGGGAAAAGGGGAAGAGGGAGGGGGAGGGGAAGGGGGTAAAAGGGAAGGGGGAGGGAAGAGGGAGGAGGGAGGAATAGGGGGAAAAGGGGGAAGGGGGGAAAAGGGGGAAGTGGGAGGGCGAAGGCTAACCTCTCCTCCACTTCCTCGGTGGAAGCCACTTCCTCTCCCCCCCCCCCAGTCCTCACACTCTGGACCCTCAGGTAGGTCCACTTCCTAATCCATTTCGTTGATAGTCACTCTAATCTACTCTAATTTCCGCTTCCTCCTCCTCCTCCTCCTCCTCCCTCCTCCTCTTCTCCTCCCTCCTCCCTCCTCCTCCTCCTTCTCCTCCTCCCTCCTCCTCTTCTTCTCCCTCCTTCTCTTCCTCTTCCTCCTCCTCCTCCTCCTCCTCCTCTTCCTCCTCCATTATACTCCCGTCTATACTCCCTACTCGGTTCCCTTTTGTCTTAGTCATATCAAACACAAGCATAAGGTGCGTATAGCTTGTCAATGATCCTGTCTGTCTGTCTGTCTCTTTGCCTGTTAGTCTGTCTGTCTGTGTCTGTCTGTCTATCTGTGTGTTTGTATGTCTGTCTATTTGCCTCTCTACCTGACTTTCTGTCTCTGACTGCCTGACTGTCTGTCTGTCTGTCTGTCTGTCTTTCTACCTGTCTATCTGTCTGTCTGTCTGTCTGTCTGTCTGTATGTCTATCTTTGTCTTCCTGTCTGTCTGCCTGTCTGTCTGTCCGTCTCCCTCTCCCTCACCCTTTGAATTTTTTGTCAAACAGTCCACGTTACTATTTGCCCTGTCTCTCCACTATGTCTTTTCCCTTCCCCCCCCTCTCTCTCTCTCTCTCTCTCTCTCTCTCTCTCTCTCTCTCTCTCTCTTCCTCCCTCCTCCTCTCACTCCTTCACTCCCCCACCTACCTCCGTACCTAACTTTCTACCAACTTCTGTACCTCCCTCCCTCCTCTCCCACTCTCCCTCCCGCTCCCAGCCCCTCCCTTCCTCTTTCCTCTTTCCTCTTTTCTTCTTACTCTCTTTCTCTCGTTTTCCTTCCTCCTCTCATTCCTTCACTCCACCCACCTCCTTACCTAACGTCCTACCTGCTTACTTAACTCCCTAAGACCTTCTCTCACACTCTACCTGCTCCCTCTCTCACTCCCTCTCCAACGCCTCCCCCTCTATTCTTCTTCTAAATCCCTCACACTGTTCGTCCTTCCCCATACTCCCATCATAAATTCAGAAACTCCAACACCTGTCGCTGCGCGTCACCACTTCCATTTCATTCGCACTCCCCCACTCCCATCCTCCTCCCACAACCTCCCACACAACGCGCTGGCGAGACCCTCCCTCTGCCAGCTCCTGAGGGGGGAAGGGGAGAGAAGAGCAAAGAGAAGAGAGAGGGGAGGTTACTGGAAAAGAGAGAGAGAGGGAGAGAGAGCGACGAATGGACAAAACAGCCTCGGGCGCTCTTCGGCCCGACGCCATTTTTCTTTGCTTGTCCGGTGTCATTCTTCGGGAGCTTTGTCACTGAACTGGAGACTCCGAAATCCGAAGACTCGGAGATCCGAAGACCCCGAGACTTGGAGAGCTCGAGGCCCCGAGGGCTCGGCCACCGGGCCACCTCGATCCCCAACGAGTCTTCAGACTTCGGAGTACATGGAAGGATGTTTGAAGAAAAGGACTTTCTATGGAAAGTAAGACGTGGAGGTAAAAAGAATAGAAAGTAGCTACAAGGGAATAAAGGAAACTAAAAGAAAGGGGGAATGGAAGAAAGAAAAAATAAAGGGAACAAACAGAAAAGAGAGAAAAAATAAAGGGAACAAACAGAAAAGAGAGAAAAAATAAGAAAAAAAAAGGAAGGAAAGAATGTAGAAGCAAAGGAAATAAGGAAAATTTTAAGAAAGGAAAATGCAAAGGCAGAGTATAAGTTGCGAAAGAAGGAACAATGAAAGGAAGAAACAAAGGAGGCGAGGAGGGGAAGCAGTTGATTAGGGGTAAAAAGAAGAGGGAAACGTAGTGAGACAGGAGAGAAAAGAATAGGAATTGAAAAAAAGTTAAACTAGTAGAAAAAAAAAACAGAAAAAAAGAGACACTGATTTGGAGGACAGACTGTGGAACAGCATCCTGGAACTTGAGAGCGTCAGGTGGAATGTGAGAATTACTTTACAGAGTAAATGTGGAGTGAAGGAGGCGGGAGAATCTTCGCCAATCCACCCGTGGGAACTCCATAAACATGATTAGTTAAGTGACACCGTACGTCTACCAACGAATATGGTAGATAGTTACGGTTAAACTCGTTGTGAAATGTTTTCGAAATAATCGAAACTTAAACATTTTTGGAGAAAGAATTTCCATATATTTTAATAAGGATGGAGATAGGAGGATCTTTGCTAATCTACCCGTGGGAACTCCATAAACATGATTAGTTAAGTGACATCGTACGTCTACAAACGAATATGGCAAATTATTACAGTTGAACCCGATGTAAAATGTTTTCGAATTAATCGAAATTATTAAACATTTTTGGAGATGGAATTTCCACAGATTTTAATAAGTTTCTAGGTTTTCAAACCCCATTTTAGATAAAAAGTTTGGTCGATTTTGATATGTTTATGAAAGAAATTACAAATAGGAAATATATAAAAAGTATAATATAAAGTGTAATATTAAACAGGAAAGGAAGGAAAACCACGAGAGAAAGAAAGGATTCAAGATAAATGATGTAAAAAAATCAAAGATAGAGAGGGGGAAAGGAAGAAAAAGATACACATAAGACGGAATCCCATAAGAAAGAAAACGGGAATCCAAGATGTGTCAGGAAAGATGGAAAAGAAAGAGGAACGAAAGAAGTTGGAGAGAAAGAAAATGGGAAAAGACTGATTTTAAGTGATGTAGGAGAAAGGGGAGAAAATAGTAAAGTGGAAGCAAGATGGAAGTAGAAAAAATGATAGGGGAGAGAAGGCAACGAAAAAATGAAGGATGGATCGAAATCTGTTGAAACGAAGACATAAAAGGATGAAGTTCGGTGCCCATTGTACAGTGAATGACAAGAGTACCATAATACATCGCTCACAACTTGAAAAGATTTCGTTAAGATACAGCAACTTTGTTGCGGAAAGGACGAAAGAGGAAGAAAAGAACTGAAAAAGCTAATGATCCCTGGAAAATGAAATCTCGAATCTATGAAATTATGAAAATCGATCAAAATTATGACACTTTGTAACCTTTGAGTCCTCCAGAGTAACAGAAGTTTCGAGAAGACATTTTGAAACCTTAGAGTCTTCAGGAGTAACAAATTTCGAGAAGACACTTTGGAACCTTTGAGTCCTCGAGAACAATAGAAATTTCGAGAAGATATTTTGGACCCTTTGAGTCTTTAGGAGTAACAGAAATTTCAAGAAGACACTTTGGAACCTTTGAGTTTTTAGGAGTAACAGAAATTTCAAGGAGACACTTTGGAACCTTCGAGTCCTCGAGAGTAACAAAAATTTCGAGAAGACACTTTGAAACCTTTGAGTCCTCGAGAGCAACAGAAATTTTGAGAAGACACTTTGGACCCTTTGAGTCTTTAGGAGTGACAAATTTCGAGAAGACACTTTGGAGCCTTTGAGTCCTCGAGAGTAAAATAAATTTCGAAAAGACAATTTGGAACATTTGAGTCTTCAGGAGTGACAGAAATTTCAAGAAGACACTTTGGAACCCTTTGAGTCCTCAAAAGCGACAGAAATTTCGAGAAGACATTTTGGAACTTTTGAGTCTTCATCAGTAACAGATATTTTGAGAAGACACTTCGGAACTTTTGAGTTTTGAGGAGTGACAGAAATTTCGAGAAGACACTTTGGAAACTTTGACTTCAGGTATGACAGAAATTTTGAGAAAACGCTTTAGAAACTTTGCGTCTTCTTTGTGTAAACTTTCAGGAGCGATAAGAAGAATAAAAACAATAGTAACAACAAAAACAAAAGCATTGGTAACATCTCTCTTAATAATACAGATCGTAATAATACCAATACCAATAAAACTAATAAAGATAACAATAACAGCATATATTCATAATCATTAATGGACAGAATATATTAAAAACATCACTTCATTCTTTACAAAACTTAATTCACCATCGGATCTAACAAATGATTATCAAATATTGGTGAGTAAAAATAGAAACTAAAAGAAAAAGACAAAATTCAGATTGCTAGACCATCCCATCTCCTTAAAGAATGTGACGATGAAAATTATTCTGGAGAGAAATTATTCACTTGGGTTCCAGGGATGATTTGATTTAACAGAAAACAATTCCAACTGAGGCAGAGATGATTTCAGTTTTAGAAGGCGGACACAATTTTGACTAAATCTTTCCTCAATTCTTCATTTTAGAACTCTTTACAATGTTTTCTGTAGAATGATTATATAAATATATATATATATATATATATACATATATATATATATATATATATATATATATATATATATATATATATATATAAACTCTCCTACTGAGATTCGAACCCTTACCTGAGTGGCTTGCTTTCTATTAGTCGAAGACCGTACCGTCACGGCACCATGACCCTTCAAAACGGAACGACATAGTTCACGTACGAATCGACCCGCCGAGTGTATGTCATAATGACGCACAATATATATATATATATATATATATATATATATATATACACGTAGTGTATTTTTCAAGACAAATTCTTCCACTACCATCTCTCTTTACTCAATCGCAATTACTGTACTTTAGACGGACTTGCATCAGAGTTAAACACTTCAAAAATGTTAATCCACATTTCCACTCCGTTAAATTCACCATTTTACCACATCCTACTTCTTTCACACACGTGATTTCAAGCAAATATGACATCACATCCTTTGGTTTGAAATATTCTCACTCTTAACCCATTCAACTCCGATGACAAGATGTCTTGTCATTTGGTCAAATAAAACAAAAAATCATAATAAAACAACAAAATGTTTTGATGATCAAACAGCACCAGAAAAATATGGACGTCATCAGTCCTCCTCCTCGAGGAGGACTGATGACGTCATATTTTTCTGGTGCTGTTTGATCATCAAACATTTTGTTTGTTTTATTATGATTTTTTGTTTTATTTGACCAAATGACAAGACATCTTGTCATCGAAGTTGAATGGGTTAAGTATCCTCCACGCTAGACCGAAGAGACCATAATTGGAAGAGAATTTGTGTTTATCATTTTCTTTCTCTTTTTCGTGAAGACACTTTGGACCCGTTTGAGTCTTCAGGAGCGACAGAAATTTCGAGAAGACATTTGGGAACTTTTGAGTCTTCATGAGCCAGGCAAACACAACAGATATATACATAAATAAATAAACAAACAAACAAATAAATAAATAAATAAACAAACAAATAAATAAATAAATAGATAAATAAATAGCAAATAAATCACCCTACAAAACTCACATTCTTCTTTCCCTTTCCACCCACTCTCCCCTCCGTCCACCTTACATCTCCTCCTCCTCCTCCCTCTCTACTGTAATCTGTCTCCTAACTTTTAAGTGGTCCTCCAGTATCTTCCACCATCTTAGTAAGCTCCTTCCATGCAGCCTCTGCCCACTTGGCAGGGTCTCTGGTTTGCTGAATGAGACGAAGAAAATCTTCAGCGTCGAGATTCCAAAGTTAACAGACTCTCACTGTCCTTCAGCATCTCACTACAGAGCTTTCTTTGTTTTCGTCGTCCTCACGTGTATATAGATTTTTTTCATCTATTTTCCTCTAATTATTCTTATTCTTCTTCCTCAATCCTTGACAGATCCCTAAGACAAAGACCAGATTCTGTGTACTTATCTGGCAAGTTCATATTATACGATTGATACTCGTATATGCATATAAACATACATATATACAAACATACACGCATACATACATACACATGCATACATACATACGCATGCATACATACATATACACATACATATAGATAGACGGGTAAACTGATAGATAAATGAATAGCCAGATAAATAGAAAGACGGATAGACAGACAGACAGATATAAATATATATATATATATATATATATATATATATATATATATATATATATATATATGAACATTTTTAGCTCTGCCAAAGGATTCGAACCCTGACCTGTATGTGTGTAATCACGAAGCCAAGATGCACAGGTCAGGGTTCGAATCTCTTGGCAGAGCCTCTAAAAATGTTTCAATGTCTTAAACATACACAACCATATATATATATATAGATATATATATATATATATATATATATATGTATGTATATGTATATGTATGTATTTATATATGGGGTCGAAGGGAAGGAAAGGGGAGGATCATATCGAAATAGCGGGGCTTTATGCTGGGCGAGGAGGTCTGATCCTGACTCTCGACCGCATTTTGTCCGCCCCATTAGGCGGGGCCCTGCCCGCCCTCCAAGCCACAGCCTTCTGCGACTCCGACTCCCCCACCTTCTCGGCTCGCAACCCCTATCCCTTGCGGCCCTGAAGTCCTTCCCCGGTATTCTTTTTTTTTTATTTTTTTATTTTTGAGAGAGAGAGAGAGATAGATAGAGAGAGAGAGAGAGAGACAGGAGAATCGATAGAGTCCAAATATTCTTGTGGAAAGAGGTCAATATTTTGAAAAACACTTTTTTTTTTTTTTTTTTTTGAGAGAGAGAGATAGAGAGAGAGAGAGAGAGAGAGAGAGAGAGAGAGAGAGAGAGAGAGAGAGAGAGAGAGAGAGGAGCGTCGATAAAGTCCAAACATTCTTGTGAAAAGAGGTCAATACTTTTAAAAAACACGTTATACACGGTAACGTTCCTAGCGCATTGTTGATCCACTTAATTACGAATGATTCTCTTCGACTGCCGAGCTAACTCTAAAGAAGACGGGATCCTGATCGACAGATTTCGTTACGTTCGGGGTACACGTCTCATTTGGAAAAAAAAAAGAAAGAAAGAAAGAAAAGGAAATAAATGAAATGCACTTCCAAAAAGAGCCTGGTAAATACAGCAGATATATACATAAATAAACACATAAATAAATAAATAAATAAATAAATATATAGCAAATAAATAGGTAACTAAATAAACACATAACAAATAAAGATAAATAAATAAACAAGTAAATAAGTGCATAAATCAATATATATATACATTGTTGTTCCACTTAATTTCGGATGATTCTGTTCGACTGACGAGCTAACTCTAAACAAGAAGGAGTCCTGATCGACAGACTTCGTTACGTTCGGGGTACACGTCTCATTTGAAAAAAAAAAAAAAAAACTGGAATGCACTTCCAAAAAGAGCCTGGTAAATACAGCAGATATATACATAAATAATAAACACATAAAAATAAAAAATAAAAATAAATAAATAAATAAATATATAGCAAATAAATAGGTAACTAAATAAACACATAACAAATAAAGATAAATAAATAAACAAGTAAATAAGTGCATAAATCAATATATATATATATATATATATATATATATATATATATACATATATAAATAGCTAAATAAATAATTGAATGAGTATTAAGTAAACGAATATATCCAATCATAAACGACTACATGAATATGTAAACATGACTGAATAATCACATAAAAATGAACAGAAAAGACAAACATAAATAAATACATTAGAATATATAATTGAAATAAAATAAGATCAGGTCTGAAAACGAAGTAACGACCAATCAACTCCCTGTACTATAGTATTAGTTTAATTGTTAAAATATCTTTTAGGACACCAATCGAGTAATTAGGTCATTCCCTCGATGGCTCAAAGTAAAATAGCAGTTTGAAAAGCCTAAGCCAGGAGACGCCTAGCAGCAGCCGTCACCTTTGCCCTATAGGCCTCTTGGACTGTCGAGGCAGTCCAAGAGGAGCGTGGGATTCGAACCCACAACTAAGTGAATGCGGTGGCAGTTGAGAAAGAGATTGTAAGGTAGGGACGGGTGTAAGAGGCTGGTGGATAAATTTATACATACGTTTAATTCACCCCATCGAGAAACATTACTTACTTGTTACAGAAGATATGGTGTAAGGCATACTTAAGTTAATGAAGGAATATAATACCATAGAAGGGAACAGTTAACAGAATTAAACCAGTAATTACGGACAGACGGGAACTGAAAGTGGTGGAGGTGAAACGGGGAGGTGAGTTTGCTATGTACATCAAAAGTTGGTTTCTTCCCTATCAGATATCAATATGGTTTAGAGGGCTGGGGGGCTAGTGAGTACGGAGTGTTAAGGGTGTGGGTGAGGGGGAGGGGTGGCTACGGTCGAGTATGGTGGGGGGGGGAAGGTTACTGTAGAAGTGATCACGTGATTTGGGAACATGGTGGTGAACTTGGGTTTTGGCTAGTCACAAGAACATTAGAATGGAGGAGACTGCTAGAGACCACAGGGCCTACACTTAGTAGTTTATTGTTTAAGTGGGAGGAAAGATACGCTTTTGCTTACGGTCTCGCTCGCGATTTTTTTTTTTTTTTTTATCTTTGATTATTTTATTTTAATCTTGATCTCGCTCTCTTTCTCATTCTCTCATGAACTTTTCATCTTTTTCCTCTTATCATCGAACAGCCCTTCAACACTTTCGATATCCAACGTTTACGTAGTTCAGTGTCACATCAAGCCTAATCGCGCGAAACAATATGAAACAGATAAAAACGCACAACACATTACCATGACATGCGAGCGTCTCAGCGGTTATCGTTCAATTTTCAAATTCATCGATCACTTAGTCAGTTTTCCTTTTAGAGACGACTGTACATAGGATAGTCACCTGAGACACTATGAGGTGACAACAACTCAGTATTAAGGATTAGGTGTCTAAGCGTAGACAAGAGTCCAACAAACTTTCAGGAGTTAGCGAAGAGGATGGGATGAGATGGGGAGGGTGGATGAGATGAGGAAGTAGGGAGAAAGGGGAGGGAGGAGGGAAGGGAGAGGGAGGAGGGAAGGGAGAGGGAGGAGGGAAGGGAGAGGGAGGAGGGAAGGGAGAGGGAGGAGGGAAGGGAGGAGGAGGAAAAGGAGAGAGAATTTGGCAGTCAGAGAGATGAGTAAGAGGAGAAGAAAGAGGGATATGAGGAGGGAAGGGAAAGAGAGGAGGAAAAGGAGAGAGAATTTGACAGTCAGAGAGATGAGTAAGAGGGGTGGAAGAAAGAGGAATATGAATAGGAGGAGAAAGAATAGGAAAACAAAGAATAAAAGAGGGAGAAAGAGGAGGAATGTGAGAATATATAGGAGAGAGAGAAAGAGGAGTAGGAGGAAGAGGAGGAGGAATAGGAATAGGAACAGGAATAGGAAAGACAGGGACAGAAGAAACACACACACACACACACACACACACACACACACACACACACAAAGCGCGTCACTTCAAAATTGGGGTTTATAAATCAAGGAAGACAAAATTCTGAAGAACGTAAACTAATTATCATTTCCCCTTCAACCGAAGTCGCCTTTTGCAGAATACATTGTTCATTACCAGAAGATTCCGTTCACCTGAAGAGATAGATTCTAATATTTTGGGGTCTTGATCATATAATAGCCTCTTCGATGCAGAGGTCGCTTCTCAATTGAATAAAATCGTCTGAAGTTAGCTTTAATAAAATATTCAAAGGGCGTCACAGGTCTGATGAATTGAAGTACAGAGGAAGGGAGTGAGTATTCGGAGATATCGCCAGAACGTTTTCGGTTAGACACCCGACTCATCCATACGGTAACATAATTACTTTATTTTATTTTATTTATTTATTTATTTATTTATTTATTTATTTATTTATTCAGTTATTTATTTATTTATTTATTTATGTTTACTTATCTATTTATTTACTTTATTTTATTTTATCTTTTATTTTTATTTATTTTTCATTTTATTTCATCTTATTTTAAATTTTATATTTTATCTTATTTCATTTTATTTTATTTTATCTTATTTTATTTTATTTTACTTATTTTTTCCTGCGGGAAGGCATGTATTTGGTTCTAAAGCCAGGGGTTCCTAACTCCTGGATTCCGACCCAAGCTGGGTCGTCAAGCCATTTCAATGGCTTCCCAAGGATCTAATATTCCCATTAAGAATATTATTATGAGTAATAGTACTGTACTAGAATACCTAAATCGTTAACGTCTAAGAACAAAATTAGGAAGACATAGATAATTTAATTGACGTGAGAAATCTTTTTAACATTTACAATTATTTTGAAATTTAAAAGTAAAAAGAAACTGTTTACCAAGGTATGGGTTGCCATGGTCGATCTGGATAGGATTTTGGGTCGTTACATTAAAAGGAACCATTCTTCTAAAGGATCGAGTCCTCAGGAGATGATACTGTGAGCAGGGTCGATTTTCGAAAAGGGAGCAAGTACGTGGATATACCTGACCTCATTCTGTATAATTTCCCCTTCAACACTTTTATTCTGGCTGAAGATATGCGATTTTATTCAGCTCAACCAAACCTTTCAATGCTTCCATAGGTTAGAATTATAAATCTAGAGATCATATTTGATGAATAGAAAAAATGAGTGTGATTAAATAAATCATACACAAAAGGCTTTCCCCCCCCTTATAAGGGAGGTAGCCAAAAAACAAAGGCATACGAGAAACCACTCCCACCCATTCCATCCCTATCACACTCCACTCCCCTCCACCCTCTTCCCTCCCTCTTATCTTGGCACCTCCTGGATGATAAATAGATAAATAGATAAACAAATGAATATAGACAAATAAGTAAGCAAATAAATAATCATATAAATAAATAGATGAATAGATACATAAAGAAACATAAAGATAAATAGATAAGCGAATACATAAATAAACAAATTAATGAATAAATAGTGAAATAAAATTAGAAAAATCATATATATAATTAGATAGATTGATCTATTATCTATATTTAATAAAAAGGGTAAATTTGAACCTATCCTCGAGGTAAACTTTGATTCTTCTTATCTTCGGCCTCCGTTCTTGGGCAAACGTGTTCCCCTTCTTATCGTCTTCCTCTCTTTGCTTTTGAATTCTTTTTTAACAAAATGTGAAGGTCTCTGCTTCCTCCTCTTCCTCCTTCTCCTCCTCTTCCTCCTTCTTCTCCTCCTCTTCCTCCTTCTTCTCCTCATCTTCCTCCTTCTCCTCGTATCTTCTTACCCTCTTTGCTTTTGAAATATTTTTTAACAAAATGTAAAGGCCTCTGCTTCCTCCTCTTCCTCCTTCTTCTCCTCCTCTTCCTCCTTCTTCTCCTCCTTCTCCTCATCTTCCTCCTTCTCCTCGTATCTTCTTACCCTCTTTGCTTTTGAAATATTTTTTAACAAAATGTAAGGCCTCTGCTTCCTCCTCTTCCTCCTTCTTCACCTCCTTCTCATCTTCCTCCTCCTCCTCTTATCGTCTTCCTCTCTTTGTTTTTGAAATATTTTTTTTAACAAAATGTGAAGGTCTCTGCCTTCTTCTCTTCCTCCTTCTTCTCCTCCTCTTCCTCCTTCTTCTCCTCCTTCTCCTCATCTTCCTCCTTCTCCTCTTATCTTCTTACCCTCTTTGCTTTTGAAATCTTTTTTAACAAAATGTGAAGTTCTCTGCCTTCTTCTCTTCCTCCTCATTCACTATCCTGTTCACTCTTTCGTTCACTCAACTTCTACCTCAACCTCATCTCGACCTCCTCCTCCTCAACTTGTCTTCCTTTTCGACTTTCTCCTCAGTTTCAACCTCCTATCCTCTTTCAAGTTCCTCCTTCTTCTCTTCCTCTTCCTCCTTCTTCTCCTCCTCTTCCTCCTTCTCCTCCTTCTCCTCCTCTTCCTCCTTCTCCTCCTCTTCCTCCTTCTTCTCCTCCTCTTCCTCCTTCTCCTCCTCTTCCTCCTTCTTCTCCTCCTTCTCCTCCTCTTCCTCCTTCTTCTTCTCCTCCTTCTCCTCCTCCTCCTCTTCCTCCTTCTTCTCCTCCTCTTCCTCCTTCTTCTCCTCCTCCTCAACCTCCACCTCAACCTCATCTCGACCTCCTCCTCCTCAACTTGTCTTCCTTTTCGACCTCCTTCTCAGTTTCAGCCTCCTAACCTCTTTCAAGTTCCTCCTTCTTCTCCTCTTCCTCTTCCTCTTCCTTCTCCTCCTCCTCCTCCTCCTCAACCTCTTCCACTTCATCCTTCACCTACTCAACTTTCCCCTCCTCATCTTTCCTTTCACCTCAACACTCTTCTTCTCTTCAATAATTTCCTCTTCCTCCCTCATCCTTCATCCACTCCTCAATTTTATCCTCCTCTGCCTTTCCCCTTACCTCTTCCTCCTCAACCTTTTCCTCAACTCTCTCCTCATCTTCCTCCTCAACCTTTTCCTCAACTCTCTCCTCCTCTTCCTCCTCAACCTTTTCCTCAACTCTCTCCCCCTCTTCCTCCTCCTCTTCCTCCTCCTCCTCCTCTTCTTCCTCCTCCTCCTCCTCCTCCTCCTCCTCTTCCCTCTTCTCCCTTTCCCACCGCCTATTATCGTTAATGCTGTCTCCTGCTATCCTTATTTTATGAGCTGACCGCTTTACTAAATGCCTTCCGCTTCAACCTTCCTTATATTCTCACTTCGTTTCTTTTGTCTAATACAATTTTCTTCTCCCCGTGTTTGCGTTCCCTTATTTGATATTTCCCCCTTCCACCAGTTATATGATTCTTAATGTTAATATTTGGGGCGAAACTCCGCCGGGTGTCCGGACCAGATGTAAAGGTGCTGTGTCTCGCTGCATTGCTTTCGACTCAAGTACTGTGGTAAGGGGTATTAACTAAGTTTTATGTAGTCAAAATACTAGTAACATGCTAGATTTAGTAACCATGTAGTGAGCACCCTAACCCGCTGGCTAAGCGGGGATAGGGTGTCGTTACTTGCGGCGGAAGTTGAGAGGATGGTGGTTCGAATCCTGCCACCGGCGAAGTTGGACCAAGGGCATGGTTCATTAAATTCCACGCTACAAAGCCATCTGTGAGGGGCACCGTCCTAGCCTCCTCCTTCTCTCTTCATCATCATCATCATCAAGAGAAAATGAGGTAACTTTATGGATAGGGAAGACAGATGGTAAAAGGCATGAAACTGCCTTGTATTGGCCTTATGGTCTCTTGCAGCCTCCTGCATTCTTATGTTCTTATATTCTTATGTACTAAGGACTTAAGTGATACCCCTACGAACCAGAGTCACGAATCAGTCATTTATGATTAAAGACTAATATTCTCTTAAGAATCTTGATCACTTTAAGCCAATGGTTACCTGGGATACCTGTGTCCCCCCCCCGAGGGGTATTTGTGCCCCCCAAGGGATACCTGTGCCCCCCAAGGGGTATGAAACCTTGAACCTGGGGGTACGATACATGATACCCAGTGGCAATGGTACTATATGTTTACCATGAGAAAGCATAATGTGCATTCATTGTATCCTACTAATAGACATTCTTAATTTGAAATAAAAAAGTACCTTTGTTCAGTAATTGAATATATATCTAATCATTTCTCAGCAAGGTTTGTATCACTAATCCTTTTCCTATGCATTGTATTTGTATTGGATGGAGATACGAGATTATTACTATTATTATTATTATTATTATTATATTATTATTATTATTATTATTATTTTTTTATTTTTTTTTTTTTTTTTTTTTTTTTTTTTTTTATGATCGAATGGTGCGGACTCTTTAAAGATTAAGAACCATGGTTTAAACTAGTGGTTTCCAAACTTTTTTTTTAGCTTTTCAACAATACATACTAAGGAGTAACATTAATCCTAAAGCCTGGAACCGCAATATTTTATTCTATTTATTTGTTTATTTATTTATTTATTTATTTTGTCAACCCTCCATTACCCCCAATATTTTGTTACCTTGTGTTAGCGTGGTATCATTGTATATCATACCATTATTATAGTACATTGTAATTGTGTGTTGCTTATTTGGGGAAATATATGTTTTCCACTCTTTATAAAATTGTCATATGTTTTGTTGTTTGTTGTTTTATTATCTATTATAGTTATGTGTAATCATTGTATATATTGTAATTATATTGGATATCGCAAATGCGATGCATGTCTGTTCGCGCCAAATTGGCAGCTTGGCGTCAGTTGAGAGCCAGATCTCTTTGTATACACACGCATTAATTGTCAGTGGTATCAGAGATTACAGTGTATTTAACCCCGTTTGGGAACCACTGGTTTAATCCCTATCACGCATTTCGTCGTTTTGTTACACTTCTTAACATCTTTACCATCTCCACGACCCCACCTCTAATTCCCCAAGGATAGAAGCGCTGGTAATTGACGACAGAGTACTAACACGAGCAATTGTCACCCTTGTCGAAATCCCGAGGAAGCAGAAATAATTACCTTCGTCGTTTGAGTCAGCACATAGTAACTTTCGTTATAATTAGTATCTAAATTCTACGAAATCAATGTACAGTAATCTTTAGAGCAACGTTTCCCAACCTTTTCCGACCATAGCATCCCCTGTTGTCGTGTCTAAGCAGTCCAGCCCCCTATCCTATTATTAGAAGGATAAAAGAAAGTGAAGTGTACTGCATGATGATTTATTTTTTGATGCCTTAGAACTGAAACAAATTGACAATATTATTTGTAGAAGAAATAAGAACACCCTAGAAAGACAAAATAACATGGAAAAAGTCAAATATGCACAACTAGGTAATCAATTATACATATATCAATGCAATTTTGTGTGCTTCACTTCCCAGCAGTCCCTAGAATTGATTTCAGCACCCCAGGTTGGGAAACGCTGCTTTAGAGTATTAGAACCGAACTCATAGTATCTTCATAAGACATTTTCAAGGTCTACGAGACTTAGACATTCTCATATTGATATGGTCACTTCACGGGTTTTATGATATCTACTTTGCTTTACCTTACTCTGGATATGCTGTGTCTTGCGACACTGCTTCTGACCCAGGGCAGTGGACAAGATGCAGGGATGACCCGTCATCCAGGAGGTGCCGAGATAAGAGGGAGGGAAGAGGGTGGAGGGGAGTGGAGTATATAGGGGATGGAGTGGCTGGGAGTGGTTTCTATGCCTTTGTTGTTTGGCTACCTCCCGTGTAAGGGGGAAAAAGCCTTAGGTATATGTATGTATTGAATTGATATCTACAGTTGAAATTTTCTCACTTTTATGCAAAATTTCTCTTCATGATTCTTTGATTTCATTGAATTAAAGTTTAATCATTTTCAATATTTTCTTGAAAATATAGTTTAGTTGAATCCAAAAGTTACATATTATGACTATTATGATAGTGAAAAAATCTTCGCAGAATAGATAAATGAATAAATATATAGTAAATACATAAATAAATGAATATGTAAAGAATGAATAAATAAATCTATAGATAAACAAATCAATAGATAAATGCATTTGTAAATAACTAAGGAATCGATAGCAAGTAATTAGTATAGAATATCTCCAAGAGAAAGTCTCAGAGGCAAAGATACGAAAGGAAAAGTAAAGCAAAAGGTTCGAGAATACTTGAGTTTCATTTGTCAGAAGAACAAACAAATCATATTTCACCCCAAACTTAGCGCTTCGGCTCTTGCTACGCCCTTTGCTTTGTTCCTTTAATTGTTTCCCTGCATGTACGCAGACACACACAAACGTACACACTCAACCACGCACGCGCACACGCACGTTCTCGTATACACACACATACGCTCGTATACACACACACATACGCACGCGCACACACACAATAATGCATACATACATCCATCCATACATACAGTACATACACACACATACATATATACATACATACATACATACATACATATATACATACACTCACATACATATATACATACATATATTTCACCTGATACATCGTTCTATTTATCTACTAGTACTGGTATTGTCTAGACTCTCACTAACTTTCATAAAACCATATAAGTTCAGCACACGTATCGATAAGTACAATTAAGATATCAAATGTCTTTGTAGGATGTACTTTGTCTAACGCCACACAATACCGCTACAGAGACAACGCAAACACGCAAAAATAACTTCCTTTTTTGTATATGATTCTTTGTGAGACTGTATGTTTCCGTTTTCTATGAGAAACGAAATTTGAATTAAGACAAAAATTATATACAAGTTTCCTGTTTTCTGAAGCAAAATGTAGAATATTTTTGTCCACATACTTCAAAAATGAGCAATATGGGGATATGAAATAATGTATATAATGAAACAATGCAGGGCTCTTCTTAAAACAAATAATAATATTATAGAGTCGTTTGACTTGGGAGTAACAAATTTTCGGAAGAAATGAAAGGATGAGATGGTATTTGTTTTGGCAGACCTCTTTGACCTTCTGATGGAATGTGTGACATAAGAAGTGCAAAAGAGGCAAAAAAGAGAAAGAGGAAGGGAAGAAGAGAGGAAGTGAGATGGAAGAGAGTTAAGGAGAAAAGAAAGATCGAGAGAAATGTGGACAAGGAAGGAACGGATGATGGAGAATAGAAGAGAAAAGAGAGATGGAGGAAGAGAGGTAAAGAGGCAGATAGAGAGGAAAGTAGTGCAGATGTGGGAAATGAACAATAAGGGAGAGAATTAGGAAGGGAGAGAGGAAGGGAAAGAGGAAGGGAAGGAAAGAAAGAGAGACGAAAGCAGGGAAGGGAGGCAATCAGGGAGGGACAAAAGTGAAAAAGGGACGAGAGCTGGGAAGGAGGGAGGGAGGGAGGGAGAGCGGGGAGCAAGGAAGAAGAAGAACAAGAAATTAAGGAAGCTAGGAGGAAGAAAAGTAGAAAGGTAGGTAATCAAGGAGAGAAGGAAGGAAGTAAGGAGGGAGAGAAGTAAGCAAGGAGGAAGAAAAACAAGAAAGTAAGGCGGCTGGGAGGGAGAAAAATAGGAAAGCTTAGGGAAGGGAGTGAGGGATAGAACATAAGAACATAAGAACATAAGGATGAAGGAGACTGCAAGAGACCATAAGGCCTACACTAGGCAGTTCTGTATCTATAACCACCTGTCATCCTCATCCATAAAGTTGTCTAATCGTTTTTTAAAACAACTGATAGTTTCAGCGCTTACTACATGGTTACTAAGTTTATTCCATTCGTCGACCACCCTATTAGTTAACCAATTCTTGCCTATTTCCTTTTTAAATCTAAATTTGTCCAGTTAATAACCATTACTGCGAGTCCTGACCTGTTGTTTGTTTATGATGACTTCTTGGAAGATGGGAGGGAGAGAAGTTAGCAAGAAGAAAAACAAGAATGAAATCTGGAATGGAGAAAAGAAAGAAGATAGGGAAGCAGAGAAAGGGGAAGGGAAGTAGGGAGAGAAATAATCAAGAAGAATGAAAAAACAAGAAAGTAAAAAAAAACTGGGGAGAAAAATCAGGAAGGAATGCAAGGAGGAGGAAGGGAGGAATCAAGGTAAGGTTTAGACAAAGAAAGAAACGAAAGAAGAAGTAATAGAGAAAGGGGGACGACTTCCAGAAGACCACGGATGGATCCAGACACCTTCTGGAACTCGAGGGCCTTTCTTTTTCCAATTACTCTTTCGGAAAACTTGGGGGCCCTGAAGTCAGATTCGACCACATGATGCATAAACCAAATACAAGAAAGTGTTTTCCTCCCCCAAAAGCCTCCTCTCTTCTCTCCTCTCCTCTACTCTCCTCTCTTTTCCCCTCTCCTCTCCTCTGCTCCCCTCTCCTCTCCTCGCCCGAGATGAATATGGCCTCTTCTTCAATCTCGCTTGGACGTCTTTCGGTCATGAAGGACATTCTGGCTGCCAGCAAGTGATATCATTCAAACTACCCATCCCCCAAGCCTAGCAGGATTAATAATTGTTAGTGTTAGTTAATATTTGTTAAATTATATTTATTTATTTATTTATTTACTTATTTATTTATATATTTATCTATTTATTCATTTATTCACATTTTTGGGATACTCTTCACTTCCGTAATGGTTTTTCAAAAACTTAGTTATCGAGTGTTTTCAATTTCTTTATTTTTTCTTCGTTATGTCAACTCTAATAGCAACTATCCATATGCCCTGCCAGGTGTACGATATTACTTAACTAGTCAGATTCATAACTATAGATTTATATAAAAGCATATATCATGTATTTGGATGTGTGTGCATCTGTGTATATATATATATATATATATATATATATATATATATATATATATACATATATATACACATACATAGACAGGGTGTTCGGGATAAATTTGATTTTTTTTTCTTCTGTCATTTCAGAACCATTTGAAGGATTTAATAGCGGTAGAGTACAACGGATAGCTGATTCTGTGTACTACTGTTAGGTGTAAGAGCTGGAGAACAAGGACGACTGGAAAGCACCGGAATATTGGAAGAGAATGACCTGCATCATGATGATTCGCCCCGGATTTAAACATTCGGAAATCTTAGCTGCAGGTCAGTGCTCCTTGAATACCGTGAAGGCCGTGAGATGTGAGCTGGAGAACTGGGACGGTGATGTAGAAGCAGTGGTTAGCAAAAGGGATCATAGCAGGCGTTCTGACTGTCCACACAACGAAATTCGTCGAAAAGCTGAAAAAAAAAAAAGTGCGGCAAGATCCAGGCAAGGCAATGCGGACCTTGGCGAGAGAGATGGGCGTCGGAGTGGCGACTATGAAGAAAGCCCTGAACGAAGATCTTCTATACTCCTCATACAAGAAGCGTAAGGGCCAACTAATCACCGCCAAGGCCCAAGAGAACCGCCTTACGTAAACCAAGAAACTCCTTAACAAGGTTAAACACCCAGTCGAGCCAGAGATGCTCTGGTTCTTCTCAGACGAAAAGAGCTTCTGCCAGGACCAGTTGCACAACACGAAGAACAACAGGTGGCTAGCCTACAGTCCGCACAAAGTTCCGCGCTATCATGATAACCAAGTTCCTTCATACTGTGATGGTCTTTGGGTGTGTTTACAGCGAAGGCCACGTCATGCTGACCCACATCATTGAAGAGGGACTTAGACTAACTTCAGATGGCTATATTGAGTTGCTGTCCACTGTTGTCAAGCGCTGGGTGGAGAGGGTGGCTGCGGGAAGACCATACGTGTGGCATCAGGATTCAGCTCCGTATCACACCTAGAAGTGGCTCCGTATCACACCTAGAAGTGGCTGTCTGAAAACTTCTACGACTTCACCAGTCCCGACATCTGGCCCCGCAACTTGCCTGACTTCATCCCAATTAACTATTATGTGTGGGGCGCAGTTGAAAAAGACACCTGGTGTTTAGGTGTCTCTCGAAGGACACTATGAAGACC
>NC_134795.1:53739405-53741905 GCF_046742065.1 Oratosquilla oratoria
TGAACTTCATTTAAGATTAACGTCAATCAGTTATGGCATATAAAATATACAACAAAATCACGAAAGTGATCAATTCTGCAAACATGGTTTAGGTTATTAGCATCAATGCAACTTTCTCTTACGCGAATTTCAGTAGGAAAAATATGCTTAAAAATCATGTACTGCAACTGTATAATATATGGACATTGATATAGGCTAGTGTATACAATGCAGAGATGCTTGACAACTAAGAGAGCACATCAAAAACGTAACTTTCCACTGATTATCCAGATTTAGGTGGTATTCTTAAACAAATCTTTCCTTATATAAATCTTATATATAAACCCTCGGAATGGAAAGATCTTTTATACCACCGTAAGAATCTTACGATGGTATTCTTAAAAAAAATCTTTCCTTATATTAATCTTTCCTTATATAAATCCTTGGAAGGGAAAGAATTTTCTAAGAATACCACCGTAGATTTTTCCCTTCAAACAACAGTACACAACAGCACATACCGTTTTGCCAAAATCCCGTTTTCAACTTGATTTAGTCTAGTTTTTGTGTATGCATTGTTCCAAATGAAAACAAATCACAAACCGATTATATAAAGATATTACAAGAACAATTTATACAAACACGAACTCAGGATGAGTGTTTGGAAAACGTAGCACTCATTTAAACCTTATATCTGTCACACACCTATTATCTCTACATTCATTCTGAGCCATATCATAGAACAATTAGCTATAGAGCATGCAGTGCTATCTCAGAGCAGCTGTCATAATATTTCATACCAGTCAACAGTAAAAAAGATAACTTCCCATTATGATTTATGATTATATTATTGAATGAACTTGATATTTATGACGAATTTACCCTGTTTGGTGGGTGTGCGGTGCTCACGCAGCACACCCATAATACACGGCCCTGCTTGGGACCTCCTCTCGGTTTCAAGAATTCCAGGATCTCAATGAGCTAAAAATATAAAGAGAGCTTAATTCACTGAATCTTGAAGAACCCCAAAGATGAACAACATAGAGAAACTTCTGAAAAAAAAAAAAAAAAAAAAAAAATACCATCACACTGATAGAGTTAATCGGTACTTAAAGCTCCCCTAGTGTTTCTTTTATCTCCTCTCTTTGCTATCCTTCCTCTTCGCTTCCGTCTCCTTCTTCCCATCCACCTCTGTAGTCCTCCGCTACCTCTTCACATCAGATCATTTCACCCTCCCACACATCTTCTGTGTCTCGCCACGCGCATCCTAAGTGTTTCCGCTACTTTCATTCAGTCGACGAGAAGTGAATTCCTTCTTTCGCTTCCCCTTTCTTCCATACGGTAGTCTGTCTCTATATGTAAATGTATATATATACATATATATATATATATATATATATATATATATATATATATATATGTATATATATATATACATATACCAAGGGTCTTTTCCCCCATGCAAGGGAGGTAGCCAAAAAGGAAAAGGCATAAAATCATTCCCACCCATTCCATCCCTCAATACACTCCACACCCCTCCACCCTCCCTCTCATCTCAGCACCTCCTGGATGACGGGTCATCCCTGCACCTTGTCCACTGCCCTGGGTCAGAAGCAGTGTCGCAAGACACAGCACATCCACAGCAAGGCCGCTTCATTAAATCGGCGACCCCCCTCTCCACCCCCCACCACCATGCATAAAAGGAGAAGACGGGGAGAAATCCCTTCGGGCTGCGTCAAATTTGCTCACACATACTACCTCACCCCCCATCCCCCCGCCCATTCCACCTCATGCATCACAACATCATCCATACACAACCATTCTCCACTCACCCCTGTCTTCTGTCCTCTCCCGTCCTTCCTCAACAGACATTCCCCTCTTCCCCAAAGCCCCCTTCACCCCATCCATCCACCTCATCCTAGGACGTCCCTTCATGTTCACTCCCTCCACATCTGCCTTCCATACCTCTTTTACTAGTCTTTCTTCACTCATTCTTTCCATGTGTCCAAACCATCCTGATACTCTTTCATCAACCCTATCTCCCAACCCCCTATTCTCCTCCTCACTTCCTCATTCCTCACTCTATCCAGCCTAGTAACCCCCATCATACTTCTCAGACACCTCATCTCAAAAATATTCAAACTCCTTCTCTCTTCCTCTCTTATGTTCCATGTTTCTGCCCCATACAGTGCTGTTGGCACAATCACTCCTTCATATAGTCTTCTCTTAGCATCCATTCCCAAATGTCTATTCCTAAATGTCTATGTATACATACATACATATATATATATATATATATATATATATATATACATATATATACATATATATATATATATACATACATATATATACATACATACATATATATATATATATATATATATATGTGTGTGTGTGTGTGTGTGTGTGTGTGTGTGTGTGTGTGTGTGTGTGTGTGTGTGTGTGTGTGTGTGTATGTGTGGTTCACCATGGTCTTGGATCACGTGTTGGACTCCTGATCGACAGATATTACCCTCCCGGG
>NC_134795.1:53771905-53784405 GCF_046742065.1 Oratosquilla oratoria
CAATATTGAAATAATCAACATAGTTGTGAAATACAATCATACGGATACACACACACACACACACACACACACACACACACACACACACACACACACACATCACTGCACTCCAAGCCGGTACTCCAGTTCTGTTGAGCAAGTAGTTGTGTGTGTGTGTGTGTGTGTGTGTGTGTGTGTGTGTGTGTGTGTGTGTGTGTGTGTGTGTGTGTGTGTGTGTGTGTGTGTGTGTGTGTACACGGGCATATATGTATACATGTGTGTGTGTGTGTGTGTGTGTGTGTGTGTGTGTGTGTGTGTGTGTGTGTGTGTGTGTGTGTGTGTGTGCTTACACGGGCATATATGTATACGTGTGCGTATGTGCGCATGTGTGCTTACGTGTTTCCATGTGCCTATACCTACACGTTGGTTTCATGTGTATATACTTCATGTGCTCATGTGTACTTTACCCACGATCCGCCAAGGCGCTATGTCATTCAATTAAAGAATATTTCCCCCGTTTAATACTCTCAGTTAATTAACCTACCGCGCCAAAAAAAAAAGAAAAAAATAATAATCTCTATTTTGGGTCCTTTATATTCCTTCGCGGGTTCCCATCAGAAGAAAAAAAAATATTTTTGTCACATAACTTACATTCTTAATAACGCGTTATATAATCACAGCAGATTAATAAAGCGTATAGAATTATGCTCCCCCATACTATGCATTTATTTACATTTTTATTTATTACTTTATGATATATTACTATAGATGAACAACAATTTAAGCTCAGAATTCAACCTCAATATTCTTATAGACTATAAACTGGACGTAATAGATTAGATTTAATTTGTTTTTAATAAAAATAACATTGGTAGTTAAAAATGAGTATTGTTTTTTGCAAATAATTGAGAGATTAGAAGATGCGAGTAGAAACAAAAGAGCATCGGCTGGTGTGGAAGACGATATGACGTCGAAACGCGTCCCAACCGCCGATGGCGCGCGCCCAATCTGTCGGCGACTCCATTTTGATTTTTAAAAGTTCGTTTAATCAGATAAAGGCACTACCGAGATTAAATATTATGAATTAAAAAATATTAGGACGACAAATTGGGTGTCAAAATTGCACAGATTAAAAGTTATGAATGAAAAAGAGAAATTAGTACTTTTGATATATTGCCCTGTGACGCCTGATCGGAAATGGTCGCATTCGCATCAAAACAAAAGAACATCTAAGAAAAAAGATTCAACATCGCTTCTTCTTAACCATCGCTACTTGTTTTTTTTTTATCTATTTATTTATTGTTACAGTTATTGATGTATAGCTTTACATATTTACTATGTGTTTATTTATCTATTTATTGTTACATTCATTGATGTATTACTTTACATATTTACGATTTATTTATGTATATATTCATTCATTTGTTTATCTGTTTATCTGTATATTTATTCAATTTTCTATTTATTTACGTATTTTGCTAAATTATCAGTAAGGAACTCCTAGAAAAAATAGGATAAGGACAGTTCATCGTAAACCTAACATTTCTTGAAAATAGTTATGAAATATCAAATAAACACGAATCCAATTATATATTTAACAAGTTAATTTAGGCGACAGTGATGAGATATCTTAATGAAAAATGACCTTTATGACGATGATTTTTCATTTATTTTGACTCACCCTGTGACACATTTTATTAATTTTACCCATCTTGGCAATACACGATTTTATTCAAAACTTATGAATTGAACTACTATTCGGAACTTTTAGTGAATTAAAAAAAACAGGATTCAACTGAATATTTTTTTTCTTTTGATCACTTCACAGGAAGGCTATTTCTTTATGTTTTAAAGGTTATTTTCTGTCTAAAGGAAGATGATTCCATTAAGATGATCAAATCCTATGAAACGATAAAAATCTTAAATTATAATTAGTTATATTCACGAGAGACAATTACATCCCCTTTGATGTACACACACACACACACACACACACACACACACACACACACACACACACACACACACACATATATATATATATATATATATATATATATGTATATACATATATATATATATGTATATTATATATATACATATATATATATATGTATGTATATATATATGTATACACACACACACACACACACACACACATATATATATATATATATATATATATATATATATATATATATATATCAACTAACACCACAGTCGGAACAAAAGAGGAGAAAGAGCCTTTGGTATATGTATGTATGCTAAATGCAATCCTCTTCAGTAGTACAAAGTGGGAGGAGGATGCTATCTTTCAATAGCAACCTCTTACAAAAGAAAAGGAACTAGGGAAGAAGTAAACACCACTACCCTCACTCTCTGGTGACCTAAGGATGACACGAGGTCAGGTCAGGGGGAGGAGGAAACCTGTAAACAGTTTGTTTTATAATGAACAATCTTGAGATAATCTCTGTGGTCCATTGACCCATTGACTTAGTTACAGTAGCGATATGCATTTCCTATCTTGGGACAAAAGAGACTTAGAGAGACTTCCGACCTACGATCTCCTATTTTCGAGTTTTTTCGTATTAAATTCCCTTTGACACGGTATAAGGCGAGAAACACAGAATAATATCCGAGCGAGGACATGTAACCTTCCCCCATATACCTCCTTTATTATTATTATTATTATTGTTGGTTTGGTGTTGTTGTCGCCACGAGAGGACCCACGTCTCACTCCAGCGGTCTTCGAGCGACGCGCTCGGCGAAGACCCGCCCGCTCGCATTGTCGTCTCCGAAGAGTCTTGCGGTGGTATTCTTAAAGAAAAAATCTTTCCTTACATAAATTTTTCCTTATGTAAATCTTATATAAATCCTTGGAAGGGAAAGATTTTTTAAGAATACCACCGTAAGAATTTTGCGGTGGTATTCTTAAAGAAAAAATCTTTTCTTACATAAATTTTTCCTTATGTAAATCTTATATAAATTCTTGGAAGGGAAAGATTTTTTTAAGAATACCACCGTAAGAATTTTGCGGTGGTATTCTTAAAAAAAAAATCCTTATATCAATCTTTCCTTATATAAGTCTTGTAAAAATCTTTCCTTATATAAGTCTTGTATAAATCCTTGAAAGGGGAAAGATTTCTTTAAGAATACCACCGGACTCTCTAAAGTCGACTCTTTTACCAGAAACCCAATGGTACCCGGAGTTCATCATCAGCTCACAAAAAAATAAAATAAAATAAAAAAATAAACCCATAAATCCTCAAATATTTGTCTTTACAATCTTAGACTCTTCGAAGTCCGACTCTTTTACCAGAAACCCAATGGTGCTCGAAGTTCTTCATCGGCAGATGAAAAAATAAAAATCCATAAATTCTCAAGTATTTGTAATTCTCGAAGAGTCTTGAGCCCTCCGAAGTCCGATTCTTTTACCAAAAACCCAATGGTGCTCGAAGTTATTCATCGGCAGATGAAAAATAAAAATCAATAAATCCTCAAGTATTTATGATTCCCGAAGTCATGAGCTTTTCAAAGTCCGATTCTTTTACCAGAAACCAAATGGTGCCCGAAGTTCTTCATCAGCAGATGAAAAAAAAAAAATCCCCATAAATCCTCAAGCATTAATAATTTCTGAAGAGTCTTGAGCTCTCCGAAGTCCAATTCTTTTACCAGAAACCCAATGGTGCTCGAAGTCCTTCATTGGCAGATGAAAAAATAAAAATCCATAAATTCTCAAGTATTTGTAATTCCCGAAGAGTCTTGAGCTCTCCAAAGTCCGATTCTTTTACCAGAAACCCAACGGTGCCTGAAGTTCTTCATCAACAAATGAAAAAATAAAAATTCATAAATCCTCAAGTATTTATAATTCCCGAAGAGTCTTGAGCTCTCCGAAGTCCAATTCTTTTACCAGAAACCCAATGGGGGTCGAAGTTCTTCATCGGCAGATGAAAAAATAAAAATCCATAAATTCTCAAGTATTTGCAATTCCCAAAGAACTTGAGCTCTTCAAAGTTCGACTCTTTTACCAGAAACCCAATGGTGCCTGAGTTCATCAGCTGATGAAACATTAAATAAATAAAACCATAAATCCCCAAGGTTAAGATGATTAAAGATAAATCAGTGATCAACCAGAAGCCCCAGACACTCCCTACATACAAAGGTCACATTTTAGAGACTTCATTCTAATACCAAACAATTTCAATCACCTGAGAGAGGATTCCCATCAAGAACGAATTAATCTATCTCTACTTGACACCCGAAGCCCCTGATTGTACCACAAGAACCTCATTCCTTCTGGCGCCACATGTGACCTTCTTGCCCAGAATCACTTTGGCTCTCCGATGTCAGACCTTCTTCCCCAAATCAAACCCAAAGACGAGAGAAAAGTTTTTGTGTTTATACTTTCGACTGTCGGATGGTGATTTTATTCAATCAAGTTAATCTCCTTTCGTGGGTTATGGCCTGTTTCAACCCGTGAATGGCGGTGTCATATACAAATACATAAAATATATATACATATGTACATGCACACACACGCATACATATACACATACATATACACATACACGTACACGTACACGGACTCATACACATACACATATAAATACACATACACATATACATATACATATATATATATACATATACGTATACACATATACATATACATATACATACATATACACATACACGTACACGGACTCATACACATACACATACACATATATATACACATATACATGTACATATACATATACACATATACATATACATACATATACATATACATAAACATATACATGTACATATACATATACATATATATAATATACATATACATACATAAACATATACATAGACATATATATATATTATATATATATATATAATATATATATATACATATATATACATATATATATATACATATACATATACGAGATATACATATACAAGATATACATATACATATATACATATACATATACATATACATACACATATACATATACATATATACATATACTCGTATATACACATATACATATACACATACATACATACACATTTACTCCTAAATGTTTACATACGTGCATTCCTGTGCCTGCGATTATGACAACTAAAAAGTTATCGTTATAGTAGGAGGGGACTGCAGCAAAAACTCATTTTCCTAACATCAGGCGCGACATAAACAAATTACAATAATATAGGGAACTAACCCACTCAACAGAGATGGCAAAAGCAAAGCTAGTTTTCAGGCAGTCGATCAGGCCGAGGCAAAACAATGGAAAAGAATCTTACGGACAAGGGGAGATAAGGGTAATATTTGCGTGTCTGTCGAGTGGCGTAAACAGTCTTGGGATGGGGGCAGTTGCACAATTGAATGAAATCGTTTGGTTCTAGTCTGAGAAGGATTCACGAAAAATGTCATATGTATATACCTTTTATTGCTATTTGCCCCAGAATTAACCCTAAATACACCAACCTAACATCAGACAGAAAACCAAAAGATGCTTGATCATCTACTATATAAAAAAAAAATCATAAAATCTATCAAAAGCACAGCAATCACACTTTAGAATCCCGGGTGACATTCTAAGATCCACCTTAAACATACCAACCTAACATCAGACAGAAAACCAAAAAATGCTTGATTATCTACCATATAAAAAAGAATCATAAAATCTATCAAAAGCACATCAATCATACTCTAGAATTCCGGGTGACATTCCAAGATCCACCTTAAATATACTAACCTAACCTAACACCAAAAAATGCTCGATTATCTACCATATATAAAAAAAAATCATAAAATCTATCAAAAGCACAGCAATCATACTCTAGAATTCCGGGTGACATTCCAAGATCCACCTTAAATATAATAACCTAACCTAACACCAAAAAATGCTCTATTATCTACCATATAAAAAAGAAATAATAAAATCTATCAAAAGCACAGCAATCATACTCTAGAATTCCGGACGCCATCCTCAATCAGAATCGCAAATCAGCGTAATGAATAAAGTCAGAAAATGAATTTCAAGCCTCGAAAGAGAACAAAATAGAAACGACAGAAACTTGTGGCGTTTAACAAAGGGAAGAGCTGTCGTGACGTCACTATGAACAGCCACGGTCAGACTGACCCAATCGTTTCTGGGGATAAAGTCAGACATCTCCAATCAGGAGAGAATTCTGTGACCTTCTGGTCCGTAGGGGTGATGCTAAAGCCCCATAAAGTATTTATTAAATATAATTAATGCAATCAACACCTTATAAGATAGATTTTTTTGAGTACAAAGGTTTTAGCATAATGTGAAGAAAAAAAAATGGTGAACATGAAAAAGAGGGATATGACAAAAACGTACTATGAAACATTCTATTGTCTTTATTCTGGCTATGATTAGACGATTTTATTCTGCGGTTAAGAGACTCTCTATTAAACGTTACGTCTATATAATGTACTATAAATATTCTACACAATAAATCCAGTTTAGGGACCGGAAGACATTACCCTCAAATATCATAAAACATAGAGTTTTATCATTGTCTTTGTTATTTCTATGCTATTTCTGTAAGGGACAAGAACACCACTATCGTGTTACCATACGATAGGCTGGGGAGCCCCTTTTTATATATTTCCTTCCCCATGCTTTGACTTGGCTACCCCTCTTACGAGGGGAAAAAGTATGTTAGTGCATACACATGCATATGATACTGTGTTGTATGTTATTTCCTACGAACGTTGTTTCGTCGTTCGATTGTTTTTATTTATTTTCAAATACCTAAACGTCACGTGAAATACATAGTATACAAAGTTACTTCCAAAACTGGTAAGCACAAATACATCTTTCACTGATGCTAATTAACTGATAGAATTTTTAAAAGAACGTATTTCTACTATAATGAGGATAGTATACAGAAAATATATGAATATTTATTTTTTATTCAATTCGTTTTATTAATTATTCATGTTATTATAATTTTTATCTATTTGTTTATCTATCGTTATTATATTTTTTTTGCATCTGACCTAGTTATGGACCAAAAGGTCTCCTGTCAGCATGCTCCTCTTTTGTAATCCTTTGAAATATTTATAAAGAGAAAAAACCTATAGCATCCATACAACTTGCATCCTAATAACTTCATTCCCCTCTCGAGGTGATGCTGCATCCGATAATCTTCATCTCCCTTTGAATCTTAAAGAGCATTAAGTCTTCCTTGCTTTATCCGTAAAACAATTTGGGCCCCTTGTCTCTAAATCCGCGAGCCACGTGGACAATATGAGCCCAGCGCCAGCAGGTCCGTCCCGGCTCTCTTAGGACCACATGTTGTCCGATATTGGTCAATGTTCTTCAGAGCTCGGTACCTGAGGACCTCCTCTGGGAGATAACCGGCCCATACCAGGGGAATCAAATACCTACACCTGTTCAGATGCGTTTTGCTTCGTCTAAAGCGGTTCTCTTGTTTGGGTAAAGAGCTTTTGGAGGATGAGGATGACTTGTTTATATTTTGGAAGGTTTAAGGCAAGACTGATTTACTTTTACAAATACGAAAATGAACAGTGTTTTTGGAAGATTTAGAATTGCCGCTTGTTTATGCAAAAAAAAAAAAAAAGATTTAAAGCAAGACCTCTAACTTGTTTTTACAAAAAAACATTTGTAAAAAAAAATGTGGCTCATTTATGCAAAGGTATTTGGTAAAGTTCAGACAGCTGTCTTGTTTAAACAAAGATCGTTTGAATGAGCAAAACTCTGGCCTGTGTATATATGTATATGTATATATGTATATATATATATATATATATATATATATATATATAGAATATATATATATATATATAGAATATATATATATATATATATATATATATATATATATATATATATATGTATATATGCCTTCAGGATGCTTTAACATTTATTTATTTTTAATAGAAAGATTTTTTTTTTCGAAACGGTACCCTTATTTGTCCTTGCAAAAACCTTTTGAGAGATGAAGTTTTTTTCTGTAAAATTTAATGATCAATCTTCCGCGACTGATTTTTTGCATCGACTTTAGAACTCTGCCTCATCAAAAACGGATAACCTATAGTAATCAGAATCATTATCTATTGCCTTTATTCTATGTGTTTGTTGATATATTTCCAATTCTATTCCATCTTTCTTCTCACCTTTTCTTGTTCCTAACTTTCTTCCTTCTCAATTACAATTCATCTTATGTCATCCTGAAGGCGTTTCTACTGAGCTACTATTTTCCTCACATACCTGATGCACTTCTTTCTGTTCTTCAAAGTCATACTCATTTATTTGTGATTACTAAAATTCAGTATGGTATAATAAAATAAGATTTCAGCCTTTTTTAAGAAGCATACACTAGCTAATTTCTTATTCCTGAGGTGATTTCCTTTATTGTATAGCTGCAGATTCAAGACATTTGTGTCTTTTCGTCCACCATACCTACAAGTAACTACCTCAGCAAAGATCTATTCGAAGAATAAACCTCATTCAGATTCTTGATATAATCTATAAACTAACAGAATATAATTTCATATATATATATATATATATATATATATATATGTATATATATATATATATATATATATATATATATATATATATGTGTGTGTGTGTGTGTGTGTGTGTGTGTGTGTGTATGTATATATATATACATATATATATATATATATATATATATATATATATATATAAATATATATGACGTAAGCGGAATAGGAAACACAGGAGTCTTAGTCTTGAGTTTATTCCTGTCTTAGTCTTGAGTTTAAGGAATAAACTCAAGACTAAGACTCGTAGGAATAAACTCAAGACTAAGACTCCTGTGTTTCCTATTCCTATTCCGCTTACGTCAACCTGTCAGAATGTCTCAACATATATATATATATATATATATATATATATATATATATATATATATATATATATATATATACAGAGAGAGAGAGAGAGAGAGAGAGCCAGAGAGAGAGAGAGTCAATTTTCCGTCAAAATTGTATGAAATTAGAGAGTAACATCGTGCCTATGTCACTGTATAGTTTAATGGCAATATTGATATATTAACATACCCGTACTTTGAAAATTCTGTACCATATAACAATAACATTTTATTCATGTGCAGGATAGTCTCAGGAATAAGAAGATTAAACTAATCAATCAATCTTACTAGTCTGATTTGCTTTATATAGTTTATTCTGGCCATCTATTTAGGTTTAAGAAGGAAATAGTCAGGTACAAGTTTTCCAACCACATGGTTAAAGAATAGGATAGACGCAGTGGCCATTTTGTGAGTGCTTAAACTATCGGTTGGTTTTAAAGATTAGTTAACTTTATGAATACGGATGACAGGTAGTAAGGTACATGGAACTGCCTTGTGTAGGCCTTATGGTCTCTTGCAGTTTCTTCCATTCTTATGTCTTTGTGTGTTTGAACGCGTCTATCAGTGAGTCTGTTTCAGTGATGCCTTAGACCAGCGTTTCTCAACCTTTTTACCCTTGCGTAACCATTAAAATTAATTGCATGTCTCAAGGAACGCCTGCGAATATATATATATATATATATATATATATATATATATATATATATATATATATATATATATATATATATATATACACACACCATATCTTTCTCATTCTATTTTCATCGTAATAATAGGTTAGATAGGATGTCTATATTACATTATTACAATAACCAAGAATATGTCGTGCGTGTTTAATATTATTACGTATATGAAATTAAATAAAAAATCAAAAGTGCATTAGCTTATCTCACTTGTTCTCGCGGAACCCTTAGGGACCTTTTGCGGAACCTTAGGGTTCCGGGGAAGCCTGGCTGAGAAAGGCTCCCCTAGACCATGGGGCAAGGGTGACGGCCTTGGCATAGTTAAGTGACTCCTGGTGTAAACTCCTACCACCTAGAGGCGTGTGTGGTGGGTTGAGGAAGAACTGATGTTCTCATATTTCCTGAAGTCCAGCAATTATGCAAAATATGTCATAATTTGTCCAACAGTTTCAATAGAGAACATTGCATTTGATTTGTCCCACAGTTTCAATAGAGAACATTGGATTGCAATGACTCTGGTGGAGAATTAGGGGGTAATTATTTTCCTCCGACGAAATATATTATCAAAAACATAACTTTGTATGCAAACAAATTGCCAGAATTATTACATATCGATATAAGTGTTTTAGGCAAAATTCACCCAAGTATAAAAAAAAATAAAAAATAAAAGATGAGAAATCAATACAACAACAATAATATTGCAGATAAGATATCATTATCATTACACACCGATATAATAGTTTTAGACAAAATTCACCTAAGTACAACATATATACAGAAAAAAAAATTAAAAAAATTAATATAATAACAATAATTTTGCAAACCCAGACAATACCATAACACACCTTCACCACCCAATCCCCCCCCCCCCGGTGGAAATTAATTGATATTGTATTCCATTGCAAGGGAACGTGGGAATGTTCCCCTGTCACGCCATGAATGAAGGCATTCCGGGCCTTATTGCATCAACAAGTTAGGTTCAGAGTTCCATCACAGTAATATGATGTTACACCTTAACGCGTCCGCCTACGAGGTATTTGGTCATTCCTTCTCTCCACTGTCACTTGAGGACAAAAGCATATATATATATATATATATATATATATATATATATATATATATATATATATATATATATATTTGTGTGTGTGTGTGTGTGTGTGTGTGTGTGTGTGTGTGTGTGTGTGTGTGTGTGTGTGTGTGTGTGTGTGCAAATTAGACCACTTGGAAAAAATACTTTTTGCACTGAAGATGTAATATACGAAAGCGCTCTGCTTTGTTAGTTTTTTTTTCAAGTGGTCTACTTTGAATAAGTGAACACACGCAGCTGTGTTCTTATTAGCATATATATATATTATATATATATATATAATATATATATATATATATATATATACATACATACATACACAGCATGTTCGCTTACCTCGCAGACAAGGAGCACATTCTTCATTAAAAAAGAAACCCGCAATATTCTCTACTGAAATGTAAAATTGTGATGTTATGCAAACACTGTGGTAGCCCAAGTCAGTACACTTTGCAGCCAAGTGATCATCTGTACTCTGCCTCTTCCCCGTCCACCGGAGAGGCACGGATCACCGGTGTTCAGTTGGTGGCAAAGTGTACTAACTTGGGCTACAATACTGTTTGTAAAACATAATAATTTTGTATTTCACCATAGAATGTTGCAGGTTTGTTCTTTTCAATGAGGAACGATGAAATTTAAAAACACGCTGAGTACGTACGTGCATATATTTCATTATGTATATATATATATACATATATATATACATATATATATATATATATATATATATATATATATATATGTATATATATTACAGGTGAAAAATGTAATAACACATTTGTCAATAACGTAGAAACCACTGTTGGAGTAGAAAAGACTGGAAACGGGGAATCTATATATTTCGATTGCAAACTGCAATCCTCTTCAGTAGATACAATTAAGAGAGAGCGTGCTGTTTAAGTAGCACCCTTAACAAAAGAAAGGGGAACATGGGAAGATGTCTCTACCCTCGGCTCACTCCGTATGTGAGGTCATTTGCCTCCTGACCTCACATACGGAGTGAGCCGAGGATAAAGACATCTTCCCATGTTCCCCTTTCTTTTGTTAAGGGTACTACTTAAACAGCACGCTCTCTCTTAATTGTATCTACTGAAGAAGATTGCAGTTTGCAATCGAAATATATAGATTCCCCGTTTCCAGTCTTTTCTACTCCAACAGTGGTTTCTACGTTATTGATATATATATATATATATATATATATATATATATATATATATATATATATATATATATATATATATATATATATGTGAGTGTGTGGTTGTTTTGTGTGTGTGTGTGTGTGTGTGTGTGTGTGTGTGTGTGTGTGTGTGTGTGTGTGTGTGTGTGTGTGTGTGTGTGTGTGTGTGTGTGTGTGTGTGTGTCTATGTTAGTATGTGTGTGTGTGTGTGTGTGTGTGTGTGTGTGTGTGTGTGTGTGTGTGTGTGTGTGTGTGTGTGTGTGTGTGTGTGTGTGTCTATCTTAGTATGTGTGTGTGTGTGTGTTTGGTATCCAGAACTTAACAGATTTCAGAACTCTTCAATCCAAATAAAGGAGATTTCCTCATTTCAGAAAGTCCCAATAGAGAGAGAGACCTCTGTATCAGTGCGTTACGCGAACGGGAGACCCTCTTCCTATTGTGTTCCGCAGAACCCTTTCTCTCTATCTCTCTCTCTCTCTCTCTCTCTCTCTCTATATATATATATATATATATATATATATATATATATATATGCAATAAAACACTAGGAGCGTGTGTTCACAAATGCGTAAGTAACCACTAGGAAAAGTAAACTAACGAAGCAGAGCGCTTTCGTGTAATTACATCTTCAGTGCACTGAAATGTAATTACACGAAAGCGCTCTGCTTCG
>NC_134795.1:53791905-53801905 GCF_046742065.1 Oratosquilla oratoria
CACACACACACACACACACACATATATATATATATATATATATATATATATATATATATACACACACACACACACACACACATACACACACACATACACACACACATACACACACACACACACACACACACACACACACACACACACACATACACACACACATGCACCCACACACAAATACACCTACAACTCCACACGTATATCTACTAATTTAAATTTAAAATCAAACACAATTCACTTTGCTGTAAACATACAATGGACTGTTTTCCTTTGTTTTTCTGTTACATCAGATTGTTTTCATATAAATATACTGTCTCTTGATGTATACAGTACACTGGCCTACATACACTCCTACAAACTCGTACGCATGCACTGACACAAACATATTTCTACAGAAAATAATGGAAATATACGTATGAACATAGAACACAATGTATAAACAGACAAATATGTGTTCATATATATATGTATATATATATATATATATATATATATATATATAAATATATATATATACATATATTATATATATATATTATATACATACATATATATACATATATATTATATATATAAATATATATATATACATATATTATATATATATATTATATACATACATATATATACATATATATTATATATATACATATATATATATATATATATACATTCACATAGACATACATTTCAATACGTATGCAAATACATATATACATACATATATATACAGATACATATATACATACACGTACATAATCATTCTTGCACATAAACACATACATTCACGATCACACGGATTTAAACGCACGCAAACACACTTACACGCGTATACACACACACGCACCCATATGTACATACACACACGTATGCGCTGATGCATTGATTCTTGGAACAACACACAAGGAACAGTTAGGAATCGATCTCGGGTCTTCTCATAGATCTCTCGGGGAAAAAACGGTGTTGGACTTCTACATGTCCGCGTCTTAAGGTCGCAGGAGGAGGCGTGGTTGCTCACCTTATGTGAAAAGGTGAAAGAAAATACAGTCTAAGTTTATAGCGATTCTGGTTCCAGGGATCAACGGCCATCCCCTTGGGGTTGCACCTCCAGATGGAGGTGCGTGTATTGATGGGTTTGGAAGACTGGCGGTAGGAGGATCATTCACTCCGACGTCCGTCTAAGTGAGGTTAGTTGTTATTTACATTATTATAGTTTTTATTTGTTATTTTATTATTATTATAATTTTTTTCGCATCCGACCTATATATGGACCAAAAGGTCTCCTGTCGGCATGCTCCGCCTTTGTAATCCTTTGAATGAGGAGGCTGCAAGAGACCATAAGGCCTACACCAGCCAGTTCCACGTCCTTTAACGCATGTCATCCCTAGATATAAAGTTATCTAATCTTCTCCTAAAACAATAAATTGTTTCAGCGATCAATTCAGCGATCAATTCAGCGATCAATTCATGGTCACTAAGTCTATTCCATTCGTTAATCATTCTTTTGGTGAGCCGGGTCTTGCCTATTGCCTACCTAGAATACTCCCACTCTACTCTTATACCACTAGGGGAGAAAAGCGAAACAAATGTAGTCACAGCGAGTTTCGTACCTTCTTTCTCTACCATCTTCATTACCTTGTCACTGTTGACATTCAATGACCTTTCTTCTTTCACAGATCTTTCCACATTAAGCCTCCTGTAGTACATCGCCCCAAAGGAATATAAAATTCATTTCTCCCTGCACCGTTCCATAACATTTATAGTTTCATGCCTTTTCGTAATTGCATCCAAATACATATCTAACTACAATAATATCACAATTCCAGCAATAAGAGACCTTACCCATTAGATCAGCGCTTCCCAACCTGGGGTGCTGAAATCAATTATAGCGGGTGCCGGGAAGTGATACACAGAAAAAATCACATTGATATATGTATCATTGATTACCCAGTTGTGCATAATTTGACTTTTTCCATGCTATTTTATTTTTCTAGGGTGTTCTTATTTCTTCTACAAACAATATTGTCAATTTGTTTCAGTTCTAAGGAATCAAGAAAATAAATCATCAAGCAGTATACTTCACTTTCTTTTATCCTTCTTATAACAAGATAGGGGTGCTGGACTGCTTAGACATGACAACAGGGGGTGCTATGGTCGGAAAAGGTTGGGAAACGCTGTATTAGAGTAATTCTTTACGTTACTTCATTCCTTTAAACCAGTGGTTCTTAACCTGGGGATACGAGACGTGATAGCCAGTGCATGGTACTGTATGTTTACTGTGAGAAAGCAAAGCAAGGTTTGTATCACTAATCCTTTTTATATGTTCGCATTGTATTTGTATTGGATGGGGGTACGAGGAATCTTTTCTGGGATATCAAGGGGTACAGCCACTGAAAAAGGTTAAGAACCATTGGTTTAAACACATATCGACCATAGTCCCTCATTATTTGCCCGTTATAATCAACTTTTCTCTGTTCCACGTCTATTATACCTTCCCAACCGTCTCCTCATTGTCATACGCCTTCTACAAGTCTACGAATGCCTCAGTCATCGTCGCCTTCAGTCTTTGCATTTCTCAGTATATTTCACTTTATCGTTTATATCGATTTATTTCGTATTTTGTTGTTGATATATCCCCATATGCAGTTTCTTGAATGCTCAATAAGCCTACTCATTCATAACGTTACACCAAAGAGGGCAATACATAGTCACACTCTGAAGAAGTCTTTCTAGTACGAAACGTCAGTATTAAAACTCCAAAGGTTGTTGGCGTTTACCTCACCACCCTTCCACTCATAGTCATACGTATATAAGCTGACAATCACAAGACACATTCTATCTCAACTGACACAAGATACACAGCAACGATAAGAACTAAATAACAGATATTACAAAGTACCACAAAACTAAAATATCTTAGATACTAAGATGCTCTAAAACAGAGTCCTTTAAAGTGCATTATCATCCCAAGCACTCTTTATCCTCTTACTAGTTGACCCTCCGAGCTCAAACTCAAAATAATCATCATATGCAAATGATCTAATATGAGAGGGGAAATTGCAACAAATATCGAATAAAAGTTCAACGATTTCTTACAAATGCGTGGTTGGAAAGATGGTCGAAGGAACAAGGAACATAGGACACTTGGCCAAGCGAACACTTGACCAAACGGACACTTGGTCAAACGGACGTTTGGACAAATGGGGGTTTGATCAAACGGAAACGTCGGCAGACATTTGTTCAAATGGACACTGTGCCAAACTAACATTTGGCTAAGTGAACAGTTGGCCAAACGAACATTTGGCCAAACACTTGGCCAAACGAACATTTAGTCAAACACTTGGCCAAACGAACATTTGGCCAAACATTTGGCCATAGGAATACTTGCCCAAACGGACACTCGCCTAAACTAATACTCGGCCAAAGTTTAGTTGGCCAAAGGGCAACATTTGGCCAAACGGACAATTGGTCTGACAGTCACTTGTCCAAATGGACATTTTGTGTTTGTTTCATCCAATATCAAAATATTTCATTCAATTTCCTACCGTGTGGTTTCACATTTTCAGTCATCATGATAGGCCACATCAGTTTTACAATTTTTAAACAAAATGCACAGATTTTAACGTTTTATTATTTCAATCTATTAATGAAATGCGTGCATCAAATATTAGAATTTGATTACATACTATAAATATTCACAATTTTCATTATATGACATCATTTTTGCACCTTTCCAAATTAGCAGATTTTAAGGTTTAACAATTGTTATTTGTTCTTTTATAATGATATGCAAACATTTTTATGCTTTACAGATTTTTTTTTTCATTATAAACCCCGTCTTTTCTCTTTTTTTTATGAGGGGATGGAGAGGGGGACCGCCGATTAAGTGAAGCGGCCTTGCTGTGAATGTGCGGTGTATTTCGGGGCAGTAGGCGGGATACAGGGATGACCCGTCATCCACGTGGAGCTAAGATGGAGGTGGGTGGAAAGGGTGGTGGAGGGGAGTGGAATGGGTGGGAGTGGAATGGGTGGGAGTGGAATGGGTGGGAGTACGTTCTTCCCTCTTCATTTAGCTACCCCCCTTGTAAGGTGGAAAAAAGCCTTTGGTGTATAGATAGATAGCAAACCCATGGAATTCCTATTTGCTCTCTCTCCCAAAACCCCGTGTGGTGTAAACTACTGTACAATGAAATATCCGTTGGTCAAATATCCGTTTGGTCAAATGTCGACAAAATATCCATTCGGTTCATCTTGTGTCCGTTGTTGGCCAAGTGTTTGATGGACAAATGACTGTTGGCCAAATGTCTGTTGGCCAAGTGTTTCCTGGTCAGGTATTTGTTGGCCAAGTGTCTGTCGGTCAAGTATCTGTCAGCCAAGTTTCTACTGGCCAAGTATCTGTTGGCCAAGTACCTGTTAGCCAAGCATGTGTTGGCCAACTGCCTGTAGACAAAGCGTCTGTCGACAAAATGTCTGTTGGCTGAATACCTGTTGGCCAAACACCTGTTGGTCAGATACCTGTTGGTCAAATACCTCTTGGTCAGAAACCTGTTGGCCAAATACCTGTTGGTCAGATGCCTGTTGGCCACCTGTCTGTGAGACCAGAGTTCACCAGTTCCTTTGTCGAGATAATTATGAAACTAAGAAAAAAAAAATCCAACCAACATTCAGGAGGGTCAACGCTTACTGCTAAGAAATAGAAAATAAATGGGTTTTACATCAGACCTCTATGATATCAAAAGAGAGAAAGAGAGAGAGAGAGATGGGGGACCAATGAAACAAGACTCACGCCCATCTCGCTTTTCTATACATTCACAGCCTAGTGATTCACAGTTACAAACAATAAGAATAAAGATAATATATATATATATGTATATATGTATATATATATATATATATATATATATATATATATATATATATATATATTAAACTTTTTATCCCACCGTCGGAAAAGACACTAATGTCGAAGGTAAGTTCTGTATATTTCGATCACTAACTGTGATCCTCTTCAGCAGAATGAGTACATAGTGGAAGATATATACAAAGATGTGAGGTGAGAGAAAGGAACAAGGGAAGAGCTCAGGTTACGTGACCGACGCTCCGTGGGTCTTGTGGGATTTTGTCCCCTTGGAGTAAATAAGGTAGTAGTTGATTGACAGCTGAGGTGGTAATGCAGTCAGGTGACCATTGACCGTTTGAAATATTAAAATTAGGGAAATATTTAATCAGGGAAGACTCGATTATTTTCCTTCTGAAACTACATTTTGATTTATAAATTATTTCAGCAGCATCCCAATGTATGCGTTGATCTTTATTTGCAGTGTGCTGAAATGCCGCGGAGCTTTCTTGACCATACTTTACAGAATTCTTATGTTCTTTGATTCTGGTTGACAAGTCTCTTCCAGTTTGTCCCCAGTAAACATTATCATAATCTAAGCATGGCAACTTATAAACACCTGGGTTGATGTCACTTGATGGTCTACGGTGTACATTAACTATTTTTCTTAACAAGGTATTAGGATAATTGAAGTTGACGTTGATATTTTCTTTTGGTAATAATCGGAACATTTCATTAATAGCGTTATTAAAAGGTAATTTAATACATTTGTTATCCCATTTGTGTTTATTAGTAGAGTGGGGAGTAGATTTATGAAAACTTATTTTTGCATTGCTAAGGGCTTTTTGCAAGAACCAACCCGGGTATCCTAATCTTGTAAGTTGTTTTCTTACTGTTGTTATTTCTGAATCTATATATTGTGGGCTGCAATTTCTGAGTGCTCGTAAAAATAAGCCCGAAGCAACACTATATTTTATCTTGTCCGAATGGTGGCTAAAAACTGTAAGTAGCTCCCAGAAATGACCTTAGAACACACAGGACTTCAAACTCTCTTCTCCAGCACTTGGACAAGCATGGTCACCTACCCCAATGGAAGGAGGCTAACATTCTTAAAAAAGGGTTTCGAGAAGACGGTAAGGAAAACAATTGAAGTTGCATACATAAATACCAATGAAATCACCAACGGAAGAGTTGAGTTTGTTTGCTTGGCAAAGGTGGCAAGTGTCCTCGTGCTGGACGAGAAAAAACGGGTCGTGCACGGGACAACTGATCACCGCCCAGGCGATGTAACCTGACGAGTACCCTATAGGAGTGATATAAATTGTAACCCATGTAAAAAACTTTCTTTACATCTCCCTGAAGAAGAACAAGTTGGTTGAAACGTTTGAGTAAATCAGTTCCTAGATTGTCTTCGTTTTGCTCCCACCACCCAATCTCTCATATTATATATATATATATATATATATATATATATATATATATATATATATATATATATATATATATATATATATATATATATATAAGTTCACATGCATAGTATATAGCCCATATTTTCTTAGATATATGTGAACAATAATCACATGAATGATATATTCTGTTTACATAAAGATGACATCAATATTTTGGTATCTGATATACCCTTGTTGCACCCGTCTTATTGTCTACCAGAAATTTGGAAATGAATGTTGGACAAATGTCTCTCGTATCTTACCTTTTGCTGAAGCAAGACCAATCATGAATCCAAGGGCTACAAGCTGTGTAAGGCCGGGCTTGAGGTGAGGCTCGCGTCGAGCCGAGAGGCCAAGGCCATTCCTGGGACGGAGGCAGGCAGAGGAGGACGAAGGCGAGATCGAGTGCCGCCGAAGAAGGAAGGACCAAGAGGACAGCAACGACAGGAAGAACGATAATGGGGAAGATGTCCTGAAGGGGGAAAGATATGTGGAAGAGGTATTGGAAGAGGAGGAGAAGAGAGAGGAAGAAGAGAGGAAAGAAGAAGAAAAGAGGGAGGAAGAAGAGGAAGAGGAGAGGGAAGAGGAGCTGAGTTTGTGGTCCTTCCAGCTGGCATCCAGCTGTTCTTCGGCCAGATGCTGCGATCGGCGCCCGTGTCTCCTCGCGTTCTCCTCCTCTTCCTCCTTCTTCAGAAAGTGGCCTTTCTGGACGCGGCGGGAAGGCTCTTTCTCCATGTTTTCCGTTCTCCTCCGCCCTTCTGAAGGATTTAGTTGCCACCTGTGGGAGACCCTCTGGATAATGGTAATGCACCACCTGTGTCAGCTTTTTGCGGGGAAAATATTGATAAAACACGTGTGGTTCGCTTTATCCTTCGAAGTATATACACTTCACAGTGTTGGACGTCAATTACTTGTATGTAATGCGTTTATATCGTTTTGCCACACTTGTATTATTTTGTATCTAAGCTCTGGTATTATAAACTACGTTTGGATATTTTCCTTTATATTTTCCACACTAACCGTATTATTATTATTATTTTCTTTTTTCTTTTCCGATGGGAGGATACTGTTGGAATACTTTCACATATGATTATAAAACACTGTACCACAATTATCCACTACCTGTAAAAATTTTCAAATTATATCACATGAACCATTTTCAAAATTCGATCGATAAAACACATGTGTATAGGTATATAATTCTTTGAAACTTGCACGATACACAATATTATCTTTTTTATTATCTTTGATTATGGATTTTATTTTTCTAAAGTTTTTAAATTACGTTCATTTACAAGGACGAAAGTTTTTAAGTATGAAGTTGATTTTACATTGAAAGAAGTTTTGAAAACTTACGATCACAAAGTAATCTGAGATGATACGTTTTCTTTCAAAATACCCTGAAATTGCTCATCTTTCTATGCAAGTAATAATAATTAAAGAAAAGTACCAAAAGTCAGTTTACCAATTTCTTTTTCTTTAGTTCAAACAGCCCAGCTGATGATGAAAACATTTGATGTGAACACTAACTTGATAAATTCCCTTTACTTCTAAAAGAACGGAAAATTAGAATTATTTGACTCGTATTTATAATTCTAATTCAAGTATGTAGAAGTTTTCATAAACCTTCAGTTTGAAATAATTATATTCATTGTTTTATTTGTAATTTTAGTATCATTATATTTTTCGTTCAATGTAAATAGATCATTTATCGTGTTAAAGCCAGCCACATCTTGCTCACTATTCCATGAGAAATTCTTTTATATTTTTTTCAGTAAACTTCAATTCGTCAATATAAATTTAATTGTTTCCCAATATTAAAAAAAAAAAAAAAAAATCGAAGGAAAATAGTCTGACCGCTCTAACCGATACTAATTCATCTTTTCAATAACTCGTTATTATCACATCCTTTAGATTCTACTTATTTTTTGTCTATTATGATATCATGTGATTGAGGAAAGATGCCTTCGTTACTGGACTGGATGCCTATGTGATCTGAAGATGTCTCGCAAGTTTTCTTCGTGTTTACGAGACAGTATCGATATTTGGAGAGAACTGGTATCAAGCACGTCCAAGGCATCTGAAATAAAATATACAATATTAGAATAAATACAAGTCTGCTTTGGCAGACTACCCTCTTTATAAGGGAGAACATGCCTTTTGGTATATGTATGCATTAGAATGTAACATTTCTATTGACGATAGGTTATATTTTCCGATTGATGTGTGTGTGTGTGTGTGTGTGTGTGTGTGTGTGTGTGTGTGTGTGTGTGTGTGTGTGTGTGTGTGTGTGTACGCATGCACACACACATATACAGACGCACATACTTTCTGTCATAGTTTTATTATCTTATAATTCTGTAGGCTGTATATTTTCAGCAGTAATGCTGCTATACCCAATAAACCATATATTATTATTATTATATGTACACATACACACACACATAAACACACACATTCATACACATACACACGCACACACACACACACACACACGCGCGCACACACACACACACACACACACCTCTCATGGCGCTGTGGTTAGAGCTCTGGCCTGCCACTACGGAGGTCCGGGTTCGATCCTCGCCCGGGGCTGAAATAATATCAGTATCACAGCGCTGAGGGGTGTTACTCCAACTCTCGTGGGCGGGGAGTTGGGGGTGTGTGTGTGTGCAAGGTCATAGCATTACCCATAGATCGGACCTACGAGCTCTGAGCTCTCTTCCAGGAGGGAAATAGCTGTCGATCACGAGTCCAACACGTGATCCAAAGACCAAGTGAATACACACACACACACACACACACACAATAGGGGGTGTATCGGAGCAATAGTTCACATTCAAAACCTCATGTAATGATGTATATGATCAGTTCAAATGGTTCCCACATTTGTTTTTCATCCACAACGAATCAAATTTCATGAGTGATATATGCTAATTAGATTATATCAATAGCAGTACAATTATCGGTCGGTCATTCAACTTTGACACAAGCTCCTAAATAACTTTTGTTTTTTCTAAAGTGTTTTGCGTCTTTCGGGCAGGTAGTTTGTGTTGTTGTAATCGTGAAAAAGATGGAGAAACTTAACACCCACACCCATTTATTTATTTATTTATTTATTTATTTATTTTGTTTTATTTTATCTTATCTTTTTTTTTTTTTTTTTTTTTACGATGGGTTAAAAGGGGCATTGGGAAAGAGGGGAATGTCTGTCGAGGAAGGACGGGAGAGGACAGAAGATAGGCGTGAATGGAGAAGGGTTGTGTATGGATGATAATGTGAGGCATGAAAGGGAGTGGGTGGGGGATGGGGGGTGAGGGAGTATGAGAAATAAATTGACGCAACCAGAAGGAATTTCTCCCCGTCTTCTTTCCTGCATGAGGGGACGGAGAGAGGGGGGTCGCCGATTTAAAGAAGCGGCCTTGCTGTGGACGTGTTGTGTCTTACGGCACTGCTTCTGACCAGGGCAGTGGACAAGATGCAGGGATGACCTGTCATCCAGGAGGAGTCAAGATGAGAAGGGAGGGTAGAGGGGAGTGGAGTATGCAGGGGATGGAATGGGTAGGAGTAGTTTCTATGCCTTTGTTTTTTGGCTACCCCCCTTGTAAGGGGGAAAGAGCCTTTGGTATATGTGTGTATGTATGTATATATGTATATATGTACGTATGTTATCTACCGACTTCAAATCAACAATTAACCTTTATTCGGTGTT
>NC_134795.1:53821905-53824405 GCF_046742065.1 Oratosquilla oratoria
ATACATACGTATATATATACATATATATATATATATATGTATATATATATATATATGCATATACTCTATATACTATACATATATATATTTATATATATATATGTATATATGTTGAGACATTGTGACAAGTTGAAAAAGGTGGAAAAAGAGAGTCACGGGTCTCGTTCCGAGTTTATTCCTGACCGGTTTCGCTTGTAGCTTCTTCAGAGGAATGATACTCTGGGAATAAAGCTGGCAGTATACATAGTTGGTTGACTCCGCGTTCCCTCCAACGGACCCCCACAAAGAGGGAACGCGGAGTCAACCAACTATGTATACTGCCAGCTTTATTCCCAGAGTATCATTCCTCTGAAGAAGCTACAAGCGAAACCGGTCAGGAATAAACTCGGAACGAGACCCGTGACTCTCTTTTTCCACCTTTTTCATATATATATATATATATATATATATATATATATATATATATATATATATATATATATATGTATGTATATGTGTGTGTGTGTGTGTTAGTGGATACGTGTGATGTATAGAGTTAACAATATATCAAAATAACCTGCTTGAGTAACGTTAGATCACGGAAAAAATCAAATCCGATGACGAATGACAACACAGAAAATTTAATGTCCAAATTGAGTTATTTCTCATGCTATTAGATGCCCTCCGTAAATATAAAGTTCGCGAGTAACAATGTAATACATTGGAGTTTCCGAGACATACATACATACACACGCATTAACACACTTTAATGGTTATTGACTGTTCTGGTTACCATAGGCAATACCAACAAATATATCAAGTAAAAATATATGTGTATATATATATCCAAGAATGTGGAAAGTAGAAAAAAATAGTAATAATAAAATAAATAAAAAAATAACCAGGTACTGAGTACAGACTACTCTCACTCAGTACTCTCACGTGGAGATTGGCAGGAGACCGCACAGCCGATACATAATTAATATAGTGTGTTCACTGAGGACATTGGGCACAAAATTAATATATTGCGTTAGCAGAGGGTACATATTCGGAGACGGAAGTTACTTTTAAACCTGTGATTGCTTCATTTGCCATATAACGTGTACAACCATGTATACTCACAGCTTAACTTTTTGTCCGATTACATTTTTTTTCTTCTTTTTCTTCAAGGTTTGTTGGTCTTCTATACAGATTTGGCAACGATAGTGTTAATTCTTGGGCTAATTTGACCAATTTATCTGTTTATTCTAGCTATCCCCTCCACTTATTTCTATTTATTTATCTATTTATTTATTCATTATTATTATTTTTTGTAGGGACCCTCTACAGCGAAAAGGATAAAAAATATTGTTTTTATTTTTATATTAAGTTTATTCTGTCTGTACCCAGACGATTTCCTTCAAATGAAGAAGAAGAAGAAGAAGAAGAAGAAGAAGAAGAAGAAGAAGAAGAAGAAGAAGAAGAAGAAGAAGAAGAAGAAGAAGAAGAAGAAGAAGAAGAAGAAGAAGAAGAAGAAGAAGAAGAAGAAGAAGAAGAAGAAGAAGAAGAAGAAGAAGAAGAAGAAGAAGAAGAAGAAGAAGAAGAAGAAGAAGAAGAAGAAGAAGAAGAAGAAGAAGAAGAAGAAGAAGAAGAAGAAGAAGAAGAAGAAGAAGAAGAAGAAGAAGAAGAAGAAGAAGAAGAAGAAGAAGAAGAAGAAGAAGAAGAAGAAGAAGAAGAAGAAGAAGAAGAAGAAGAAGAAGAAGAAGAAGAAGAAGAAGAAGAAGAAGGACAATCCCCCTTTGTTATAATCATATAATGCTATTGTGTTACTCTTTAGTCCAGCAACAACTAACATTGAAGATCGTATAATACTACTAATGTATATTTCAAATTATCAGTTATCATTTATCTTCATTTATCTTCATATCTTCCTCCCAGCATGACTTATCGTCTACAGATAAAAAAGATCATCTATATGCAACAAACTGACATATCCAAAACCACAGTGTAAGTCAACCTTGTTTGATCACTTGCATATAGTATCCAGTTTAAACGTGGTTTAAAAAATGATCATGATATAAGATAATCTATATGCTACAAACTAACATATCCGAAACCACGATGTTCTTTTAAGTTAACGTTGTTTGATCACTTTCAGATGCAGTGTTCAGCTCAATCATGGTTTAAAAATTATCATGAAATAAGGAGGTAAAATAGCAAATATGTGTGTATATGTATCGTGTCGTTCCAAGCATACAATTTCTTGTATACACTGTACAAATAAACACACAACTGTAAAGGCTTTTCCAGGTCTTCTTAGAAACATGGAACTCCTATTGATCTTGGAAATTTAAAACGAGACGAGATAATAATACAATCCGTTTCAGTCAAAAAAAAAAAAAAAAGTCTAGAAGTTTAATGCCAATGGTTAATGCCAAACAAAATCGCTTCTAATTGCTGGAAATCCTCCCTAATCTTCACTTTGACTGTATGCGAGTGTGTGTTTTCACTGCTAATTACAACTCTTGGTTATTCACAACTC
>NC_134795.1:53841905-53846905 GCF_046742065.1 Oratosquilla oratoria
GGTGGTGATGGTGGTAGTAGTGATGATGGTGATGGTGGTGGTGATGGTGATGGTGATAGTGATGATGGTGGTGATGGTGGTGGTGATGGTTGTAGTGATGGTGGTGGTGATGGTGGTAGTGATGATGGTGATGGTGGTGGTGATGGTGGTGGTAGTGATGATGGTGGTGATGGTTGTGGTGATGGTTGTGGTGATGGTGGTGGTGATGGTGGTGGTAGTGATGATGATGATGGTGGTGGTGGTGAATGTGGTGGTGATGGCTGTGGTGGTGGTGGTGGTAGTGATGGTGATGGTGATGGTGGTAGTGATGGTGGTGGTGATGGTGGTGGTGATGGTGGTGATGGTGGTGGTGGTGATGGTGATGGTGGTAGTGATGATGGTGATAGTGGTGGTGATAGTGGTGGTGATGGTGATCGTGGTGATGGTGGTGGTGATGGTAGTGGTAGTAGTGATGATGGTGATGGTGGTGGTAATGGTGGTGTTGATGGTTGTGGTGATGGTGGTGGAGATGGTGGTGGTTATGGTTGAGGTGATGGTTGTGGTGATGGTGGTGGTGATGGTGGTGGTAGTAATGATGGTGATGGTGGTGGTGATGGTGGTGATGATGGTGGTGGTGATGATTGTGGTGATGGTTGTGGTGGTGGTGGTAGTGATGATGGTGATGGTGGTGGTGATGGTAGTGGTGATGGTAGTGGTGATGATGGTGATGGTAGTGATGATGGTGACGGTGGTGGTGCTGGTTGTGGTGATGGCGGTGGTGATGGTGATGGTGGTGATGGTGGTAGTGATAATAGTGATGATGGTGGTGATGGTGGTGGTGATGGTTGTGGTGATGGTGGTGGTGATGTATGTGGTGATGGTGCTGGTGATGGTGGTGGTAGTGATGATGGTGATGGTGGTGGTGCTGGTGGTAGTGATGTTGGTGATGGTGACTATGGTGGTGATGATGGTGATGATAATGGTGGTGATGATGGTGGTTGTGGTGATGGTAGTGGTGAGGGTGATGATGATGATGATGATGATGATGATGATGATGATGATGATGATGATGATGATGATGATGATGATGATGATGATGATGATGATGATGATGATGATGATGATGATGGAGAAGGAGGAGGTAGTGGTGGTGGAAGTAGTGAAGGTGATGGTGATGATGATGGTGGCGGTGGGGGAGGCGGTATGTTGGTGGCGGTGGCTGTGAGGGATGAAGGTGGCTGAGGTGGCTGAGGTGGCTGTGGTGGCTGTGGTGGCTGTGAGGGACGAAGGTGGCTGTGGTGGCTGAGGTGGCTGTGGTGGCTGAAGTGGGTGAGGTGGCGGAGGTGGTTATGGTGGCTGAGGTGGCTGTGGTGGCTGAGGTGGCTGTGGTGGCTATGGTGGCTGTGGAGGTTGAGGTGGGTGAGGTGGGTGAGGTGGCTGTGGGGGCCGAAGGTGGCTGTGGCAGTGGAGGTGGCTGAGGTGGCTGTGGCAGTGGAGGTGGCTGAGGTGGCTGTGGTGGCTGTGGAGGCTGAGGTGGGTGAGGTGGGTGATGTGGCTGTGGTGGTTGAGGTGGGTGAGGTGGGTGAGGTGGCTGTGAGGGACGAAGTGGCTGTGGCAATGGAGGTGGCTGAGGTGGTGGCTGTGGTGGCTGTGGAGGCTGAGGTGGCTGAGGTGGCTATGGTGGCTGTGGTAGTGACGGCGGAGCAGCAACGAAAAGGTTCTTGTAAGCGCTGGAATGGAAGGATGAGTTTTTCACACACCTCTTTCTCTGAGTGTCTTTAACTTCAACTTCTGTTGATATATTCATGTTTTCATTTATTTCATTTTATCTTATTCTATTTAATCTTAACTTGTCTTATATTAATTCTATTTCATTTTACTTTATTTATTTATTTATTTATTTATTTATTTTTTTTTTTTTTTTTTTTTTTTTTTTTTTTTTTTTTACTTGATCTTGTCTGGTCTTAATCTGGTTTTATATTATTTTATTTTATTTATTTGTTTTTATTTAAACTTATTTAATTTTATTTTTACTATGTCTATTTCTTTATCATCTATCAACTGGTTTAACTACTTAACAATTTGCCTTTTTATGACTTTATCTATGTATTATCTATTATCTATTTATTAGTTATTCATGTGATTCTTCATTTATTTGTTTAAATATTGTGTATTAATTCTAATTTGCATTTGTACTTGCAATACATACTCGTCTCTTCTGTTAATACATATTTTGTTGTGAATCATTTATCTTACCACATTCCTAATTAATTGATCAATTTTGTTTCTGTTATTTCCTTTCATTTCACAAATATTTGTGATAAACATTTAAGTTCAATTTGATTAATACGCTTTACACTAGTCAATCTCTCTTACACACATACACACACAGACACACACACACACGCGCGCGCACACACACACACACAGTTGGTAGAGCGCTGAACTGCTACCATAGTGGCCCGTAGTTCTTGGTTCGAATCCTGCCCAGGGCCGAAATTATTTCGGTACCGCTGCGCTTCGGGTCGTTACTCTGACTCTCGTGGGCGGGGAGTTGGGTGTGTGTGTGTGTGTAAGGTCATAGCATTACCCATAGATCGGACCTACGAGCTCTCAGCTCTTTTCCAGGAGGGAAATAGCTGTCGATCACGAGTCCAACACGTGATCCAAAGACCACGTGAATACACACACACACACACACACACACACACACACACACACACGGGTCACTACGAGCATACCTCTTCTCCCGCAAAATACAACTAGGTAAATACACGCATACACACACATACACACACACGCATACACATGCACGCACACACACAAAATAGAAGTGAAATACATCATGGGGGCTTCAATAATTCACTGTGATACATGGAAGAATGTGTCAGGTCATTAAAGTACAGACGGATAAAGAAAAAAATCACAAATGATAAAGTTGAAAAAAAATATATCGATGACAAAGGCGAGGCTTTCGTTTCCACAGGATATATATATTTTTTAACTTTATCATTTGTGATTTTTTTTAATCACAAATGATAAAGTTAAATAAAATATATCGATGACAATCACGAGGCTTACGTTTCCACAGGATGTTATTGATTTTTATTTGAAAACATCCTAAGTGAATGAAAAAATAAACTAGTTATAATTTTCAAGAAAATGTAAGACAGTAAAGGTTAATAGGGTTGTGGGAAATGCTGGGAAATGAGACGAGTTCTATAGACAAAAATGCTAAAATTTCTGAAATGCAAAATTCGTGAAGATGACATTCTTTATTAGATCATATTGAAAGTAACTCAGAAATACAAATGTAGAAGAAATAGGACATTTCTCTGAGAAAGAAAACTGCTTTGAAGACGGGAAAGAAATACCAAGAAACAGTGTTGAATGATATAGAAACAGAAAATGTGAGAAAAACACAAATGTCTAATTGGATCTCAAACTGGATAATCAGTAAATGTGCAGAACATTTAGTGGATAGGATTTATAATACAATTGAATGTTCATTAGATAAGTTAAAAGCGCCGAGAGGTTGGAAGAGGAAACAACGTGGCACCAATTTACGAAATAGGAACAAGGAGCAACCCTGAAATTATGCGGTGGTATTCTTAGAAAAAAAAATCTTTCCTTATATAAATATTACATAAATCTTTGGAAGAGAAAGATTTATATAAGGATAGATTTTCTTATGAATACCACCGCGGAGATTCTTACAGTGGTTATCTTAAAAAAAAAATCTTCCCATATATAAGTCTTTCTCTTCCAAGGATTTATATAAGATTTATATAAGGAAAGATTATTTTTAAGAATACCACCGTAAGTCCTATCCTCATGACCAGCAAGATAGCGAAAAATATGTGAGAGAATTATGAGATACAAATGAAATGTTTGGAGATGAGGAAGATTTTGGTATATAATGAATTTCGGTTCAGGAAAGAAAGGTAATTTATTACAAACTTATCGAACAATAATTGTGCCACAAAAGAGAGTTGAGACGGGCTGGGCAGATGGTGTATACTTGGATCTAGAGAAAATTCAAGGTACCTAAAGAAAAAAAAAATGAATGAATGGATGGATGGATGGATGGATTATTGACGACGACGACAACGACAACAACGATAGTAGTAGTAGTAGTGGTGGTGATGGTGATATATTGTTATATTATGATATTGTTATAGAAGAAGAAGAAGAAGAAGAAGAAGAAGAAGAAGAAGAAGAAGAAGAAGAAGAAGAAGAAGAAGAAGAAGAAGAAGAAGAAGAAGAAGAAGAAGAAGAAGAAGAAGAAGAAGAAGAAGAAGAAGAAGAAGAAGAAGAAGAAGAAGAAGAAGAAGAAGAAGAAGAAGAAGAAGAAGAAGAAGAAGAAGAAGAAGAAGAAGAAGAAGAAGAAGAAGAAGAAGAAGAAGAAGAAGAAGAAGAAGAAGAAGAAGAAGACGAAGAAGAAGAAGAAGAAGAAGAAGAAGAAGAAGAAGAAATGTTAATGATAATAATACTAACAATAAAAATATAGAAAATAGATTATATAGGAGACCCAAAAGAATCCCATTGAAATAACTGAAATGTATCCTGAAAAAAACAACAACAACAAAACGACGGATCAGTTGGAACAGTTGCTAAGGCCAGTAACACTGGATGTAAGTAACTGATAAAGTTCCACAGGGAACCAGTTCTTGAATTACATTACTGACGTCATAAACGGGAAAAAAATAATTACACCAAGTTCGTGAAGAGGGTGAAAGCAGGGTAGAGTTGCATGCTGTTACACAAAGATTTAGATCGGATATAAAAATGAAACCAGAGAGGAAAATTCATTAAAGTGCAGATAAATAGAAATGATTGTAAATATGCAGAAATAAAAAACAAACATCAGAGCATTGAGACGTGGTACAGAGAGATGAAGGTAAAGTGTCTTGTCTGCATTATTATTATTATTATTTTTTTTTCACTTTTTTTTTTTTTTTTAGGGGGGGGGAGTGAAATGTCACTCCCACGGGGTATTTGGGGTCACTGCACCTCACCAA
>NC_134795.1:53859405-53869405 GCF_046742065.1 Oratosquilla oratoria
AGGGAGAGAGGGAAGGAAGGACGGAGGGATGGAGGGAAGGAAGGAGGGAGGGAGGGAGGAAAGGAAGGAGGGAAGGAAGAAAGGAGGGGAAGGAAGGAGGGAAGGAGGGAGAGAAGGAAGGAAGGATGGAGGGAAGGAGGGAAGGAGGGAGAGAAGGAAGGAAGGAGGGAGGGAGGGAAGGAGGGAAAAGGAGGGAAGGAGGGAAAAGGAGGGAAGGAGGGAAGGAGCATGAGATGACGTAGGTAGAGCGAAGGAGGGGAAGAAGAGGAAGATCACCAGGGGGCAGGGTGAGAGGGGAGAGGGCGAGAGGGGAGAGAGAGGGCAGAGGGCGAGAGAGGTAAGGGCGAGGGGAAAGGACACGGAAGAGGGTAAGGGAAGAGGTGAGGGCGAGGGGGAGGGAAGGGCGAGGGGGGTGGGGGAGGGGGAGGGGAAGACGAGGGCGAGGGTGAGGTGAGGGCGAGGGGGAGGGCGAGAGGGAGGACTAGGGCAAGACGAGGGCGAGGGTGAGGCGAGGGCGAGGGCAAGACGAGGGCGAGGGTGAGGCGAGGGCGAGGGTGAGGGCGAGGGCAAGTTGTAGGGCGAGAGGGAGGGCGAGGGAGAGGGCGAAGGGAAGGGCGAGAGGGGGGACGAGGGAGATAGGACGAGAGGGAGGGCGGGGGCGAGGGCGAAGGGAAGGGCGAGTGGGGGGACGAGGGAGATAGGACGAGAGGGAGGGCGAGGGCGAGGGCGAGGGCGAAGGGAAGGGCGAGTGGGGGGACGAGAGAGATAGGACGAGAGGGAGGGCGAGGGCGAGGGCGAGGGCGAAGGGAAGGGCGAGTGGGGGGACGAGGGAGATAGGACGAGAGGGAGGTCGAGGGCGAGGGCGAGGCGAGGGTGAGAGGGAGGGCGAGGGGGAGGGCGAAAGGACAGGAGGAAAGCGAGAAGGAAAGGGTGAGAGGGAGAGAGCGAGGGCGAGAGGGCGAGAGGGCGAGAGGGAGGGCGAGGATAAGAAGGAAGAGGAGCGAGACCAAGAAGGGCGAGAGGGCGAGAGAGACGAGGACGAAAGAAGCGAGAGGGCGAGACGGGCGATAGGGGCGAGGGAGAGAGGGGCGAGGGAGAGAGGGGCGAGGGAAGCAAGGGTGAGAGAGGGAAAAAAGGGAGAGAGGGAGAGGGGTAAAGGGGGAGGACAGGAGGGGGAGGGCGAAAGGGGAAGGCCGAGAGGGGGGGGGGCGAGAGAGGGGAAGGGGGAGAAGGGGAGGGTGAAAGGGGGGAGGGTAAGAGGAGGGAGTGGGAAAGAGGGGAGTGGAAAAGAGAGGAGGGCGGGAGGAGGAGGGAAAGAAGGGGAGGGCGGGAGGAGGAGGAGGAGGGAGAGGGGAAGGGAGAGGGGGAGGGAGAGGGGGAGGGAAGGAGGGGAAGGGAAGGGCGAAAGGAAGGTGGGTGAGAGGGGGAGGGGTAGAGGGGGAGGGAGAGAGGGGGAGAGGGAGAGAGGGGGAGGAGGGGAGAGGGGAAGGGAGAGGGGAGGGGGAGAGGGGGAGAGGGGGATGGGGAGAGGGGGAGAGGAGGAGGGGGCGAGAGGGGAAAGGGCGATAGGGGAGGGAGAGAGAGGGGGAGGGCGAGAGAGGGGGAGGGCGAGAGAGGGGGAGGGCGAGAGAGGGGGAGGGCGAGATTCGACGGAGGCAGGGCGAGAGAGGGGGAGAGCGAAAGAGGGGATAGTGAGAGGGGGAGGGGGAGGGAGAGGGGGAGGGAGAGGGGGAAGGGGAGGGAGAGGGGGAGGGAGAGGGAAGAGAAGGAAGAAAGAGGGGTAGTGGGAAAGGGTGGAGGGAGAGATGGGGTGGACAAGAAGGGGAGAGCGAGAGGGGGAGAGCGATAGGGGGAGATCGAGAGGGGGAGGGCGAGAGGGGGAGAGCGAGAGGGGAGAGGGGGAGAGTGAGAGGGGGAGAGGGGGAGGGGAAGGGCGAGAGGGGGAGGGGAAGGGCGAGAGGGGGAAGGGGAGGGCGAGAGGGGGAGGGGGAGGGCGAGAGGGGGAGGTGGATAGTGGGATGGCGAGAGGGGGAGAGCGAGAGGGGGAGAGCGAGAGGGGGAGAGCGAGAGGGGGAGGGCGAGAGGGGGAGGGCGCGAGGGGGAGGGCGAGAGGGGGAGGGGGATGGCGAGAAGGGGAGGGCGAGAGGGGGAGAGCGAGAGGGGGAGGGCGAGAGGTGGAGAGCGAGAGGGGGAGGGCGAGAGGGGGAGGGGGAGAGTGGGATGGCGAGAGGGAAGAGAAGGAAGAAAGAGGGGTAGTTGGAAAGGGTGGAGGGAGAGATGGGGTGGACAAGAAGGGGAGTGCGAGAGGGAGAGAGCGAGAGGGGGAGATCGAGAGGGGGAGGGCGAGAGGGGGAGATCGAGAGGGGAGAGGGGGAGAGTGAGGGGGGAGAGTGAGAGGGGAGAGGGCGAGAGGGGGAGGGCGAGAGGGGGAGGAGGGGGAGAGTGAGAGGGGGAGGGGGAGGGCGAGAGTGGTAGGGGGAGGGCGAGAAGGGGAGGTGGAGAGTGGGATGGCGAGAGGGGGAGAGCGAGAGGGGGAGAGCGAGAAGGGGAGAGGGAGGGGGGAGGGCGAGAGGGGGAGGGCGAGAGGGGGAGGGGGAGGGCGAGAGGGGGAGGGCGAGAGTGGGATGGCGAGAGGGGGAGGACGAGAGGGGGAGAGCGATAGGAGGAGGGCGAGAGGGGGACGGGGAGAGTGGGATGGTGAGAGGGGGAGAGCGAGAGGGGGAGGGCGAGAGGGGGAGAGCGAGAGGAGAGCGAGAGGGGAGAGGTTCGAGAGGGGAAATCACACGATACTCTCTAATAGTATCCTGACCTTACTTCGAAGTTACACGTCTATTATCGTAGTACCTTTACTGACAATATCAACCTGTTTTTAGAGTTTCGTTCAGATAAATAAGATTACCTGAGACAGTCAGTATTTATCGAGATGGACGAAGTTAGTGAAAATGTGTTTCAAACAAAATCGGTTGGTCAATTGTTGAAGCAGATTTGGATCTTGTAACTTTCGGTAAGGAACCTGATATGCCGGACGGGAAAACTGATCATTCAGCAAATGGAATGACATGTTAAAGTGTTTTTGTTGAGGAAATAAAATACTTTACCATAGTGATTTTACAGCGGGGAAAAATTGCAGGTGAGGGGTTCCGCTGACATTTTTTTGGGCGGGTATCCCATAAAGGATACTATAATGAACTCTATCTCTTAGAGGATACTGTGATGAACTGAAAGCAGAGCGCTTTCGTATATTACATCTTCAGTGCACTTTTTGCACTGAAGATGTAATATACGAAAGCGCTCTGCTTCGTTAGTTTCTTTTTCCAAGTGGTCTACTTTGCATAAGTGAACACACGTACCCGTGTTCTTATTAGTATATGTATATATATATATATATATATATATATATATATATATATATATATGTAAAGACAGACAAATATGGAGGTGAGGTGGCAAAATGAAACGTTAAGGCTAGAGTATGGAGCTTTATTCAGAACCAGACGTTTCGACCTCTTGGGCCTTCCTCAGTGGAGCCAAGGAAGGCCCAAGAGGTCGAAACGTCTGGTTCTGAATTAAAGCTCCATACTCTAGCCTTAACGTTTCATTTTGCCACCTCACCTCCATATATATATATATATATATATATATATATATATATATATATATATATATATATATATATATATATATAGAAGACAACCATTTGGACGACCTAGAAAAGACTGGAGGAGATGTGTTGAAGAAGATGCGCAGATATGCAGAATAGAACCGAGAGAATGGAAGGAGGAGGTGGCACAGGACAGAAGGACGTGGCGAGACGTTTCCAAGGCGGTTGTGGATCAAAAAGTGGCCCGAGGACCAGTTGAGTAAGATTAAGATATATGTATATATATATATATATATATATATATATAGTATATATATATATATATATAGTCTTATATATGTATATATATATACAGTATTATATATATTATATATACATATACTATATATATATCTTATATATTATATATACATATATATATATATATATATATATGTGTGTGTGTGTGTGTGTGTATATGTTGTGTATGTTAAAGACAGATTGAACATTCTTAGAAGCTCTGCCATGGGATTCGAACCCTGAACCCTGACCTCGTGATTATTAACGCACGGGTCAGGGTTCGAATCCCATGGCAGAGGTTCTAAAACATATATATTATATATATATATATATATATATATATATATATATATATATATATATATATATATATATATATATATATATATATAAATTCACGCACTTCCCATTACAACACCATAAAATGTAATCACTTAGCCATGTTTTGAGAAAGATTCAAAACCCTACCGTGAAATACCTGTTGGAAAATGCGCGGTATTGTATCCTCTGAGGGACGCTGGAAGAATATCTCAATGTGATAATCCTATTACAAGAATGTTTATCTAAAAAATAAAGGTTCTAGATTTCTTTTAACATGCTGCAGAGATGACTACCAAGATAGATAAGAGTTATCTGACGTTAACCAAAAGTAAAATTTGTAGACCATATCATCACATAATGATAAAAGAGGCTGGAAATAAAATTATGTATAACAATGACTGTGTATATTCCGTTATTATTTGGGTAAAACTCAGTCGTCTCTCTGTCATAACCTCATACCAATCAATCAATCAAGCAAGCAAACAAGCAGTCAAACAGCTTATCTATCTATCTATCTATTTGTCTTTCCTATCTGTCGATTAATTAATCACTCAATTTTTCAATCAATCAATCATTCATTCAACCAACCAACCAATCAATCAGTCAAACCAGCCAGCCAACCATCCAATCAATCAATACACCAATACATCAGCAGTCAATCAATCAACCAACCAAAAATCAATCAATTATTCAATCAACCAACCAAGCAATCAATCAATCAAACCAGCCAGCCAACCAATCAATCAATCAATCAATCAATATACCAATACATCAGCTCATTAGTCACTCGGTCAATCAGTCAATCAATCTATTTATCAAATAGTTAATCAATCAATAAGTTAATCAAATGATCATTCAATCAATCAATCTAATGACACTTTCAATTATGGCAAGTTACCTAAGTATGTATTTCTACGTGTTTTCGGGTTTTAAATTTATATTTCTAATGTTTTGATATTTAGATAAGATATATAGAGTCCTTTGATATTCAGGCAATGGTTCCCAAAAATAAATTATTGATCATTTTGTCCCTCAATTACGTTTTCTTTGGTGCGGTGATCAGACTACCACAACAAATGGCGGATGACGCGCATCATACATTTGGGTAAACTCGTTGGAAGGTTCTCTTAAAATTATCGCCTCGTACTTTGTAGCTCGAAGCAAAACAACCCTATTCAAAAACAACAACAAAATTAGGGCTCTAGGCAATCGTTTGACGATCATCATTGAGCCATGAACGATTATCGTTGAACGATAATCGTACCGAGCGAAACGTAGCTTAAGTAACTGTGGTTTATGAAGACAAGGAGTGAAGAATAATGTAAGGAACCTACGCCAGGAGGCGCTAAGCCTCGGCGGCCTGAACCATCACCTTTGCCTTATTATACGCTTTGGGGTTTTCTGGGGCAGGTAACAATCACTGCTGGAAACCGGAGAGAAATGCGGGATTCGAACCCACCAGTAAGCTAATACGAGAGCAGCACGCTTCCAATGACGCAACCAAAGCAGTCAAGAGGTTTAAAACAAATGTAAAGAATTTTGTACCTTTAGATCGCAAATCCTCTACAATCCATAGCAATTAGGGACTGATGGTGGTAGGGTTGGTGGTGGTGTTGGTTGTGGTTGTAGTGGTCGTGGTTGTGATGGTTGTGGTTGTGGGGATGGTGGTTGTGGTTGTGGTGGCAGTGGTTGTGGTAGGAAAGCCTGTGGTAGTGGTGGTGTTGGTGGTTGTGATAGTTAATGTCATGGTGGTGGTTGTTATAGGAATATAGGGTCTATATGGTAGTGGGTGGGTTACTGATGATGATGATGATGATGATGATGATGATGATGATGATGATGATGATGATGATGATGATGATGATGATGATGATGATGGTTTTGTGATTGATTATTGCATATGTAATTGGTATTTTTGTCTTTTAACTCGAGAGTTCTCTTCGCTGTCTCCGCTTCTCGTTTTCTCTTCCTTCTGCAGGTCCGTTTTCTCTATTAATATCTCATTTTAAAGAGCAAAAGAGACCCATTTTGGTCACATGATATGAAAAAGTCTGGTCACTAAAACTCGAAATCAAAGAAAGAAAACACTTCGGCTCTTTGACTGCCCTTTTTGATGGCTATTCCAGAAGAGGTCGAAAAATTCGAGAAGAAAAAAATAATCTTTGCCATAATATTACGTTATGGCAGTTTTAGTGGAAGGCTTCACATGGTATGATGGTTTTGGTCTAAGAACTAATGATGTGAAGATCATTAAGGTTGTTCTGGTGTTATGTTAATTGTAGGTTGTAGGTTTAATTCTACGTTGGTCAATTGGTGAAATAAACTCGGGTAGTCTTCTTGACTTTACTTTGCCAAACAGCGTTCTCCTCTACAAATACAAGGTAAGCTCCGTTCAAATTTCGGAAGGTTGCCAGAAACATTTTCTATATATATTTGTACATGTTGCCATATCATGGTCCCTCTGTTTCGGTGAAGTTCTGTATAGCACCGGCGACTAAGAGAAGAACAACATCTTATCTACTTCGTCGGGCAATCATGTAATATTATTACCATTGTTGGTTCAGAACACTCTATTTTTCAATTTAATGTTTATCAGTTGTTGTTTTTGTGAATCACGTGATTTTTCTTGTTATTCGTTCATTCTTGACATACCACGTACAGTAACAAGACCAAGACCAAGACCAAGACTAAAAACAAGAACAAAAACAAGAGTAAGAACAATGATAAGAACAAGGGCAAGAATAAGAACAAGAACAAATACAACAATAAAAACAGAACAAGGACAAGAACAAGGTCAAGAACAAGAAAAAAAAATAATCTCTTGTCCAACAACAACAAAACAGCTACCTTTGCCCTTTGTGTTGGGACAGCCAGAACAACCAGTACCTTTCAACAGCCGTTGGGCATCGAACCAGGCTCCTTGGAATCGTGAAACGGGATCAATACTCTAAGCGGCGCAGCGGTCAGTCGGAGCGAAATCCATAAACATGCCAACGTATTGTTGTGATGGTGATTAATGAGGCCAGTTGCCCCGGATTAAAGTGGTGATTTTTGTGGTAACGGTGGTGGTAGTGGTGGTGGTGATGGTGACGGTGGTGGTGGTGGTGATGGTGATGGTAATGGTGGTGGGGATGGTGGTAGGTGATGGTGTTGGTGATAGTGGTGGTGAGAATGGTAGTGGGGATAGTGGTAGTAATGGAGGTGATGGTGGTGGTGATGGTAGCTGTGACGGTGGTGAGAATGGTACTGGGGATGTTGGTGGTGGTGGGTTTAGGGGGTGTTGTGGCTGTGGTGGTTGGTATGATTGTATGTGATGGTTGTGGTAGCTGTGACGACGACGACGACGACGACGACGACGACGACGACGACGACGACGACGATGATGATGATGATGATGATGATGATGATGATGATGATGATGATGATGATGATGATGATGATATACATAAGCCTTAGAAATAACGAGGGTCACATTGGCATGCAGCGACATCCATGAGCGAAAACGTTACTGTAAACGTTAACTTCTAACCTCTCAAACGTTCACAGTCTCGATCGAGAAGCACCACATAGCAAAAAAAAAAAAAAAAAAAAAAAAAAAAAAAAAAAACTCCTCAAACGATAGACATAAACAAACCTATAAAGTATACCACCATGTTGAGCGGCATACAAGACATACACTGGAGTCTCCTAAGCGTAATTTCTTCGTTATTTATTCCCGCATAAGCGTTTCCCTCAAGGCTGTTTTTCTTGCAGACTCTTCCTGTTTTAATGGTAACCACCGAAGAACATTTTTGAAAAGAAAAAAAAAAATTCTTAGGAGGCATTCACAGCAAACGAGACGCCTGAAGCATTTTCTGGAACCAAATATTTGCTATATTGGTCAGTGTATTTATGACTTTTTTTCTTTTCTTTTTTGAGAAAGTACACTGTTGAACTATGAAGTGATCTCGTTTTAGTCTCAGCCACTCAGCCTCTTCATCCTACTCTTGTGGTCATTTTTTGAAACCACCAGGTGATTTTATTCAAATAAAGAAAACATGCATACCTACCTACATATATATATATATATATATATACATATATATATATCGTGTGTGTGTGTGTGTGTGTGTGTGTGTGTGTGTGTGTGTGTGTGTGTGTGTGTGTGTGTGTGATTCACCACCATGGCTCACCATGGTCTTGGATCACGTGTTGGACTCGTGATCGACAGTTATTAACCTCCCGGATGAGAGCTCAGAGCTCGTATGACCAATCTATGGGTAATACAGTGACCTTACACGCACGCACACACACACCCAACTCCCCGCCCACGAGAGTTGGAGAATCACTTCGCAGCGAAGCGATACTGAAATTATTTCAGCCCTGGGCGGGATTCGAGCCTGGACCTCCGTAGTGGAGGCGAGAACTTTAACCACAGCGCCACGAGGTGTGTGTGTGTGTGTGTGTGTGTGTGTGTGTGTGTGTGTGTGTGTGTGTGTGTGTGTGTGTGTGTGTGTGTGTGTGTGTGTGTGTGTGTGTAAAGTAGAAACTTAATTATTTTGATTTAGAATACTTATTTTTTAGCTTCCTTTATTACACAACGATATTCCTCTTCACTGTAACATTTTCTATAGTGAAATGTACAATGAAAACGAACACATTGAATGTTTGTTTTGTCAAAAAAAAAAATTCTCCTTCAATCTTTCTTTTCTTTATTTATTTCTTCTTTTATTTCTTTTCCTTCCTTTCTCTCTTTCTGTCGTGTTTTATTTATCTATCTATATTTCTCTTTTTCTTTATTTTTATTCACTATATTTTTTTTATTATTTTTTCATTCATTTTTTTTCGTTTTTCCTGTTTTTCTTTTATTCTTTATTTCTTCATTATCTTTATTCTTTCTTTTCTTTTTCTTTTTTCTTTCACTCTTCCTGCCTTCCTTTCCTTGTTCCTTATATTTGTTCTTTCTCTATTTCTTTCTTTTTTATGTTCGTTCTTCTTCTCTTTATTTGTTTTTATGTTAGTACTCTTTTCTTTCTTTTTTCTTTCATTCTTTATTTATTTATTTATTCATTTATTTATTTATTCATTTATTTATATATTTTCCATTTTCTCTCTCTTATTTTTTTCTTTTCAATCATTCTATATTTCTTTCTTTCTTTTTTATGTTCATTTTTTTTTCTCTCATTTCTGGGTTGGAGAGAGAACAATCCACTTACGACCAATAAAAACAATACGATCACATTAGCCCTAACCCTTAAAATTAGCGCCCTGATCTCTTAAATTCCCTTCCAAGGGCTCTCGATCCTATTGTGAAGACGTCTATAAACTCTAAATGGTATTCGTTGGCCTCTTGGGATCCCATATGTAAAAAAAAAAAAAAAAAAAAAAACACGCAAGTTAGTCGACAATTAGCATTACGTTTTTTTTTATCTATTTGTTTGTGTGGTTGTTTATTTGTTTTGTTTGTTTTTTATTTGTTTATTTTATTTGTTTATTTTATTTGTTTGTTTATTTGTTTGGTTTGTTTTCCTTGAACATCTCACATTAATTCATTTAATCAATTCTACAGTTATTTTGATATATATGTATGTGTGTGTGTGTGTGTGTGTGTGTGTGTGTGTGTGTGTGTGTGTGTGTGTGTGTGTGTGTGTGTATGTGTGTGTGTGTGTGTGTGTGTGTATGTGTGTGTGTGTGTATGTGTATGTGTGCATGCTTGTGTGTATGATTGTGTGTATTTCTATTTGTGCGTATGCACGTGTCTTGTGTGCGTGTTTGTGCGTATGCACGTATCTGGTGTGCGTGCGTGTGTACGTGTGTGTG
>NC_134795.1:53871905-53874405 GCF_046742065.1 Oratosquilla oratoria
GGGACTGATAACACATTAACGTAATCACTCGACACGATGATAAGCCATGATAAGAAATTTATAAGGAAGATGGAGAACTCAGAATGACAAAATAAAAAATTAGAACAGAATTAATTCTAAAGTATACCAAAGGTCAGGTAAACTAATCAGATATAAAGTATCATAGATCATACTATGATAAAGACAATGGTGACAAAGTAGAATGTAAAAAGTCAGTTAGGAAGTACAAAGGATATAAGATCATATAGAAATGGGTACCTCAATGTGTCTACTTAATTGTAGAACAGACAGGAAGAGAAACAAAAAGAGAGGATCAGAGTATTGAGGTGTTGACCTAGGGATACAGGAACTTTTGAATTAACTTACGTGTGACTAAATTATATTTCTACAAGAACGTGTCCGAGTGGGGTTTACAATATTATGTTACATTATATCTAACCAGAAGTGTTTGAAAAAACTTGTTGGAAATAGACAGAAAACGAAACAAAATATTTAATTTACCACCCTGCCCTTCCAACAAACTTAGATCTCTTTCAGTGATCAGATCTTTTCTGATGTATAGGTACATACATATACCAAAGGCTTTTTCCCCCTTACACGGGAGGTAGCCAAAGAAATAAAGGCATAGAAACCACTCCCACCCATTCCATTCCCAACATACTCCACTCCCCTCTATCCTCTTCCCTCCCTCTTATCTTGGCACCTACTGGATGACGGGTCATCCATGCATCTTGACAAATAATATATATATGCATACATATATATATATATATATATATATATATATACATATATACATGTATATATATATATGTACATATATATATGTATATATATATATGTATGTATATATGTATGTATTTTTTCTTAGAGATGGTGCCTGTGGTATGATATGACGCTATAATAAGATCACGTGGTGAGTTGACGCTCTCTGGGACTCGATCTCATTGCCCAACCATACACGGATTACCTCCCTGATCCATGTTATCAGGACACTATCTGAGTCTCATTAACGTCAACACACTTTACTGGAATGAAGTTACTTAATCTGGCAGGAGTATGGTCATCCACACCTGTATTCCTAATGACGAAGAGCTGGGCGCCACTATCATTTCTTATCCTTTTATTTTTTTCTTCTTCTTTTTAACCACAGCAATAATGACTTTTGGTTTTACATCATTCCGTCGTTCCAGAATTATTTCAGTCTAGTTTATCTATTTGTCCAGAGAGTCTAGGTACCTACAAATTGCTCGTGTGAAAGTTATTTCAACTAGCCATCTATCTAGTGACATCATCTAGATCAGTGACTCTCAATGTTCGTGGATCACTAGAGGACAGCAGAGGCTGTGAGTCCAAAACTAGTAATATTTAGTGGGTTTTTAGTGATTTAAGTGAGTGTTGAAATTATTTCCAAAAGTTCACAGAACAGCAATACATAAGATAAGGGTGTATGGAGAAACAATTTCAGAACCTGTCATACAATTATCATAGCATGCCTTCATAGATTGTAATCTCAAATATAAAAAAACAAATAAATAAAATGAAAAATAAAAACATACACAAACAAGCAAATAAACAAGTAAACAAGGTAACCCTATAACAGAATACTGATTGGGTGTTTGTTCAAACGATTTTTAAATCTTCGATAAGTGCAACGTTTCATCACCTCTACGGAAAGTTTATTCCACTCAAAAACTACGCGATTAGAGAAATTGTCTCCACTACTGTCTTCGCACAGACTAATATCCTTCTCATCGCAAAATGATACTAAACACTGGGGAGCGTGTTGCTTTGCTCAAACACCGGCCACAGTCTCTACGGTCTTTCCGAGCAAGCTGCCATGCAAACACCCTTCCATCCCACACCGAACAACTCTCGACAGCTTCGATCCTGAGACAAATAAATTAGGCTGACGGCAGCCAGGATAAAAGAAAACGTATCTCCCTGTACGGAAGGGAGTTAGATCTTATCATGATACAGAGACACATTATCTTTATTAACTCAAGGCCTCAAGGAGAACTTCAGGCTTCGAGTCTTGAGATTCACTCAAGACCACTGAAGAAGGAGAGGAGCTTTTCTGTCTCAAAGACTCGCTGAAAGTCTGATTCAGAGAGTCTCTGAAGCTCTTCAGGCTCCTAATCTTATGATTCACTAAAGACCACTGAAGAAGGGGAGGAGCTTTTTTGTCTCAAAGAATCACTGAAAGTCTGATTCAGAGAGTCTCTGAAGCTCTTCAGGCTCCTAATCTTATGATTCACTCAAGACCACTGAAGAAGGGGAGGAGCTTTGTCTCAAAGACTCACTGAAAGTCTGATTCAGAGAGTCTCTGAAGCTCTTCAGGCATCCTAGTCTTAAGATTCACTCAAGACCACTGAAGAAGGAGAGGAGCTTCTTTGTCTCAAACACTCACTGAAAGTCTGATTCAGAGAGTCTCTGAAGCTCTTCAGGCTCCTAATCTTATGATTCACTCAAGACCACTGAAGAAGGGGAGGAGATTCTT
>NC_134795.1:53879405-53906905 GCF_046742065.1 Oratosquilla oratoria
CCTCCTCCTCTTCCTCCTCCCGTCCTCCTCCTCTTTTTCCTCTTCCTCTTCCTCTTCCCCCCTCATTCTCTTCCTCTTCTTCCTCTTCCTCCTATTCTTCGTCATCCACCTCATTCTACTCGTCATTCTTTTCCTCATCCTCATTTTCCTTCTCCTCCTCCTCTTCCTTCTCTTCCTCTTCCTCTTTCCTCCTTCCCCTCCTCTTCCTATTCCTTCTCCTCTTCCTCCTCCTCCTCTTCCTCCTCCTCTTCGTCATTCTTTTCCTCATCCTCATTTTCCTTCTCCTCCTCCCCCTCCTCCTCTGCACTGCACGGCATACAGCAACCCCTCCTCTTCCTCCTCCTCCTACTCTTCGTCATCCACCTCATCCTACTCCTCATCCTTACCCTCATTTTCCTCCTCCTCCTCTTCTTCTTCCTCCTCCTCCTCCTCTTCGTCATCCACCTCATCCTACTCCTCATCCTTATCCTCATCTTCATTTTCCTTCTCTTCCTCCTCCTCCTCCTTCTCTTCCTTCTCTTCTTTCTCTTCCACCTCTTCTTCCTCCTTGTCATCCACCTCCTCCTCCTCCTACTCTTCGTCATCCACCTCATCCTACTCCTCATCCTTACCCTTATTCTCATTTTCCTTCTTCTCCTCCTCCTCCTCTTCCTCCTCCTCGCCATCCACCTCCTCCTCCTCCTCTTCGTCATCCACCTCCTCCTACATCTCATCCTTATCCTCAATCTCATTTCCTTCTCCTTCTCCCCTCCTCCTCTTCTTTCTCTTCCACCTCCTCCTCCTCCTCCTCTTCGTCATCCACCTCCTCCTACTCCTCATCCTTATCCTCATCTTCATTTTCCTTCCCCTCCTCCTCCTCTCTCTCCTCCTCATCTTCTTTTTCTACCTCTTCCTCCTCCTTGCCATCCACTTCCTCCTCCTCCTCCACATGCTCCTCCTCCTCCTCCTCTTTCTCGTCTTCCTCCTCCTCTTCCTCCTTTTCTTCTTCCCCCTCAACCAATCTGTTTATGGTGCCACCTATTATGAAAGTGTTGATTTCATTTAATATTAAAGTATATTTTTGGAGTTCCTGATCAAAATGTGCATGTACCTATGTGTGTATGTATGTATGTATTTATGTGTGTGTGTATGTATGTATGTGTGTATGTATGTATGTATGTATGTATGTATGCATGTATGCATGTATGTATGTCTGTATGCATGTATGTATGTATGCATGTATGTATGTATGTATGTATGTATGTATGCATGTATGTACGTATGCATGTATGTATGTATGTATGTATATATGTATGTATGTATATATGTATGTATGTATATATGTATGTATATGCGTACGTATGTATGTATGTATGTAGGTAGGTATAATTGTATGTATATATGTATGTATGTATGTATGTATGTATGTGTGTGTGTATGTGTGTACGTACGTATGTATGTATGTATGTATGTATGTATGTATGTATGTATGCACGTAAATATACATATATCTCCAAAATAATACATTTGCTTATCACTTCTCTTCTAATTGACAGTTTCCAAGCCCTCCACGTCCGGCGGACTGTCAGGTCGCTATTCTCCTATATGTCGCCATTGTTATGGTTTGCTGTCCGGAGACTTCCAAGTATGTCCCAGTCGCCACCCGTCCACTGTGCATATAAAAACTTTTTCCGTGAAATTTCCGTGATTTTTATTCACTTACTTGTGTGTTTATTTATTTGTGTTTTGTTTGTTCCTATATTTTTGCTTGTTTGTTTGTTTTTTGTTTGTTCATCTTTATTTATTTAATTATTTATTTATTTATCTCTATATCTCTATCTTTAATCGATTCATCTATTCATAATTTATTTATCTATTTACTAAATTATTTATGTATTAATTTTTTATCTGCTTATTTATTTATTTATTTATTCATTTACTTATTCACTTAGTCTCAAATTAATTAAAACTTCTATTCCACCTTTCCTTTCATAAGAAAACTAAACTTGATTATGTGAAAATAGACAGCTAATATGAATGCTCATATAAATTGAGATGAGAAAGGAAAAATAACAAGAAAATCTCAATTAATCAATTCTCTATTCATAATTTCTTTATTAATTTATTTATTAATTCATTTATGTATTCATTTATTTATTTGTTAATTTATCTATTCGTTAACTAGAAAATCTCAATTAATCAATTCTCTATTCACAGTTTCTTTATTAATCTATTTATTGATCCATTTATGTATTTATTTATTTGTTAATTTATCTATTCGCTTATTTATTTAGTCTCAAATTAATCAGAACTTGTGTTCCATCTATACTTTCGTAACAAAACTAGAACTGGATTATATGAAAATAGGAAACTAAGAATTAGTTCCCATATAGCCTAAGTTGTGGAGATAGAGGAAACGTTTCTAGAAAATCCTATGAGGCATTGACTAGAAAGAGATTTTTTTTAACTCTATCACGTGAAGTGTCGGTGGACGAAAAGTAGAAAAAAATAATGTACAGAATGATAGAAAACATATATATACATACATATACCAAAGGCTTTTCCCCCCTTACAAGGGAGGTAGCCAAAAAAAGCAAAGGCATAGAAACCACTCCCACCCATTCCATCCCCTACATACTCCACTCCCCTCCACCCTCTTCCCTCCCTCTTATCTTGGCACCTCCTGGATGACGGGTCATCCCTGCATCTTGTCCACTGCCCTGGGTCAGAAGCAGTGCCGCAAGACACAGCACATCCACAGCAAGGCCGCTTCATTAAATCGGCGACCCCCCTCTCTCCGTTCCCTCATTCAGAAAAGGAGAAGACGGGGAGAAATCCCTACAGGCTGCGTCAAATGATAGAAAAGGACAGTGTAAATTCTTAAGATAAAGACCTTTGAGTACGTAAGATATATTCGTTGAAATAAAAGCATTCACAGAGGAGAGGACAGTGCAACTTCGTGTTCATGTATGGAAGTGAGTTGTGGACGCTGAGATTCCGTTTGCGTGGGAAGGGAAAAATACGTATACAATTTTTTTCAAGAAGTGCATGTCAGTGTTAGGAAATGGGCAAGTTATCAGATGTGAATGAACAAAGAGGTGTGTAATTGATATGGGAAACAGGACCTGCTTAGAAAGAGACATTTGTCAGATAGTGAAGTGAGACTTCAAATTTTTCAAGAAGTCTAAGATCAAGAAATTATCAGATATGGATGAATAAAGAAGTATGAAAACGATACGTGAATTGGGACCTGCGTAGAAAGATATATTTTTCAGAAGGGTAAGTGATGTCAATATACAAGACGAAGAAAAGAAAATTGAAGGAAAAAATAAACGGAAAGCAAAAATAAGGGAATGTTAGATAAAGAAAAAAATAATGATATGGGAAGAATTTGACGACTTAGTGTAATATTACCAGTGGTAACAATGCCTAAAAGGAGGAAAACGGTAAGGATGAAGTGTGGAATTTGGAGAAGGAAGAGGAGGAATAGGAGGACAAGAAAGAGGAGGGGGATGAGGAGGAGGTAGAGTGCGAGGAAGAAGAGGAGGAGGTGAGGAGGAGGAGGAGGAGGAGGAGGAGGTAGAGTACGAGGAAGAAGAAGAGGAGGAGAAGGAGAAGGAGGAGAAAGAAGAGGAGTACGAGGACAAGAAAGAGGAGGGGGATGAGGAGGAGGTAGAGTGCGAGGAAGAAGAAGAAGAGGAGAAGGAAGAGGAGGAGAAAGAAGAGGGGGTGTATGAGGACAAGAAAGAGGAGGGTGGTGAGGAGGAGGTAGAGTGCGAGGAAGAAGAAGAGGAGAAGGAGGAGGAGGAGAAAGAAGAGGGGAGTAGGAAGGCAAGAAAGAGGAGGGGGTGAGTACAAGGAAGAAGAAGAGGAGGAGGAAAAGGAGGAGGAGGAGGAGGAGGAGAATAAAAAAGAGCAGGAGGAGGAGGAGGAGGAGGTAGAGTACGAGAAAGAAGAAGAGGAGGGGGAGGAGGAGGAGGAGAAAGGAGGAGGAGTACAGAAAGAGAAGGGGAAAGAGGAGGGGGTATGACTAGGAGGAGGAGGAGAAGGAGGAGGAGGAGGCAGAGGAGTGGAGATGTGGGTTTATGAGAACGAAGAGGAGGAGGGGGACAAGAAAGAGAAGGGGGAAGAGGAGGGGTAAGAGTAGGCGAGGAGGAGGAGGAGGAGGAGGAGGAGGAGGAGGTGGAGAAGAGGGAGGGAGTGGAGGAGGAGGAAGAGATGGAGGAGCCGGGTAAGGAGGAATAGGAGTAGTTGGAAGAGGAGAAAAGAATAAAGAGGAGAAAGGCTTAAGAGAATAAATCGTAAGAAAGATAATTAATCAGAAAGAGCATATTTTTTTTAATGAAGAGAATTAAAAAAGAAAAAAAAAAAGGAAAAGGAGAAAACTCCGAATCTATTTTAGGTGATTTTTTTTTTTTTTCATAATTCATCTATTTCCTTAGGTCAATTCTTTGGATGATTTGAAGTTTTCTTCATGATTTGATATATCATTCTCCCACTTAAAAAAAAAAAATCTGTGTAGACTAAGAGTCTCCTTCCACCGAATAAAAACCTGCCTTGTGGCATCCAGACTAATTATGAAGAATTACACCACTCCTGAACAGACAGTATATGTGGAAAGAATATCTAATATATGTAGGAATGTTTGTATGTATGCTTGTATGATAATTTACCTCAGGATAATTGATTGTATTTTCTAATTGTAATTATATGATTAGAATTACCTGTATATATATAATATATATATATATATATATATTATATATATATAATATATATATGTGTGTGTGTGTGTGTGTGTGTGTGTGTGTGTGTGTGTATTATATATGTGTGTGTGTGTGTGTGTGTGTGTGTGTGTCTGTGTGTGTGTGTGTCTGTGTGTGTGTGTGTGTGTGTGTGTGTTTGTGTGTGTGTGTGTGTGTGTGTGTGTATGTACGTATATGTATGTGTGATTTCTTATATGTATATGTAGTGTATGCATTTGTGTTGGTATAAAGATATTGTCAATCAATACAATTTGTATTTTCATTTTTCGTTCTTTGAAAAGAAATATATAAATTTTCTTTTCGAATAATCACAAAATCCATATCAATATCTTATGCAAGCAGAGGATAATTCTAATAAATCAATATAAAAACAAAATAAATAGATTTTACATATATTTTTTTCTTCCCATCTTTTGGCGTGAAGATTATTATCATAGATGATCTTAGTGAGCTTGATCCCATACAATCTGTATACTGGCGTACGTGGTCTACGCTTTGTATTTACTTTTGGGCAAGGGAGCGTTTCTACACAATTAACTTGGCCTTCCGTGTTTCCAGAAGAACCAATAAAAGTTTTCCGTTTAGGTCCAACCTCCGGCATCTCAAACAATCTCACACTCGGACTTGTCGTCAGGGAGGCCCAGTCGAAGGGGGAGAGAGGAGGTTTAAGAGGAGGAGGAGGAGGAGGAAGAGGAGGAAGAGGAGGAGGCAGTGAAAAGAAGTGGAGGAGGTGGAGGAGGAAAAGGAGGAAGAGCAAGACGTTGAGGAGGTAGAGGAATTGGAGAAGGTGGTGGTGGCAGAGGAAGAGGCGGTGTAGGGTTGAAATTAAGAGAAGGAACAAAAAGAGGTGGATAAGGAAGAGGAGGAGTGTAAGGAGAAGGAGGAGGGAAAGGAGGAGGTAGAGGAGGTGGAGGTTGAGGACTAAGAATAAAAGAAAGAGAAGGAAAAGAGGAATTATGAAGAGGAGGGGGAGGGAGAGGAGGGGAGGGGGAGGAGGAGGAGGAGGTTGAGGGTAAAAAGGCGGAGAAGTAAGAGCTGGAAGAGCAAGAAGAGGAGGAAGAGGAGGAATAGAAGAAGGAATACGTGGAATGGTAAAGTGAAAAAAATAAGAGGAAGAAGAATACAAAGGGGGAAGAGAAAGAGAGAGAAGAAGGGAAACAGGAAGAGTAAATGATTAACATTTATACAACTGTAGAGTATTTCACGACCAACAAAATTTCTTGAAGAAACGAGTTAAAAAAGAAAAGGAAAAGAAAAAATCGTGTAGACGAGTGTCAGCCTAAGGACTGGCCACATACGTGGTCAATAGTAAAAAAAAACTCTACAGAATCACGACCAAGAAATTTTCTTGAAGAAACGAGTTAAAAAAGAAAAGGAAAAGAAAAAATCATGTAGATGAGTGTCAGCCTAAGGATGTGTCTGCCCACATAAGTGGTCAACAGTAACAAACTCTACAGAATCACGACCAAGAAATTTTCTTGAAGAAACGAGTTAAAAAAAGAAAAGGAAAATAAAAAAATGTGCATAAGAGTGTCAGCTCAAGGACGTGTCTGGCCACATAAGCGGTCAACAGTAACAAACTCTACAAAATCACGAGCAAGAAATTTTCTTGTAGAAACGAGCTAAAAAAGAAAAGGAAAATAAAAAATTGTGTAGAAGAGTGTCAGCCTAAAGACGTGTCTGCCCACATAAGCGGTCAACAGTAACAAACTCTACAGAATCACGATCAAGAAATTTTCTTGAAGAAAAAGGTTAAAAAGAAAAAAAAAGTAAAAGAAAAAAATTGTGTATAAGGACGTGTCTGGCCATATAAGCGGTCAACAGTGACAAAATCTACAGAATCACGACTAAGAAAATTTCTTGAAGAAACGAGCTAAAAAAGAAAAGGAAAAGAAAAAATTGTGTAGAAGAGTGTCAGCCTAGGGACGTGTCTGGCCACATAAGGGGTCAACAGTGACAAACTACAGAATCATGACCAATAAAATTTCTTGAAGAAACGAGTTCAAAAGAAAATTAAAAGAAACTGTGTAGAAGAGTGCCAGCCTAAGGACGAGTCTTCCACATAAGCGGTCAACAGTGACAAACTCTACAGAATCACGACCAACAAAATTTCTTGAAGATACGAGTTAAAAAAAATTGTGTAGAAGAGAGTCAGCCTTAGGACGTGTCTGTCCACATAAGCGGTCAACAGTGACAAACTCTACAGAAGATTGGGAATGTCATGTGACCATGCTCAACTCTTCGAAGAAATCCGAAGAAACCCTCTCCACTGCTTCTTCCGGCTTGTTACTTAGCAGCAACTTAAGAATATTAGGACATAAGAATGGTAAGATCAATGGAAGGCCTAATGTAAAGGCGATGATTTCTAGTGTATAATACTCAAAGCAACATCTATTATCACTATTAAGCGCACACCTCTACATCTGTCTCTTATGTAGACAGACACGTACACACACACACACACACACACACACACACACACACACACACACACACACACACACACACACACATTTTGAATAAGTTAGATGAGAAAGTGGTGTGTGCAAAAAAAATACATGAATTTAAAATCATTTTAGATCAAATGAGATATGAAGACGGGCCTCCACGAGCATAGCTCCCCTTCCCGTAAAAAAAAAAACTAGGTAAATACAACTAGGTAAACACACACACACACACACACACACACACACACACACACACACACACACACACACAGATACAAACGCACATAGATGGCGAACACTCCAATCCACACGGGTGACTGACTACAAAGGTATATAATAGTATGGCCGAGACAAAGGGCGATACACGGCCGAGATGAAGATGGCGTGTGTCTAATTACAACGGTGAGGGTAGGGGGAGGGTGGGGGGAGGGTTCTTGTTGCCCTCTGTGGTCTATACTCCCCGCAGCTTCTGGAATTGACTCTGTTGTGGTTTAGTTTGGTGGGGTGTGATCTGATCTGGCCTAATCTTGTTTGGTCTGATATGGCCTTGTCTGGTTTAGTCTGGTCTGGTTTGGTCTGGTTTGGTCTGATCTGGTCTTGTCTTGTCTGGTTTGGTCTGATTTAGTCTGGTCTGGTCTGAACTGGTCTGGTCTGGTCTGGTCTGTTCTGGTTTGTTCTGGTTTGGTCTGGTTTGGTCTTGGTTATGTCATGTCATGTCTTATCTGGTCTGGTCTGGTTTACACTGATCTACTCTAGGCTGGTTTGGTCTAGTTTAATCCGGTCTGACTTACTGTGATCTAGTTTAGTCTAATCTACATTATTCTAGTTTGACCTAGTCTGACATGTATTAGTGTGGTAAACGTTGATGCTATGAAGTTGATTACGTCATTTGGTGTGACATTACGTGACGCAATCTGGTATGACGCACCATCACATGCTTACGATAACATATGGACATATCATGAGGATGGTAGCCTAAGGTGATTTATTTATATTTTCTCAGCTGCCAACTTACCAACTTGTTCATTTGAGGAGAAAACATCACCTCCTAGTTGCTTGAGTCTGTGCCAAACCCGAAATCATTTCAGATTATCAATCGAGGATACTATTCTTTGAACATTTTAGAAGCTCTGCCAAGGGATTCGAACCCTGACCTGTGCGTGCATAATCACGAAGTCAAGACGCTAGCTATTCTTTGTTCGACATATCCCTTTCGCTAGAGAAACAAACTTCAGAAGCTACGTACCAGCTTAGGAAGGTCTATTTAATTCATGAGAGGACTTGGTTCCAGCCTACGATTGAGCCTTGATCAATATGGAAGCCCTTCAGGCTCAAGGACCATCTCTCAGTTCCATAAAATCCCAAAGAAAAATGATCCATTGTTAAAGGTATAAGTATGACCTTAATACGATCTTCCAAAAGACCCGGAACGAGTCTTTGAAAACGAAGGGTTTACACAAAGACACTCGAGAACATTACATCTAATTGAACATCATCGCGGAAGCTATCGCTTTGTGTAAGAAAAACCTGTATACAAAACACAGCAAAGTTTTGCCTCGTCCGGCCATAACAAGCCCCATATGGGGATTTTGTGTCTAGATATTAGAAAGAACCTCTTCTGTGTTCAAGACACCATGGAATCACCGTGGTTGTTAGCATAAGGGCATATCAGTTGTAACAATAACAAGCAATCAAGTCATTTGACCTTTCTAGTTACTTTTCTTTATACTTATTAAGTTTTGTGGATTTGGGCACAAATATATATACATATATACAATATATATAAAACACACACGCACGAACACACATAAGAAAGAGAACGAGAGAGAGAGAGAGAGAGAGAGAAAGAGAAAGAGAGAGATAGAGATAGAGAGAGATAGAGATAGAGAGAGAGAGAGAGAGAGAGAGAGAGAGAGAGAGAGAGAGAGAGAGAGAGAGAGAGAGAGAGAGAGAGAGAGAGAGAGAGCGAGAGAGAGAGAGAGAGCGCGAGAGAGAGAGAGAGAGAGAGAGAGAGAGAGCGAGAGAGAGAGAAAGAGAGAGAAAGAGAGAATGGACAATTCCTTGTAGATGGGACCCAGATGTCCCCCTCGGTTAAGTAAGACGGACATTAAGCGGCTATATCGCTTACCTGTTCGTTAGTTGCACAAGTTCGACCAAGGCCACAGTAAATAAACCATCGGGATTGCTTTTAGTCCAACCCTGTAAAGAAAAGGAAGAAGCAATGGACCCTAAGAAGAGAGGTGTAATAATTAAGCGAAGAGAAAATGAAAGAACGAGGTGATCAAAAAAAAAAAAAAAAAAAAAAATCTTTTGTTAATCTTTAAATGTTTCGTTTGTTTGTTCGATCTGTTTTCTTAATGTTTGTTTTGTGTATCTTTTGGAATAGTGTTGGGCTCTGTTAAAGAAAAACAAATTATGTTTTCCATCAAATCGTAATCCTTCTGATAATCCTCCCACATTGGATATTGTGGAACACAGAGAGACCTGCTGGAAAGTTAGATTTCCTAAATTTATAAGAAATAAAGAGAATCAAAAATTAAATCAGTGGAATTAGATTGTTCGTTAATTGAAAGATTTATGATAATGTATTAAAAGTGAGGACGGTGCCAAACATGATGTATTGAAAAGAGATTGATTAGATAGAAATATATTTCAAAGATAATTCAGACGTGTGCATGTTTAGCCAAACGATATACCCTACCTACGGGAAGAATTTGAACCGCTGTGTACTGGCAAATTTACACCTTATTTGATAAAGATAATACTTACAAAGGCATTATCAACTATCGCCCAAAGAGTTTTGTTATATCCAAAATGTTTTCTAAGATTAGTTAGATTTATAGATGAAAACTAGCTAAAATCAGGCAAGACTTGTAAGCAATTATAGACTCTAGACGACGGATCAAATAACTGCAAAAATCGAACATATCAAGCCTTTGTGATTAGATCACAAGAATGCCTTTGGATCCTGAGAACAAAAGACGATATTAATCTCAAAACACAAATAGAGCGCAGGATAAGGCTTCCACAGTAGTTCCACGTTAATGGAACTGCTATAATGAAATTAAATTCAGATTAAAAAAACAAGATAACGAAACAAAAAAAAAACGCGATTGAGTTATATTCGAGGATATGATTTTGCGTCAGCCAAGAACAAGTTTCATGTTTCATTTGAGAGAAAGAAAAGGTCTGAACATTAATTGGGAATATTCTATTTACTAAGAAAAATAAAACTAATACTTTCCTAGTTTTAGAAGACTCAGAAAGATACTCCATTGTTTCAGGTCGAAGTTTCAAAGTAAGCTTGAAGATAAATGCAAGTAAAATCATTGTCTGAATTTAGATTTCAAAGTAAAGAAACTGTAATTGATGATAATATTCTTGAAGAAGTTGAAGACAGAAGACATACACTTTCGTTTCAGTTAGGAGTTTTAAAGTAAGGTTGAAGATGAATACAAGTAATACAAAATCATTATGTAACTTTAGATTTCTAAGTAAAGAAATCGTAATCGACGATATGATTCTTGAGGGAGATAAAAACAGAATGAAAAAATATGAAAATAAAAGGAACCAGGTTGAATATTAAGTAATGAAAAATATAATTTCTAATGTAACACCACTGATAAAAAAAATGCTAAACTAACACTAACACAGATATTAACGTTAACATAAACAATCAACAGATGTTGAAGACGACATCGTTTAGTGCATGTATTGTTTTCTCAGTGATATTGACAGATTATGACCGGAATTTCTTTTCATTTTTTTTTTCATTATCTTCTTTCTCCTGTTATTTCTCCTTCTACTCCTCCTCCTTCTCCTCCTCCTCCTCTCTTCTCTTTCTCCTCTTCTTCCTACTCTTTTCTAATTTTCCCTCTTTATCTTCCTTTCCTTCTAACTTCTTCACATTATTTTTCTCCTCCCTGCCTGTCGCTCCTTCTCTTCCTCCTCCACCTTTTCCTCTTCATCTTCCTCATCTTCCTCCTCCTCCACGTTTTCCTATTCATCTTCCTCATCTTCCTCCTCTTCCTCTTCATCCACATGCTCCTCTTCCTCGCAATCAAAGGAGGAAAGTACAAAGGTTGACCCCTGTGGATTAGGTTATCAACATTTGACGGAGACTGTTCGTGGCTTTGTGCTCTCTCCTACTGTCGGCCACACCGACCCCAGTATGGTCTTGTCAGGATCTCATTACTTGGTAAAGTAGTCACTGAGAGAGCCTATTGTCATATACTTCGTCTCAATATATATTTCTGCCCTTCCTTTACGAACAAAGTAATGGAGAATGGAAGCATAAGGATATACACAAAGGATCGACAGACAGACATTTTTCTGATATATTAGAATGAATGTCTAATACGGTATGGTTCGAATGTTATATATATATATATATATATATATATATATATATATATATATATATATATATATATATATATATATATATATATATATATATATCACTTGGACAAAATGTAGAGGCATATTTGTAAAAATAATCACGAAGAACCCATAGTCGGAATAGAAGGAAATTTAGAAGAAAGAGTAACTTCTATATTTCAGCTAATAGCTATAGCCCTCTTCAGGAAAGTACAGGCTATAAGAAATGATAGAGACATAAGTACAATTGAGACGTGAGTAGAGGGGGAACAGGCATAGCTAAAAGTAGGAAAATGGTATATGTCTTCTAGAATGATATAGGTGGTGTATATCTTGGTTCCTAGATTTACAATATAAATAAGTCTTTTGTAACGAAATAGATTTAAATAAAATGTCGACTTAAAAAAAATGCGATTCCTTCAAATTTGCAGAAGACGCTATTCACTGTAGTACTCAGAAATTAATCTTACTGTTCATCCCACTCAGTATCCTCACGACAATGTTCTCTTTGTCTTCCCCTCCTCCCCTCCTCTTCTTCTCTCTCCTCCTCAGCCTCACATTCCTGGTAAACCTATAGTATCAATGTAAACACTCCCACTCTGTTAACCAATGAGGCGAGGGCTTCATGGTCTCGATTCCCAGTGATATTCGAAGGGGCCAATCATGCAAGGGCTTCAGGGTCTCGGTTCTCAGTGATACTCGAAGGAGCCAATCAGGCGAGGGCTTCAAGCTCTCCCATCTTCAGTTATGCTCGAAGGAGCAATCACATGGTCACCGACCTGGAACAGGGAAGGAAGTCAGGTACATTTCCAGCCTTTCAACTTGATGGAAGAGGTGTTCAGTCGAGGGGTCGCACCTGGAATAATAGGTAAAACGATCCTAATCTGTTTTTCAGTTCTTTTTTATCTTATTGGCAATGCCTGAAGGCTTTGTTCTCCTGAAAAGCGATTCTTAGACTCTCTCTCTCACACACACACACACACACACACACACACACACACACAGAAAGAGAGAGAGAGAGAGAGAGAGAGAGAGAGAGAGAGAGAGAGAGAGAGAGAGAGAGAGAGAGAGAGAGAGAGAGAGAGAGAGTGAATGAGAGAGGAGGGGAACAGAGAGATACATAGAAAGGATGTTAGTAGGTAGGGAGGGATAGGGAAAGAATTATTATGAATATTCTTGTACTTGAAGATTCTTCGATCTATGGAGTCCCCACATACATCTCTGGTTAAAAAAAAAAAAGAATCTAGGTCTCTCTCCTGAAGAACTCCTTCAAGCGCCGCGGCTGTTGAAGATCTTTGGTAACGATGTCCTGAAGATATGTATTCTTCAATTAGTTTCGTGTTCGAGGCCTATGTCAGGTAAAGAAGCGCTACGATGGTCACTTGTCGACCAAACGGGCCGTTTAACAATCATCGAGATCATTTTATACAACATAAGGGCAATTCAACTTGACTGAATACGGCCACTTTCATAAGGAAGGATGAATTTTATGCGCTTCTTGGGGGGGGGGGTAATTTAGATCTAATAGTATATGCGTGCGCACACACATACATGCACACACACAAACACACACATACATGCACACAACACACATACATACACACAACACACATACATACATACACACAGACACACACACACACAGACACACACACACACACACACACACACACACACACACATATATATATATATATATATATGTATATATATGCATATATATATATATATATATATGTGTGTGTGTGTGTGTGTGTGTGTGTGTGTGTGTGTGTGTGTGTGTGTGTGTGTGTGTGTGTGTGTGTGTGTGTGTGTGTGTGTACACGGTGGTATTCTTAAAAAGATCTTTCCTTATATAAATCTTTCTCTTTCAAGGATTTACATCAGATTTATATAAGGAAAGATTTTTTTTTAAGAATATCACCGTAAGTTTTTATTCAGCCTATATCTATGAGCTCTGTGACACCCTTACGGACCCGAGGCACGTGGCACTCTTTTGTGACTGGAGATGAATCGTTGTAATCTTCGATAGTGGTCAAGCCACTTCTTGTCGTTGATATGGTTTGTACTTTACCAGCGCCTCTATCCTAGGGAAAAAACCTTGAGCCGATGTTGTGCGTTGTCATACATTTCTTAATAATATTTGTTTAGTTATTCGAGCAATGTCACAAGTGTGTTAAAATGCGTAATATAATATTGTACGAATCTAGGTCTTAGACTCATTGTTGGTAAATATTGGACATTGAAAGCGCTTTGAATTACATATAACTGAAGAAGTATACTAGCCTCCAGTAATATTCCTAGTGGTATGAGTAGAAGTAAATGATATTTCTTCTTCTTTTAATACATAATAAGTTAGAGTTTTTTTGTTTGTTTCTTTCTTTTGTTTTGTTTTTTCTCGCCTTGCGATGGCGGGGCCGATAGAATGCTGGTCTCGCATTCGCTTAATTAAGAGTTCGAATCCCGCACTCCTCTCCGATTTCGAGTAATGACTAATTACCTACCCCAACACTCCAAGTGTATTGGAAAAAGATCATGTCTTCGGTCGTAGCCACATGACCCTTTATATACATTCCTCATCTTCTTGAAGACTAAACACCAGAAAAAGACGAGGAATTCATGTACTTAACTGTGCACATCCTTACAGAAATTGAATTGCTACATCATGCTACATAACGCTTGGAATCGTCATTGAATACGTTACCCTCCCCAGTCCCTCACCTTCTCGAAGTCCAAGAAGAACGCTGAACAGAAATAAAAAAAAAAGAGAAGAGCATCAATTCTCCCGAAGTCATCAAGTTACTCACGAACTAAGGCGAGTTATAGAGTAGTTAAACCTTTCCCCCCCTCCCCCCATGTGCCCCCCCCTTAAGTCTAACGGGTGTTTCTCCTCCCTTCTCTCCCCCCTCGATCTTTTCCGAAGTGATTATAGTCCAACGGGGGATGGGGTAGATGGGGGTTGTGATCGCGGTAACCTGACTACTAACTCGTTAAGTCTATGGCTTCTCTCTACGTCCTGAAGAAGCATATCATATAGGCGAGAGAAGAAGGGAGGGAGGGAGGAAGGGAGGGAGGAAGGGAGGGAGGAAGGGAGGGAGGGAGGGAGGGAGGAAGGGAGGAAGGGAGGGAGGAAGGGAGGGAGGGAGGAAGGGAGGGAGGGAGGGAGGGAGGGAGGAAGGGAGGGAGGAAGGGAGGGAGGAAGGGAGGGAGGAAGGGAGGGGAGGAAGTGAGAGAGGGAGGGAGGGAGGGAGGGAGGAAGTGAGGGAGGGAGGGAGGGACAGGGTGGGAGAAAGGAAGGATTGAGCTGAGGGAGGAAGAGAGAGTGGGAGGGAGGAAGAGATAGAGGAAAAGAGGGAGGGAGAGAGGGAGGAAGAGAGTGAGGGAGGGAGGGAGGAAGGGAGGGAGGGAGGGAGAAAGGATTGAGGTGAGGGAGGAAGAGAGAGCGGGAGAGAGGGAGAGATAGAGGAAGAGAGGGAGAGATAGAGGAAGAGAGGGAGAGATAGAGGAAGAGAGGGAGGGAGAGAGGAAGAGTAGGAGTGAGGGAGAAAGTGGAGGAAGAAGGAAGGGTAGTAAGGTGGAGGGAGTGAAGGGTGGAAGGAAGTAATGATGGAGTGGATGAAGGAAGGAAGCGTTCGTGGAAGAATGGGAAGGAGGGAAGGAGGGAAGGATGAGGTAAGGGATGGAAGGAAAGAAGGAGGAAGAAAAGATGGGAGAAGGGAAGGAAAGGAAGGAAGGGTAAGAGGAAGGAAGGAAGGAAATGTAGGAGGAAGGAAGGAAGAGTAGGAGGAAGGAAGGAAGGGTAGGAGGAAGGAAGGAAGGGTAGGAGGAAGGAAGGAAGGGAAGGAGGAAGGAAGGAAGGGAAGGAGAGAGGAAAGAATTACTCTGGGTATCATTCAGTCTGTGGTCGCCTGGTGACATAGAAAAAATATCTAGCTAAGACGAGTGGCATGCAATGCACGAGACGTTCAAGGATTCTTCGAGACCAACTTCTAATTGACAGTTTGATTCAACCCACTCACCAATAGTTCTTGTTTTTCCAGACACTCCTTTGTATGAAGAAGATGAAGAAACTCTTCAGAGGAGGAGGAACAGGAAGAGGAGGTAGAGGGAGGAAGAGGAGGAAGAGGAGGAGGAAGAGGAAGAGGAGGAGGAAGAGGAGGTAGGAGGAGGAAGAGGAGGAAGAGGAGGAAAAGGAGGAGGTTTTTGGCCTTTTGGAGTTCTCGAGTACAGAACCAAGAGGGTCTGTGCGTTCTGCCAAGAGTCCAAAGAAGAACCCTGGGAACCTTGGATCGCTCCAATGGAAACTATTTCTTTGGAATGAGGTTAGAAAGAGGAGGAGAAGAAGATAGAAGGCTGGGTTGTAAGAATGCGAATTCGCAGGATTTTTTTATGTAATTTTTTTTTCTTTCCTTTTTTATATTTTCTTTTTTCTCTCCGTTTTCTTTACTTTTAATAGTGGACATCCCGGCATACAGAAAATGAACAAACTACACATAAAACATTAGTAAAAAAAAAAAAAAAAGTGTAAATAATTATTTTTCCTAAAAATAATTGCAAATAAATAAATGAATAAATAAACAACTAAATATATAAATAAATAAATAGAAAATAAATAAAAAAGCAGTTAAATTTTTCATAAGTTAATAATAAGTTAATGAATAAATGAACAGATGAATAAACCAGAAAATAAAGAAACAGATAAATAAATAGATAAATAGATAAATGTACATATGAAATCAAATCAAATTCAAGAATTGAAAAAAGAAGATTCTAGAGGCAACCAAGATCTTGTACTTGTCTTTTAATTATATAATCGATATGATTGTTATGATGATTTTGGATACCTGAGTAGAATTGCCCCCCCCCCCCGGGGGATAGAGGGGGGAAGGGGGAGAGGGAGGGGAGAGGCGGAGAGGGAGGGGAAAGGGGGGGAGAGGGAGGAGGGGGAGAGGGAGGAGGGGGAGAGGGAGGAGGGGGAGAGGGAGGAGGGGGAGAGGGGGGAGAGGGAGGAGAGGGGGGAGAGGGAGGAGAGGGAGAGGGAGGGGAGAGGGGGAGAGGGGGGGAGAGGGAGGGGAGAGGGGGGAGAGAGGGAGGGGGAGAGGGAGGGGAGAGGGGGAGAGGGGGGGAGAGGGAGGGGGGAGAGGGAGGGGGGAGAGGAAGGGGAGAGGGGGGAGAGGGGGAGGGGGAGAGGGAGGGGAGAGGGACGGGCGAGGGAGGGGAGAGGGGGGAGGGAGGGGAGGGGGGAGGGAGTGGAGGGGAGAGGGAGGGGAGAGGGGGAGGGAGGGGGAGAGGGAGGGGGAGGGGGAGAGGGAGGGGGAGGGGGGAGGGGGAGAGGGGGTGAGGGAGGGAGAGGGGGAGAGGGGGAGAGGGGGAGAGGGAGGGTGGTTAGAGAAAGGGGTAAGGGAGGGTAGGTTCATTCCTAGTAAAAGCTCACATAGAGGCATTTTCTACAGCAGCAAAGGGGACTTTTCTGGTTCTGAAAACAGTCTTAGAAAACTCTTCAAATCATACCTAAAAGATAAGGAAAGATATCTGCGTCTCCTCAAAGTCAGTTACTGTTTTAAGGAATTAGAAAGGGCGATCAGTATGATACACAGACACTCGCACAAACACACACATACACATACATACATATATATATTATATATATATATATATATATATATATATATAATAGTAATAATAATAATTATAATAATAAAAGGTTTATTTCAATAGCAGTAGTACATTGACAATAATACAATGCAAAAGCTGATTGAAAATATAAAACTTAGAGTATATACATGGTACAAGTTTACATAGAGTTGATTATGTGCACAATGGATGGGATGGCACTGTTTATATATATATATATATATATATATATATATATATATATATATTATATATATATATACACACACGCACACACACAGGGGAAAACGGGAAGGAAAAATAAAGATAATTGAGAAAAAATAAAGGAAAAAAAAGAAAATAGGTAAAAAAGAAAGGTAAGGTAATAGAATGGAAGAGAAGAAAAGGGAAGAGATGGGAAGGACATGGAAGAGATGGGTAGTGAATGGAAAGGAAAAGAAGGGAAGAGATCAGGGAACGGAAAGGAAAGGAAAGGGAAGGGAAGGAAAGAGAAATGAAAGCAAGGAAGGGAAAGGAAGTAAAAGGAAAGAAAGGTAAGGGAAGGGAAGGAAAGGGAAAAGGAAAATTGAAGGGAAGGGAACGGAACGAAAGGAAACGGAAAGGAAGGAAAGGGAAGGGAAGGAAGGGAAAAGAAGGGATGGAAGGAAAGGAAAGGGAAGGAAAGGAAAGGGAAGAGAAGGGAAGGAAAGAAGGGAAGGAAAGAAGGGAAGTGCAGGGAAGGGAAGGAAAGGGAAGGGAAAGGGAAGGGAAAGGAAGAGAAGGGAAGGGAAAGGAAGAGAAGGGAAGGGAAGGGAAGGGAAGAGAAGGGAAGGAAAGAAGGGAAGGGCAGGGAAGCGAAGGAAAGGGAAGGAAAGGGAAGGAAAAGGAAGGGAAAAGAAGGGAAGGGAAGGGAAGGGAAGGGAAGGGAAAGGAATGAAAAGGAAGGAAATGGAAGGGAAGGGAGGGAAATAGAAGGGAAGGGAAGGAAAAGGAAGGGAAGGGAAGGAAAAAGAATGGAAAGGAGGGAAGGGCAGGAAAGCTAATGGAATGAAAGGGAAGGGAAGGGAAGGAAAATGAAGGTAAGGGAAGGAAAGGAAAGGAAAAGGAAGGGAAGGGAAGGAAAGGGAAGGGAAGGAAAGGGAAGGGAAGGAGAGGGAAAGGAAAAAAGGGAAGGAAAGGGAAGGGAAGAGAAGGAAAAGGAAGGTAAGGTAAGGTAAGGTAAGGTAAGGAAAGGAAAGGGAAGGGGAGAAGAGTTTTGCAATGAAGAAGAAACCCGTCGTGCAAATTGAACGAGCGTCGGAAGCCATTCACAAGGAGGAGCCCCATTCCACGGGTGATAGGGTGCAGCAGGGGGTGGTAGGGTGGTAGGGTGGTAGGGTGGCAGGGTGGTATGATGGTAATTTGGTAGGTAGGTAGGGTTGGTAGGGAGGTAGGGTAGATGGGTGGTAGGGTGGTAGGAAGGTAGGGTGGATGGGTGGTAGGAAGGTAGGGTGGATGGGTGGTAGGATGGTAGGGTGGATGGGTGGTAGGATGGTAGGATGGTAGGGTGGTAGGGTGGCAGGGTGGTATGATGGTAATTTGGTAGGTAGGTAGGGTTGGTAGGGAGGTAGGGTGGATGGGTGGTAGGGTGGTAGGGTCGGTAGGAAGGTAGGGTGGTAGGGTGGTAGGGTGGTAGGGTGGCAGGGTGGCAAGGTGGTATGATGGTAATTTGGTAGGGTGGTTGGGTGGTTAGGTGGTAGGGTGGTTGGGTGGTAGGGTGGTAGGGTGGATGGGTGGTAGGGTGGTAGTGTGGCAGGGTGGTATGATGGTAATTTGGTAGGGTGGTTGGGTGGTAGAGTGGTAGGGTGGTAGAGTGGTAGGGTGGTAGGGTAATAGGATGGTAGGGAGGTAGGGTGGTAGGGAGGTAGGGTGGTAGGGAGGTAGGGTGGTAGGGAGGTAGGGTGGTAGGGAGGTAGGGTGGTAGGGTGGCCATTTGGTAGGGTGGTAGGGTGGCCATTTGGTAGGGTGGTAGGGTGGTAGGGAGGTAGGGTGGCCATTTGGTAGGGTGGTAGGGTGGTAGGGTGGTAGGGTGGTAGAGTGGTAGGGTTGTAGGGGTGGTAGAGTAGTAGGGTGGTAGGGGTGGTAGAGTAGTAGGGTGGTAGGGTGGTAGGGGTGGTAGAGTAGTAGAGTGGTAGGGTGATAGAGTGGTAGGGAGGAAGGGTGAATGGGTGGTAGGGTGGTAGGGTGGTAGGGGTAGTAAGGTGGTGGTATAGTACAATGGAAGGGTGATAAACAGACAGACACACAGACATAGAGAAAGACAGACAGACAGAAAGACAGATAGACATGCTGAGAGACAGGTAGGTAAGTAGATAGACAGGCAGATGGGTGGGCAGGAAGACAGGTAAGTAGGCAGGTAGATATATAGATAGGTAGATAGGTAGGTAGGTAGATAGGAAGGTAACCCGGCAGATAGGTAGGCAAGTAAAAAGGTAAGTTGGCAGACAGGTAGGTAAGTATGTACTGTATATATTATGTATGTACAGTGCGCATGTATGCATGTACAGTACGTAGGTATGCATGTACAGTACGTATGTATGTATGTACAGTATGTATGTATGTATGTATGTATGTATGTATGTATGTATGTATGTAGGTAGGTAAAGGAGGTAGGTAGGTAGGTAGTTAAGGAGGTAGGTAGGTAGTTAAGGAGGTAGGTAGGTAGTTAAGGAGGTAGGTAGGTAGTTAAGGAGGTAGGTAGGTAGTTAAGGAGGTAGGTAGGTGGGTAGTTAAGTAGGCAGGTAGGTAGGCAGGTAGGTAGGTAAGCAGGTAGGTATGCGACCTTGGTATCCCGTGGTAGTGGCATTGGTATGTGGCATTGGTATGTGGCATGGATAGGTAATGCAGCATTATTGTTGGTATGGGAAGGTAGGAGGTGGTGGTGGTATAGACTAGTATATTTAATTCATTTTTCTTATTTTTTCCAATCATTCTGTGGGACCAAATAGGAACACACAGATTAAATTCAGATGGAAATCTTACAGTTCGCCATATTTTCATCCAATTGGTAACAGGTAAATATTTGTGATGTTTCAATTCATCAAGGAGTTTCTGGTCTTAAGAAAATAATGGACTTACTATACTCTCTATACCCTATGGTCTCACTATAACCGCTTGAGATAGGTTACATTAGTAAGCCTTTAAGTTATAAGGGGGTCAGACCATTTGGTTAAAATAGGCTTGGAACAGCCAATAACTCGATTATGGTCTCAAGTTTCAATTCATCAAGGAATTTCTAGTCTTAAGAAAAAAATAGACGCACTATACTTTCTATATCCTATGGTCTCGCTTGATATAGATTACTTTAAAAAGCCTTTGAATTATAAGGAACAGCCAATAACTCGATTATGGTCTCAAGTTTCAATTCATCAAGGAATTTCTAGTCTTAAGAAAAAAATAGACGCACTATACTCTCTATATCCTATGGTCTCGCTTGATATAGATTACTTTAGTAAGCCTTTAAGTTATAGTAAGCCTTTAAGTTATAGTAAGCCTTTAAGGTATAAGGGGGTCAGCCAATAATTCGATTATGGTCTCAAGTTTCTTCGACCGAAAAACACACAACACCATACCAGCAACAGTCTTCATCCTCCTATATAGGTCTCTTCTGAAAGAAGTGTTAGACTGTGATGTGAAACTGTGAGTTGTTTGTATATCACGGGCTAGCTGGAGAAGAGGGGCAGTCTCCAGTTGTCAATTTGTGATAAAAAAAAAAATTGGTCTACAGAGGTCTTGGACTCCTGAGACCAAGTATCAACCTCACTCAGCGTTTCGATGGTCTTTGTGGATGGGTGACGGGTAGGCGATCTCCGCGCCAGGCAGGGTTGCCATTTCGTGGGAATTTTCCACAAATTTGTGTCTGAGACATTGGCTCACATGGGATGTTTTGTGAGCAAATTATATGTTACAATGAACTTATTTGTGTATGTAATAATTCCTTCTTTTTGTGGGGGGAAAACATGTGGAAATCCAGATTTCCTTGTGGGAATTTTGTGGGAAAAAATCTCATTCATTTGTGGGAACTGGCTTAGGTCACAGTGGCAACACTGCAGTCCACGGACTGTCCCGCAAAACGATGACTCAGCCACCCGTCGTCAGTCGTCCCTGAGACAACCAAAACACATCTCTTGTTGTAATCCATATCGCAGAGGAAGATAGTCAAAAACTATTAGCCCATTGCAAGGAAGTTTCTAGGAAGTAGATAAGCTCGTGTAGTCGGTGTCGGAATAAAATACTATGGGTTTATTCTACGTATAACGTCCCATATCTCCATACGCTGGACACGAATCTGGGTTGAAGTTTAGGGCGCGACCATATCCGTAAACTGCAGCAACTGGAGCCCAAGTCACCTCCAGTACTCTGACAGTTTATGAGATTCTGTTCGCCAAAGAAACGTGCATTGCATCAGCGAGAACAAGATATATAGGTAAACCCAACTCAGGACGAAATCTTTGATAATACCCGCTTATGTTTGCTAATGTTCCTGTGATGTGTGGCCTGACAGTGCTAATGGGCTCATTGTGTATGCAGATGAAGCCAAGCTGATCAGAACTGTGGTCTTCCATTCTCAAGACGACGACGCGTCAGCGTTTAGTATAACTAACGATCAGAAGCTAATCAATGATTTATTGTATTACGAAGGTCAAGAAGATAAGTGCCTTCGAACTGTAATTTATGATGATGAACAGGTCTATATCGACTCATTAGATAATCATTTAGGACAGGCAGACACTAAGGGGGCACATGACTCCACTCAGACTTCTACTCTTGTTGGTAGTACCTGGCAACAATCTACACTGGCATAAAGACGGCAAGGGAAACATGGACTGGAAGTGAAGCATTTATTCCTGACGTTTCGTCTACTGGCTTTCTCAAAGGAATGAGCATACTGGATACGTGCAGAGTTTATGTACATGCTTTGCGGGTCAAGAAATAAGAGCTTCACTTCCAGTCCAAGTTTCCTTTGCCGTGTTTATGTAACTCGTTCGCATGGATTTTCATTAATCTACACTGGTAAAAAAGAAATTCTTTTTTTAACTGAAATAGATCAACCTGGCAATATATATGTATATATATATATATATATATATATATATATATATATATATATATAAATATATATATATATATATATATATATATATATATATATATATATATATATATATATATATATATATATATATATATACATACATACATATATATTCATAGGCTGAGGTCACATCCGGTGTTAGATATTTTTCATCAATCATTATTTTTAGGGGCAGAGCAATCAATCTTCACAATAAGTTTATGATAAAACCGGTATCTAATACGTACATATACCAACATCTTTTCCACCCTTACAAGAGAGATAGCTAAAGTCAAAGACATAAATCCACTCCCACCCATTCCATCTCCACATACTCCACTCCCATTCACCACCCCTCCCTCCCTCCCTCTTTTCTTGGCTCCTCCTGGATGACAGATCATCCCTGCATCTCGCCCACTGCCTGGTGTTACACATAGAAACTACCTCTAAAATGTAGAAATGCATATTTTTGGATATATATAACCCAATGAATATCTGTTTAGAAAGCCAAGCACCGATCTGCCAACAGAGAAAGGTTAAATTTCCATGGTACAATAATTTGATGTACAAAGTGCCTGGAAGTCTTCTGCCATGATCATCAAAGACTATCCTAAGACATTGCCCTCGATGGATCCTTTACAAAATGACATTTTTTTTTTTTTTTTTTTTTTAGAAAATATTTGCAAACTTGTAACTTGTGATTTCTGACTGTAAGGTATAGATCTCAATGATATGGTAGAGCAAGATATTTAACAGAACGCATGAATTAAAATGTAATATAATTTACATTTGCAAGCACAAAAAAATCTCTGAAGCTTGGTCTTTAGGATATTATCCAGACCAAGTGAATGACAATACTTTTTTCTCTGCCCACTGAGAAGCTTGACACGTGACACAGCAAATATGTGGGCCTAATTTTTATACATGTCACCAATTTTAAAACTAAAGCAATATCCACGGCAGTATTTCCTATGGAGAATGAAGTAAAGGTATAACGTTTTGAATACAGATGCAGCAGAAGTGACTTTGACTCTATACAATTTAATTGTACTATCAGTAAAGAAGAGCCGTCAACAGAGTACCTGTGCCAGCGACAGAGAGCTCCTACTTATAAGTGAACACTGTTTAAGTGGTCCAACATATCCAGTCATTTGAGAAATTCGATAGTGGACAGCGACATCAATCAGATCATTTTTATGATAGTCGCGTGTAGGACTCGAACCTTAACCCGCTCGGTTTCTGTAGCCGAGCGGGTTAAGGCGCTGCCCAGTAGCCTTATGGCCTCTGAGCGGTAGGTTCGAGTCCTACACGCGGCGATCATAAAAATTATCTGATATCCAGTCACGTTTCTGCAATCCTCTGTTAACTAATCTTTTTGAACTCAAAAGTTCTAAAAATATTGCATTGCACAATTTTTTTAATTGATTTATGTAATTATTTATTTTTACTTATTTATTTATTCACTCATCCATCTATTTGATTTATTTATTCCTTTACCTATTTATTGTTATTCATATATTTACTTATTTATCTGTATATCTATTTATATATTTATTTGTTCATTTATTCGTTTATTTGTTTTTATTCTAAAGAAACAAATGGTGATTTTGCCTCATTAAGAGGAAAGAAACTTGGAATCTGAAATCAAGTGCCGTTGATCTCATCTTCGGCTGCACAGTCATTTCACCTCATATGCCCCCAGTAACACCTACAAATATTCACAAAATACTAAGAATTGTCTTTAAAATTTATCTTGAAACGCTACTGTCTTTAGTCCTCACGTTTGAAATGATTAGATTAGTGATGAAATGAATAACTAATGCCTAATCAGTGACGTGAATCTTCTGTCAGGGCCTTTGAAAGGATTTTAAATCCTTCTTATAAATAACTGAACTGTAATTCCGACTAAGAAAAGTAATCCGTTTTCTTTATTCCTATATATGTCAGGGCTGAATTAGATGTCTCAAACCATCAATATACGCTAAAGCTTCTGTGTTTTCTGTTTTCATTTGTCATCCACTTCCGTGCCAAAGGGCAATTAGTTTCTATCGTGGAACCAACAGGCTTCTTTACACAGCTGTATATAACTTGACCTGACCTAATCTAGTCTAACTTAACCTAACCTAGCTTAACATAATAGCATATAACATAGCATAACCTGGCATAATAATGAGATAATAACAATAACAACAATAATAACGATAATAACGATAACGATAATAACGATGATAATGATGATAATGATGGTAATGATGATAATGATGATAATGATGATAATGATAATAATGATAATAATGATAATAATGATAACAATAATAACAACAATAACAATAACAATAACGATAACAATAATAATAATAATAATAATAATAACAATAATAATAATAACAATAATAACAACAACAATAATAATAACAATAATAATAAATGTAATAAAAAGATGATGATGGTGGTGATGGTGGTGATGGTGGTGATGGTGGTGATGGCGATGATGGTGATTACAATAACAGTTATAAATGAAAAAATAAATTATAACTGATAAAAATAGCAATGATAATGATTATGATAATTATAACAGTTATAAACAATAATAAAAATAGAAATTATAACACTAATGATGATAATAGCAATGATAAGATCAGGAAATTTATCATAGAATCTGTTTCACTAAAACATTTTCTATGTTGTATCAGTACAATGTATTTCAGGTTTTCTTATCGTTTGCTAATGCTGAGACGTTTTTTCACAGAATGATTTGAGATTATGCTTTCCATATTTTCCCATCATCATCATCATCATCACCATCATCACCCTTCTCCTTATCATATTTTTCGCCACATTCACCACCATATCTAGTCCTATCACCATCACTATCAGTATTCCAGAACACAACAACTACTCGTATCATTACACCGATCTGCGTCATTTTTCTTGTCAAGGTTTATTTATCTATTTATTTATTTACTTTCATTTATTTATTTATTTTTTATTTATTTATATATCTATCTATTTATCTATTTACTGATTCCAAGTAAATTCAACGTGATGAATTCAAATCTTAAATCTGTAACCTGTGAAAGGGCACACATGCGGCAGGGAACGTAAAACCTTTTCGGATTTTCTTGGTTTGTTGTAATGAGATGTTTACATCATGGGAATGTAATCCACTTCGGGGAGAGTCCCCAGGTACTCTAAGGGAAAGAGATCTCTGCCCTCTAAGGGAGAGTTCCCTCCTTTCTCTGTGGCAACGCAGTCGCCGCATATATATGTGAATATACCTATCTTTGCATATTCGGTGTAGGTTAACAGTTAGATCATAGGTTTGGCATTTATGCAATATTATTTGTATGTTAGTTGCATTGCAATGTATCTATTTAGTACTGGCTAATGTTTCATGAAATGATGTTTGGTTTGCAGTTATAATTATGTAGTTTGGTAGGTATAAGGAAATGGTTAATGATCTGTCTGGCGACACTGTATACTTGTTTTAATAGCTTTCTGTAGGGCGGTGGCATGATGAGTGTTGTATGCTTGAGTCAGACGTTTACGATTTGGAAATGTGGAGGTCAGCAAGATTGGAGGTATTGCAAAGGGCCAGAGCCTGTCGGCACCTTGCATGCATGTGGTTTACGTGTCAGACATGTGATGTATCGTAATAGTAATGGTATATGGATACAAATCCGTTTTCTTTGATCAGCTCTAGGTTTCACGCCATCTATTGTTCCATTTTTTAAAGATCTTTTTCTGTTATTAGTTACTTTTACAAAATCAACAAAGTCACCTTCTGTAAAGTTACACAAATTCACTATTTAATTACGTGATAAAGTAAATAGAATAATTAGTTACTATAGATAAGTTTAGATATACATTCAAGGACTTCAGGAAACGATTTGTATTACTGTGTTGTCCTATTTTCGTTATTTCAGCAGATGATCGGTGCTCGTTCAGACAGTGTAGGAATGGAAAATGTGCAGTTTTTTAAGTCTATACACGTGCACACACACACACACACACACACACACACACACACACACACACACACACACGCTTTTATGTATGCGTGTACATGTGAGGTGTGTTTTATAAATCAATTAATTCTATTGCAGGGATTTAACAATGAATTGAAGGAGATGCAAAAAATTATCCAAACAGGTTTTACTACATTTATGTCAAAATAAGAATGCCTGATCAACATTTGAGAACTACTCTGTAAAAGCATGTTATCACGCCTATTTTGGAATCCAAATTGGAGATCAAGATATAAGTTTTGCTCCTCGTGTATGCTGTAGAACATGTGTTGAAAATTTAAGACGTTGGTGTAAGGGCAACATGAAATCCCTACCTTTTGGTGTTCCCATGGTGTAGAGAGAAGGGACGGATCATGTGAGAGATTGCTATTCCTGCATGACTAACCAACGTAAGCTCATATTTGAAAATAAAAAATATAGCTTACAGTCGATACCCACATTAATGTATTAAAAAAATATATATTTTGACATATATTTATAAAAACCCGTGGGACTTTGGCATTTCATCTATGTGAAATTTATGGGTGCAAACAAGAAGAACAAGCACCATGATGTGTATCCTGATATCCTTTCTACCTCATGGCTCGGAAATTTCAGTACCAAGTGTACCCAAGGACAGAGATATTGCTGAAGACAATGACATCCAGCTTGGAGACATGGACACCTCTGCATCGTATCAACTTCCAATCCCCGATGAGAACCAACCAAAGCCTTTAAGTCAAGTACAACTGAACAACTTAACAAGGGATGTAGAATTATCAAAAGAGTCTGCCCAGCTACTTGGATGACGCCTTGATGAAAGCAATTTACTTGCATCAGGAACTATTTTCCTGATAACTGTGAAGACTACAGCGAAGAACTAGGTGAAAGGTTTCGCCAAGACATTTGCACTATGGAAGAAAGGTATCAGGGACGATGGGACATAAACATATTAGCAGATTACTGTTGGTGTCTGAAACATGACTTGCTTGGTGAAAGACACAAGAGGAAATCATTGAAAAATTCTTTTCTTCCACATAGGTGTATATTCCTGCATATTTTCAATGTTGATAAAAACAACGTTATGACACTTAGTCATTAACAACCTTATCTTTTAACTATGATAATGTCATAAAAAAATCAGCATTTTAAAGGAAAACATTGTTTTAACAATATTCAGTGTAATTCAATAATC
>NC_134795.1:53916905-53919405 GCF_046742065.1 Oratosquilla oratoria
AGAGAGAAATAATGACGGAAGGAGAATTTGGGAAAAGAGGAGAACCGTAATACAAGAACAGGTTTTATTAGGATTAAGGGAAAATAAGTATAAAAAAAAAAGAGGGAAATAGAATTTGGATTAACTAATATGGAACCGTAGTAGAGGAATATTAAGATTAATTAAAAGAATATGAAAAAATGAAATGAAAAAATGTAAGGAGACGGGGTCCAAAGGAGAAGAAATAGAGGAAAGGGAGAAGAAGGATAAGGTGGAGTGAAGGAGGAGGGGAAGGAGGAGAACGAGGAGAACAAGAAGGAAGAGGAGAGGGAGGAGAAAAAGGAGGAGGAGAAGGAGGAGGAAGAGGAGAAAGAGGAGGAGGAGAATGATGATGATGATGATGATGATGATGATGATGATGATGATGATGATGATGATGATGATGATGATGATGATGATGATGATGATGATGATGATGATGATGATGATGATGATGATGATGATGATGATGATGATGATGATGACGACGACGACGGTGATGAGGGTGTTGTTGATGATGATGATGATGATGATGATGATGATGATGATGATGATGATAAGAAGGAGGAGGAGGAGGAGGTTGAGGAGGGGGAGGTAAAGGAGGAAGAGGAGAGGGAGGAGATGAAAAAGGGAGAAGAGGAAGAATGTGGAGGAAGAGGAGGAAGAGGAGGAGGAGGAGAAGGATTGGGACTAGAATTGCGGGTGGGTGTGGTTCACCATGGTCTTGGATCACGTGTTGTACTCGTGATCGACATCTATTTCCCTCCCGGAAGAGAGCTCATAGATCATATATGACCGATCTATGGGTAATGCTGTGACCTTACACGCACACGCACACCCAACTCCCGCCCACGAGAATTGGAGTAACGACTCGCAGTGCAGCGATACTGAAATTATTTCAGCCCTGGACGGGATTCGAACCCGGACCTCCGTAGTGGCAGCCGGGAACTCTTCCAACCACACGTGTAACGTTAGATTTGTATATTTCACATCTTTTCATATACTCTCTCTTTTTCTCTTTATTTCTCTCTCTCTCTTTCCTCCCATACTCTCCTCTCCGTCCTCTCCCAAGATTCTTCTTTCCTTAACTTTCCCCCCTTTCCCCTTCACCCCTCTTCCCACCCCCCGTTTGAAACATAATTTCTTATACTCTCCTTTCCTCTCTTTACTTCTCTCTCTTTCCTCCCATACTCTCTTCCCCGTCGTCTCCCAAGATCCTTCCCCCCTTCCCCCCTCTTCCCTCTTCCCACCTCTTCCCCCCTCACCTCTTTCCCCCTTCCCCTTCCCCCCTCTTCCCTTTCCCTTCTCCCCTCTTCCCCTTCCCTTCCTCCCTCCCCCCCACTCTTCCCTCCCCGTTTGGCACGTTGGCACTGCTTGAGAGCCAATAGGTTTTTAATGGCACTATGCAGATGCGGGCTAATTACTTGGTCCCGGTCAGAAACTGTCACTTGCATCCGCACGTCATCCGTCTTGGGCTCCACCCAACCCTCACTCCCTCCTAGACCTCTTCTTTCACCCTCCCCTCTTCCTCTCCCCCCTTGTCCTCCCCTCCCCCTCACACACACCGCCCTCCACCCCGTCCAGCATGCGCACGGTGACGCACATGCACGGACACAAAGACATACACACATACACACGTGTGTGTGTGTGTGTGTGTGTGTGTGTGTGTGTGTGTGTGTGTGTGTGTGTGTGTGTGTGTGTGTGTGTGTGTGTGTGTGTGTGCGTGCGCGCGCGCACGTGTGTGTACTCATATATATACCATCGGACCTCTCATTTATCTTCTTTTCCGTCGACTTCTATTCCTCATTTCTTCTCTTTTTCTTCTTTCTCCTTATCGATCCTACTCCGTTCTGGCTTTGTTCCTCTGTCTACTTTCGTTCCTCTTTTTCTCATTTCCCACTTTACCACACATCTTTTTTTCTGTAACTTTCTTCTTCTTTTTTCTTTCACATCCATTCCTCTTTGTCATCAGCACTCTCCTCTCTTCTCCTGAACCACATTGTCTTATTCCCTTCTCCCCTCTCATCTTATCTCTCTTCTCAGACTTTCCACTCCTTTCTTATCCTTCCATTTCCTCCTCTTTTCATTCTTTATTTCTTTCCTCCCATTTCCCTTCTACGCCGCTTTTACTCTTCCGTCTTTATCTTATCGTTGTCTCTCTTCCTTTCCATTACATCTTATCATTTCCTTTTCACAAACCCTCTTGTCCCTTCCTTCTCCCCAAATCCCTTGTCTTCCTCCTCTCACCATCCCTCCACACCTCCGTATGCAGATTAACCAGTTTAAATACGTTGATGTTTTTCAGGAGTTTTGTTATGTTAAAGTGGGGACGATTGTCCGCAGCAAGTGCCGGGGAGCTCTTGCGCGGGTGACCGCGGGAGACCTCAACGCTCATGAGAGCAAAAGTTACCTCAACGCTGCACGGACTCAAGTGTTCTTAGTTGGAAGAAAACGGATAAAGGCCGTCACTGTATTGATAAGA
>NC_134795.1:53931905-53939405 GCF_046742065.1 Oratosquilla oratoria
GGTGACGTTCTTGAACAAGATTTTGTTTTCCTTCATACCAGAGACCTTTACCCATGTGGACCCTCAACAGAACCAGGAGGTCAGCGACCGTGACCCAGTATCTCTCAAATCCACCCCATTGGTTGAAAAAACGCTTTACAAAATAAATTGATAAATAGATTAAAAAACAAACAAACAAGAAACACATTGTCACCGTATTGAAGAGGTCAAGTTGTCTTGAGCCACGCCACGACTAATTGCTCGCAACTTTTTTTTTTTTTTACACCGAGAGTTTTTGCTCTTCGTGTATTTGTGCGACTTTTTCGCTTAGGCTCTCCACCATACCCGCACTATCAGATATCTTTACAAGTCACGGAAGTTCCCCTAAGCTAAATAACAATTCTGAGGGTGCGAGAATGCATTCATTAAAGTAACCAGTCGATCTGGGTTCAATGGAACTTTAATTAACCTCTGAAGATCAGAAGGCACTTTTGAGCCGTGCGAAATCGTCAGAAGAGGCTCAAAGCGAAACCGGTCGGCAATAAACTCGGAACCAGACCGTATCTTCTTTTTCCATCTTCGTCAACTCATCACAATGTATCAGCAGTATATATATATATATACATGTATATATATATATATATATATATGTGTGTGTGTGTGTGTGTGTGTGTGTGTGTGTGTGTGTGTGTGTGTGTGTGTGTGTGTGTGTGTGTGTGTGTGTGCGTATGCATGTGTGTAGGCCTATAAGTTTGACTTCAATCGTAGGAAAAATAATGGAAACTATCATCAGAGATGCTATCGAACATCATTTAGAAAGTAACCGTTTGATAAATGATAGCCAGCATGGTTTCAGACGGAAACGTTCTTGCGTGACTAACTTACTCAAATTCTACAACACAGTTATCTCGAATTATGACAAAAGAAACAATATAGATTTAATATATCTAGACTTTGCAAAAGCTTTTGATACCGTCCCACACGAAAGACTACTTACTAAATTAGCTTTGCATGGAATAAGTGGTAGCCTATTAGGTTGGACTAGTAATTGATTGAATGGTCGAAAACAGAGAGTTGTTTTAAATGGAAAAACTTCTGGATGGAAAAGTGTTGCAAGTGGAGTTCCTCAGGGTTCCGTTCTTGGGCCACTTCTATTCATAGTATATATAAATGATATAGACCATGGACTAAAATCTACTGTTTCCAAATTTGCTGATGATACAAAACTGTGCGGAGTGGCAAATGATCACTCAAACCAATTAGATATTCAAGAAGATTTAGATAAATTACAGCAATGGTCTCAAAAGTGGCTAATGAAATTTAACACAAGTAAATGCAAGGTAATGCACATAGGTAAAAATAACAGTAAGTACGATTACAAGTTATTTGGAAATTCGTTAACAAAAGTGGATAGTGAAAAAGATCTCGGCGTAATTATCAGCAAACGACCTCAAATCATCCAAGCAGTGTATTTCAGCCTCTGAGAAAGCAAATAAGATTCTTTGATTGATTGCCCGATCTTTTGATTTCAAAAGTCCATCACTCATTAACAAGCTATATAAATCGTTAGTTCGTCCACATTTCGAATATGCTGTTTCCGTATGGTCACCGAATCTCATTAAAGACATTGACAGACTGGAAAAAGTACAACGGCGAGCCACAAAACTGATTCCAAATATCAAAAATAAATCATACGAAAATCGACTTAAGCACATGAATCTATTTTCCCTAAAAAAGCGTAGACTCAGAGGTGACTTGATACAGGTCTTTAAGATTTTAAAGGGAATTGACAACATCAAAAGTGACCAAATTTTCACATTGAATGAGAATCAGACAAGAAACAATGGTCTCAAACTGTCCGGAAATAGATTCAATTTGGAAGTAGGTAGAAACAACTTTGCCAACCGTGTAGTTAATGAATGGAATAAACTTCCTGCACAGGTAGTGCAATGTAGTTCAGTTCGAAGCTTTAAGAATCATTTAGATAAACACCTAAGTAAGATGCTGTAATTATTATAATTTATGTTATATTATTTTGTTTTGTTTTGTTATAATTTGTCTGTCTGATTTTCATTTATTATTAGTTATGTCAATTTATTATTCACTATTTACCTGTTTGTTTTTTATTCAAATATACCAATGCATTTATTTATTTATTTTAATTTTTATTTTGTAATTTTTTTTTTTTTTTTTTTTTTTTTTTTTTTGCATCCGACCTAGATATGGATCAAAAGGTCTCCTGTCGGCATGCTCCGCCTTTGTAATCCTTTGTGTGTATGTGTGTGTGTGTGTGTGTGTGTGTGTGTGTGTGTGTGTGTGTGTGTGTGTGTGTGTGTGTGTGTGTTCTGCCCGCCCACCTCCCCCCACACCTCTTCCTCTTCCTGTAACCCATTTCATCCACATGGCAGCTTCGTCACACTCCATCCAGCCCGCCACCGCCTCCACTTGCCCAGTGATGTGTCTAGATATGATTGCCAATTTCTTGTGGCCCAAAGCTGTGGACAGAGTTGGACTCGTCTTCGGGTCTCAGGTTCTTCAGGAGCGCAATATTCTTCGGCCCGTGTTTGCCTAAGAGGAACTTCGAGAACGTGAGATGGGCAGGTCTTTCAACGAAGAGTTCGATATGCGAACGGTCGAAGTGGTCCTCTTTGGGCCAGAGGCTTCTGTGTCATGTGCTGTGGAACAGGTAGGCCCCTTTCACACTAGGCAACTAGTGACTGTCACTTGTGGCGATCACTAGTTGCCTAGTGTGGAAGTCTCGGCTGCAAGCAACCAGTGACTGTCACCGAGTTGTGGAATCCTTTCTCATCATCTCATTAGTCGAAAGAATGGCGTCAATGGAGGAGGTGCTTCTGTTGGCTTTGCTGGTCAAGAAAAAGAGACGCTCTCGGTGACGGCAGCAGCCAGTGACGGTCACTTGTTACCGGAGCGGGCAACGGCCATAGCCTGTTGCGCAACCGGGCAACCGCAGTGACGTAGTGTGAAAGGCTCAATTTAGAATAATGGTAGGCCACTAGTGACGGTCACTAGTTGCCTAGTGTGAAAGGGGCCTTAAAGTAGGACGCTTATACATGTAGCTTCCTCTCCCTCCACTTCTTTTTCTTCTTTATCATATTTTCATTTTTTTCAGCGAGCACAAACACACACCAATACACGGACGCACACACACACACATACATACTCGCGCGTGAGAAGGATAACTATTAGGGTAGAGTAGCAAATTACCGTGTCAGAAATATAAGAAAAATGAAAGTCATTGATAGCTGGATGAGACAACGACATGCAAAAGAATATGGTTTGGACAAATCAAACACGCAGATGAAAGAAATCTGCCCAGAGAAGTGTCGTTTACAAAAACCCAAGAAACACGACCAAATGCGCGACAAAGAACGACGTGGCTGAGAATTATGTTGGGAAAGAGCAGCGAGTTGAGCTGGCGAGAGAAACAGACGAAGGAAGAGGAAACAGAATCACATAAGATAGTAGTTTTCGGTAGAGATATCCAGATCTGGCATTGTGCATTGCCATGACGACAACTTGTGTAACAAATGTCCTGACAATCGTATGAACGTCTATTTAAGAGTAGATGTGGGATCTACGTATAATCTCGTCTTAAACTCAAGGAAAATGACGTACGATTTCGTCTTAAACACGAGGGAAATGACGTACGATTTCGTCTTATACACGAGGGAAATGACGTATGATTTCGACTTATATACGAGGAAAATGACGTATGATCTAGTCTTATACACGAGGAAAATGATATACAATCTCGTCATACACACAAGTAAGATGACGTATGATCTCGAATTATACACGGTGAAAATGATGCATGATCTTGGGTTATACACGAGGAAGATGACGTACGATCTCGTCTTCTACACGAGGAAAATGACGTACGATCTCGTCTTATACACGAGGAAAATGACGTATGATCTCGTCTTCTACACGAGGAAAATGACGTACCATCTCGTCTTCTACGCGAGGAAAATGACGTACAATCTCGGCTTCTACACGAGGAAGACGACGTATGATCTCGACTTATACACTGGGGAAATGACGTACGATCTCATCTTCTACACGAGGAAGATGACGTATGATCTTATCTTCTACACGAGGAAAATGACGTACGATCTCGTCTTCTACACGAGGAAAATGACGCATGATCTCATCTTATACACGAGGAAGACGACGTATGATCTCGACTTATACACTGGGAAAGATGACTTCATCTCAATGGCGACCTGTGCGCGTCTGTCAACACTCGAAGAGAACCCATTGTTTCCCCGGCCGTAGTTCCATTGAAATATCACTTTAGGTTTGCGGCCTCCACAAGTGCCGGGGGTCTATTGTGTCAAGTCCCGGGAGATCTCTATTAGTACTCACACTTGTAACTGCAATATCGCTTGTCGTCCGACATGATCATCAACTACGAAACGCACTAAATACAACAATGTCGAACTTGTAGGTTTCATTTCGTATGTAATAACAATTGAAATAATAATTCTAAAAGAGAGCATAAGTATGGTAGTACTTGGTTATAATTGGCAGCTCTACGTGTGATAACTAGGAAAGCTATGATCTAATCACTGATATCTTTCATATGAGTTATTATCCCGGTATCTTAGATGAACAGGCCATGTCTATACAAAGACAAGACTTTAAGGGGAAACACAAAGGCAAAAGCCGACAAGACTGTGAGAATCAACACCGTGTGAGATCGAAACCTTTATTGGTACGACGTTTCGCTTGTTACAGCTTTTTCAAGTACTTTTTCAAGACACGTCGTACCAATAAAGGTTTCGATCTCACACGGTGTTGATTCTCATAAGACTTTAAGTTCACAAAATATATGAATGTTCGTAGACATGAATAATGCTAAGTATATTATATAAAGGAAACCAGTAGTTACATGCTATTAATGTTGCAGTCAGGGAATGAAAATACAATGAGATTTTATATGAACGTTCACAGTTCCACACATCAAAGTTTGATATAAAAAATACATGCAATTACATACACGATGAATCATAGCACACACACATACACACACACACACACACACACACACACACACACACACACACACACACACACACACACACTTAAAAGGTCACATAGGCATAGAGAGTCATACATATTCAAGAAGATAATTAAAAATCCTTTCCCCTTCCAGTCTCTCTTTCCCTCCCAACCCTGTTTCCTACTCCCCCATCTCCCCCCTCTCTCTCTCTCTCTCTCTCTCTCTATATATATAAATATATCTATATATATATATATATATATATATATATATATATATCCCTCTCTCTTTCTGAGCGCGCGCGCGTGTGTGTGTGTGTGTGTGTGTGTGTGTGTGTGTGTGTGTGTGTGTGTGTGTGTATGTGTACCAATTTGTATTATACGGGAAGGGAGCTATGATCGTAGTGACCCGTCTTTGTATCTTTCAGCATCAGGTTTGTTCTTAAATTCTTGAATAGTATTTGCACACACTGTTACCTCATCTAATTTATTCCAGATATCCACCACTGTGTGTGTGTGTGTGTGTGTGTGTGTGTGTGTGTGTGTGTGTGTGTGTGTGTGTGTGTGTGTGTGTGTGTGTGTGTGTGTGTGTGTGTGTGTGTGTGTGTGTGTGTGTGTGTGTGTGTGTGTGTGTGTGTGTGTGTGTGTGTGTGTAAAAGCGATGATCCTCAAGTCCGCTTCCAGATTATCTCTGGAAAGAAGTATTGGATTGCTGCCGGTGTTGTATTAGTGAGAGTCTGTTTCTATGTCTCAGGGCAGTAGCTGGATTCTGGGATCACATAAAGCTTTGAAGCAGCCCAGGGATCCACTGCCAACCCCTCAGGGTTCCACCTCCAGATGGAGATGTGGGTGTTGATAGGCATTGGAGACTTTCTGTGGGGATATAATTCCATCTGACATCCTACACGATGGACTACTGTAAGATGGTATCCAATAGAAAAGAAAAGTAAAGAATTTTTGGTCCAGAAAGACATTACTTCAGAAGCTACAATTCGATCATATGCTTTCTTGTGGGAACCTAATGTTAAAACTTCTGGAAGTTTCTGGAAGCTTCTGAAAGCATCTGTAAGCTTCTGGAAGCTTCTGAAAGCATCTGAAATATTTTGGAAACTTCTGAAATATAATGGAAGCTTCTGAAAGCTTTTGAAAGCTTTTGAAAGCTTCTGGAAGCTTCTTCTGAAATCTTCTGGAAGCTTCTGAAAGCTTCTGGGAGCTTCTGAAAGCATCTGGAAGCTTTTGGAGGCTTCTGGAAGCTCATCTCCTGTGTACATTCTCGGGATAGCGTGATCACGGAAAACAAGAGCTTGCATACCAAAATGAAACCCAAAGAAAGAGAAAATGTGTTACTGTTAGGGAAACGGTTCAGTTTTCTTTTTACTTTTTCTTTTCTTCTTTTTCTTTTTCCTCCTTTTTTCCATGCCGGTTCACGTTTTTTTGGAAATTTGCGTTCGATTATTTATTTATTTGTCTATTTTTTATTTAACAATTTATTAATTTTTTCATTAATTTCTTTATTGATACCTTTAAAAGAATGAAAAGAAAAACTGTCCTCGCCTACATTAAACTGACTGACTTTGATTACAACAATATATATCATGTAAAAGAGTGCATTAATCAACATTAACAATCCTAATCTTAAAAGTCCAAAGATGGTAGTCATTAGTTTAACAGATGTGTTTTATGTCAATGTGGTAAAAGGACAATGTACGATTTTTGAGGATTTTTTTTTTTTTTTGCAATAACAATGACATCAACAAAAATAACAATAATAATGATGACAGTGACAATGACAATGACAATGACAGTGACAATGACAATGATAATGGCAATGGCAATGGCAATGGCAATGACAATTACAGTGACAATGACAATGACAATGACAGTGAGTGACAATGACAGTGAGTGACAATGATAATGACAGTGACCATGGCAGTGACAATGACAATGACAATGACAGTTACAATGACAATGATAATGACAATGACAATGACCATAACAATAACAATGACAACGATAATGACAATGACAATGACAATGACAACGACAATGACAATGTTTACGTCGATGTTGACACTGATAATGACAACAAAGACAACGACAATGGCAAGGACTGCAAGGACGATAAAGAAGACAACGACAACAACAATAACAACAACAATGACTACAACAATAACAATGACATCAACAACAACGACAGCAATTCTAACACCTTCATCACTCTCATCCATACAGCCACCATCATTCTCCTTCTTATTATTATTTCTATTTTCTTTCCCGTTTTTCATTTTTTGTTGATGTTGTTGCCATATTGAAAGCATTACGTCTTCATAAGCGCGCCCGGGAGTCGAAGGCCAGCCGGCGACCTCATAAAAAGCCGCAAGCAGTACAGACCAGGTGCGGCTCGGACAGACGAGGAGGAGGAGGAAGAGGAGGACTGAGAGGAAACAAAGGAGGAGGAGGAAGTGGAGGAGGAGCAGAGGGAAGAGGAGAAGGAGGAGG
>NC_134795.1:53944405-53946905 GCF_046742065.1 Oratosquilla oratoria
ACTTCTCTTTTGCATTGAGAGTACTTCATACAAATTGAACAACACTGCTGTAGACTTCAACAACGCATATATATATATATATATATATATATATATATATATATATATATATATATATATATATATTATATATATATATTATATATATATATTATATATATATATATATATATATATATATATATATATATATATATATTGACTATATTATGACAAATAAGATTGAAAGTGAAAGCCCATAGGACATCTAACTCCATAGTAATGCATGTGGATAAACATGGTCACCTTCCAGACTGGAACAACGCAACCATATTAAACAAAGGATCATCTAAGAAACTAAGGAAGACAATTGAGGCAGCTAATATCAACACTAATAACAACATTAACCATAGAGAAGGCTTTATATGTTTAGCAAAAGCCACAAGCTTATTAGTAACAAAAGAATACGCAAATAAAATAGCAAGCTCTCCGAAGCGTCCCGTAAGATGACCCGTCCGTGTATAAAACATCCTGTTACGTTTGAGTTGTTAGCTTTGTGATCAAGACCCTGCGGGTCGAAACGTTAAGGCGTAAATTCTCCCATATCTCCTCATCAACTTCTTTCACTTTCAATCTTATATATATATATATATATATATATATATATATATATATATATAAATATATAGTTTATACCAGTAAAGTCTAAATAAGAACAGGACATTCCATTTCGGAAAAGAATCACCAACTTACCACAACGTCTCAACATATCTTATGAGATACTATTCCTGTCAACGTCGTCCAACACGACTAAATGAAATCCTTTAACGTTAACCAGAGTAAACCTAAAGATTGTAAACCTAAAGAAAGGAATCACTGTCTTAAAGAATGTCTAAAAGAACCAAAAGGTTAATATATGACTTTATTCTGATTAATAATAAAGGATTTTAATGAGCTTTGAGAGGACTCTGTGGAGTTCGTGAATCTCGGTGGAGTTCGTGGATCTGATAAAAGAAATTGATTCGATGATGGCGAGAAGACAAAAAGGAGGAGGAGGAGAAGAAAGAGGAATAGAAAGAGAGGAGGAAGAAAAGGAGAAAGAGTAGAAGAAGGAAAAGGAAAAGGAGAAGGAAGAAGAGGAGGAATAGGAGGAAGAAGAAGAGGGGCAAAAGGAAAGGGAGGAGGAGGAGGAGGAGAAAAAATGTAAAAAGGAGGAAAGAAGAGAAAGAATAGAAGGAGGAAAAGAAAGGGAGAAAGAGTAAGAGAGGAGGAGGAAGAAAAGGAGGAGGAGGATGAAAAGGAGGAGGAAGGGGAGAAGGGGAGGGAGTAGAGGGAGAGAAGGAAGAGAAGAAAGAGGAGTAGGAGGAAGAGAGGAAAGGCAGAAGGAAGAGAAAGAAGAAAACAGGAAGAGAAAGGGAGGAGGAGGAGGAGGAGGAGGAGGAGGAAGAAAAGGATGAGGAAGAAGCAAAGGAGGAGAAAGAGAAGAAAGAGGATGAGAAGAGGGGAAAAGGAAAAACAGGAAGAAGGTAAAAAGAGGAAAAGAGAGGAAAGAAGACGAGGAGGAGAAAGGGAAACAGGGGAGGAAGAGGAGGAGGAGGAGGAGGAGGAGGAGGAGGAGGAGGAGGAGGAGGAGGAGGTTTTTGTTCATATTGGTAGTTCAAGTGGAGTGTCCCTTTGTGTTGTGGTCGTCCTCGAGAGCCAGGTCCTTCTCGAGAGCCTCGTAGTCCTCCTCCTCTTCCTCCACCTCCTCTTCTGCCGCCTTTATTGCGACTCTCGTCATCGTCGCTCGCCGATGTCGCCCTCGTACTAAATCCTTCCACTTCCTCCTCCTCCTTTCTCCTTTATATTTCCCTACATTTACTCTTCCTCTTGTTCATTCTCTATATCATTTACTTCTACCTTTTCTTCTTTTGTCTTTCTTTATTTATATAATATTTTATTTCGTTAACATCTCCAAAGTCCTCCTTTAAAGCAATTTAAGATGAACAGTAGACTAAAGATATGCGAGAACAATTTCACCTTAATTTCGATTTCAGTGGTTGTCTTGTGACATTCATACTATGCTGACTATAATATACTTTAAATAATATGCTTTAAATAATATAGCTTTAGATAATATGCTATAAATATACTATGCTATAACATACTCACAAGTTAAGAAAGAAGATAATGTAAGAAACGACAGAATTCGTAAAAGAAAATGGGAGGAGATGGAATTGGGAGGAAGGTTAGAACAGGTCAACTTAAGGTGCTATGGTTATGTTATGAGAACGGATGAAAGTAGATGTAAAACAGATATCGTAGGAGTGAGCAAGAATCAGTGCTTTTGAAAGGGAGAACAAGGTTAAAGCCCAAGAAAATCCTCGGTGGAAAAGAATGAATGAAACTGTAAGGTTAGGTGGTCACAAAGCAGTGCAGAAGATATGGGAGTTGGTGAATATATAGAAAAATAATGGTCTCATATTGTCAGGAAGTAGACTTAATTTGGAAGTGGGTAGAAACAACCTCGCCAACCGTGTAG
>NC_134795.1:53951905-53964405 GCF_046742065.1 Oratosquilla oratoria
AAAAGGAAATGAAGGGAGAAAAGAAGAAAAAGAAAATGGAGGAAGAAAAGAAGAAAAGGAAATGGAGTAAGAAAAGACGAAAAGGAAATGAAGGGAGAAAAAGAGAAAAAGAAAATGGAGGAAGAAAAGAAGAAAAGGAAATGGAGGAAGAAAACGAGAAAAAGAAAATGGAGGAAGAAATGAAGAAAAGGGAATTTGTAGGAAGAGAAGAAGAAAAGGAAATGGAGGAAGATAGAAGAAAAGGAAATGGAAGATGAGAAGAAGAAAAGGAAATGGAGGAAGAAAAGAAGAAAAGGAAATGGAAGAAAGAAGAAAAGGAAGTGTTGGAAGAGAAGAAGAAAAGAAAATGAGGAAGAAAAGAAGAGAAAACGTAGGTAGCAAAGAAGAAGAGGAAATGGAGGAAGAGAAGAAGAAAAGGAAATGGAGGAAGAAAAGCAGAAAAGGAATTGGAAGGGGACAAGAAGAAAAAGAAATGGAAGAAGAAAAGAAGAAAAAAAATGGAGGAAGAAAAGAAGAAAAGGAAATGAAGGAAGAAAAGAAGAAAAGGAATTGGAAGGGGACAAGAAGAAAAAGAAATGGAAGAAGAAAAGAAGAAAAGAAAATGGAGGAAGAAAGAAGAAAAGGAAATGAAGGAAGAAAAGAAGAAAAGGAAATGAATGAAGAAGAGAAGAAAAGGAAATGAAGAAAAGAAGAAAAGGAATTGGAAGGGGACAAGAATAAAAACAAATGGAGGGAGAAAAGAAGAGAAAATGGAAGAAAAGAAAATAAAGGAAGAAAAGAAGAAAAGGAAATGTAGGGAAAAAGAAAAAAAGGAGATGGAGAAAGAGAAGAAGAAAAGGAAATGAATAAAGAGAAGAAAAAGGAAAAGGGAGAAAAAGAAAAGGAAATGGAGGAAGTGAAGAAAAGGAAATGAATGAAGAAGAAGAAAAGGAAAAGGAGGAAGAAAAGAAGAAAAAATGAAGAAAAAAAGAAAAAAGAAAATGAAGGAAAAAAGAAAAAAGAAAATGAAGGAAAAAAGAAAAAAGAAAATGAAGGAAGAAAAGAAAAGGAAATGTAGGAAGAGAAGAAGAAAAATGGAGGAAGAGGAGAAGAAAAGGAAATGAATGAAGAGAAGAAAAAGAAACGGAGGGAGAAAAATAAAAGGAAATGGAGGAAGTGAAGAAAAGGAAATAGAGGAAGAAAAGAAAAAAGAAATGAATGAAGAGAAGAAGGCAAGGAAAGGAGGGAGAAAAAGGAAAGGAAATGGAGGAAGTGAAGAAGAAAAGGAGATGAAGAGAGATGAGAATCACTGAATTTTTCTCAGGCTGATATAAACTTTCATTTTCAATTCATACTATTCATTTATCTATTTCATTTACTTGTTTTTATTTATCGTTTATTAATTTGCTCATTTCATTTTCCACTCATACTATTCATTTATCTATTTCATTTACTTGCTTTTACTTATTGTTTATTAATTTGCTAATTTCATTTTCCAATCATACTATTCATTTATCTATTTCATCTATCTATTTCATTTACTTGTTTTTATTTATTGTTTATTGATTTGCTCATTTTGTTTGCATTGTTTTATGTGTTTATTGATATTTTTTGCTTATACTTATTCATTCTTTTATTTGTCTACTTATTTGTTTATTAATCTATTTGTTCATTTATTTATTGTATTTTTTTGTTTATTTCTATATTCATTTATTCATCTATTTATTTATTCATTTATTCATCTATTTATTTATTCATTTAGTCATTGACTTGTTTATCTTCAGTGCTTTCCTTTGATGATCGTTCACTTGTTTCCAGTGACTTTAGTGCGCTAAACTTTTTACATTCTTTGTTCTTAAGCTTCCATCAAGATAATAAAATCGTCTGACGACAAATGGAAGAAATGTAGATGACGTCATTCTAGGTTAGTCTATGTTGTGTTGATTAATTAGTACAAGTGTTATCCCAGTTCTAGAATAAGAGTGTTTTGCTATACTGAACTAATTCCACCGCGCGGTGACCGGAATATCTAAGAAGAACGTCTTGATTATGTTTAGTCTAAGGAAATGATACAAACTGAAAACGATCGAACTATAATGAAAAAAAAAGTGAGAAAGAACCAAATAACGAAGAAATGCGAGAGAGAAAATGAAAACAGAATAAATAAGCGTAGAAAACAAAGAACAGAAATAAGAAAAAAGAAAATAGAGGCTAAAATGGAATAAAAGAAAAGGAAGAACAAGGACAAGAACGAAAAAAAGAAGGAAAATAAGAAAAGAGAGGAGAGAAATGAGAGAAAATGTAATAAAAGAGAGGAGAGAAATGAGAGAAAATGTAATAAAAGAGAGAAGAGGAATAAGAGAAAAAGTAAGAAAGATAGAAGACGTAGAGAACATAACTGGAGAAAAAATGAGGAAGCCAAGAAAATGGGAACCCTTCTTGAATGAGTTTAGAAAATGGAGGGAGCATCATCCACTGCAAATATATTGAGTGAGCATAGAGAGAGAGAGAGAGAGAGAGAGAGAGAGAGAGAGAGAGAGAGAGAGAGAGAGAGAGAGAGAGAGAGAGAGAGAGAGAGAGAGTCAAGCAACAAAATTAGGAGAAACGGGGAGAGGGGGAAGAGGAGAAAGACAGATATATATATATATATATATATATATATATATATTATATACGTACGTATACACCCACACGCATACACAAACACACACACACACACACACACACACACACACACATATATATATATAATATATATATATATATATACATATATATATATATGTACATATACATATACATACACATACATATACATATACATAAAGAGAGAGAGAGAGACAGCCCTAGTACTTTTCGGAATTACTCTACTTTGAGGCTTTTTACTCTCTCACTCTCACTCTCTCCTTTCCTTACTCCCTCTCTCCCTCTCTGAATAACTTACTAATCTTACGAAGAAAGATGCTGCTCCTAAATTCTTTTCTAGCGTAACTAGTTTTACGCTTGGGTGATCGTTCTCACATTCATTTTGGCTTGACTAGTTTTATGCTCGTTTTCTATTACGTTCCGATCGTTACCATTCTTATCCCTTGGCTATGATTAAATACTTATGAGACTCTGTTGAGGAGAAGGGCTGACGGTTCTATTCGTCTGAGGGAGTTATCTCATAACAAAGAGGTTAAATTCCCCAAATTATATTAGTAATCATATCATTATGTTAGTAATCATATTGAATTGTGTTTATATGATCATTGTTTGAAGTTAGTTACAAAATCTAATCAAACACAATTTACCATTTCATATTAGTAACATCTTTTTAACTAAATACAAAAACTGCATTCTTGACAGCGTCACATAAATTGTTTCCTTCTCCGCACAGATCGGTTTGAAAGTAGTTGGTGCTTTTAGATTCTGAAGAAGGAACAGATACTAATTTGGAACCTTGACGTCTTCTATCATTCCCGTATTGTTTTCCTCTGTTCACATCTAATTCGAATTATTTCTTTCCTACAACCTAGTCTCCTACAGTCAAAACAATGGTTAGGTGATGGCTTTCTCCAATTTTTTTTTAACCAATTTACTTGTCTTTCAGAACTGACCAGTATCTGAGATTACCCTCGTTTGTTTGTTTTGTTATCTTTTGTCTGTTTATTATTATTTGCTTGATTCATATATATTATTAGTTATATGTCAATTTATTATTATTTACTATTTACCTGTTTGTTTATTATTTAACTACATATGCATTTATTCATCAATTTATTTATCATTTATATTATATTTTATTTACTTATTTGTTTATTTATCTATTTATTTATCATTATTATAATTTTTTCGCATCCGACCTAGTTATGGACCAAAAGGTCTCTCCTCTCGGCATCCTCCGCCTTTGTAATCCTTTGTACTTCTTGCACACCTCCCTCTTCTCTGTTTTAATTGAATTTCTAGCTTACGGATCCTATCTCTGAGTTCATTCATCTCGCTGCCATCTGTACCATAATCTATTCTTGTGGTCCCGTCTTGTGTATGGCTGCCTTTCCTTCCCCTCATATGTAACATGCTTACTGGTGAATTTCATCAGCACTTGCAAAATAAATTGGTCTAAGAACACACATACACACGCACATACACATACATATGCGTACATATACATATATATGCTCATATAATCAAGGTTATTTCAATGTCATTATAGACAAAGTGTTTTATATCATAATGTTTTCGAACGTCAACTGAATTTAGTAAATGGCAAACCATTCAACACAAGGTCAACATGGGTCTTTACTGAATACTATGCCTTGGTCGATACGCTGTGTAATGTAGAGATTAATGTTTGATAACACGGGTAAATGAAAACATATATGGAGGCAGCAAATGCTTTCGTCAATGAATATGTGTGTGTGTGTGTGTGTGTGTGTGTGTGTGTGTGTGTGTGTGTGTGTGTGTGTGTGTGTGTGTGTGTGTGTGTGTGTGTGTGTGCGCGCGCATGTGCACCTACGATGAGGAAAGTAGAACGGAAAAGAATATGGGCTTGGGGATCAAAGATAGCTGAGGGTTCTTAAAACCTCTCCTACCATATTTATCACATGTGCACGGGTGTATGTTTCTGTGGATATGTATATTTGTATGTATGCATGTAATATGTGCGTGTCTATGTATGACGTATATGTAGAATAAAGTATCATTTAGTTTTCTATGAACATCAAATCTAAAACACATCCACTTTTATATCAATACATAAAAAGTTAATGTGTTCAATCACAATGGCGAGTTTTATAGAAAGGAAAGAGAAAGCAATTAATTTGGAAACAAAATTATTTAGAAAACGAGCGACCAAATACAAAATGTATCATCACTGTACCAACACCAAATAACTTCCGAGAGGCGTGGAGTCTAAATGTTTAGTAAAATGACTGCAAAAATCCATTTGTAGGTTACAAAGTATTAAGTACAGAAGGTTACCCATTGTCATAGCAGAAGTTGTGGTATAAATCTGATTGACAATAAATTTAGAATAAAGAATGCAAAATGTAATCAATTCGTTTATAGCGGTAATAGAGAATGACAATAAAATCAGGAACGGGAACTTTTGTAAACATAGAAACAACATCAAATCTACTTCTGATTTCTATTCCCTCAGGCCGCATGGTAATAAGCTTCCTATAGCCAATAGTATTCACTATTTACATTTGTTCTGGCTGGCACAAAACGATTTTATTCAACTCAAGAAAGTTATGTGAAGGTGGATTAAGAGGTTTCAGAATTTCCTGGTGAAAAATTTCAAGAAAGTTAATATGATCAGTACCCAAACACAAGTAGATGAGGAGAATAGTAGTGATGATAAGAACCTGCTTGGGAGGGGAAGAAAGTAACAAAGGCAGAGAGAATAAACGCAAAAGTGGAACAAACTAGAATGTGTGGATAACTGGTGGTTTAGTGGAACCAGTAGAACAAGGTTTTGGGTCCCAGTAGTGAACGAAACTTGGAACCATAGCAGTGGAGAATATCCCAAGAAAGCAAGAAGCTAGATAGAAGGTCCACTGCCGCCGATGCTGCTGCTGCTGTTCTGAAAAGAAGAATGCTGAGAGGAAGGAGGAAGACATCGAAGGAGGAGCAGGTGAGGGGGCGAGGAAGAGGGAAGAGAGCCAGAGAGGAGAAATTCACACACAATGTGGATCTAGGGAAGAAGGAAAGGATGCCAATACGCAAGACGAGGCTGGATGAGGAGGAAGCCTACGAAAGGAGGAGAAAAGCGAGCAGGAAAAACGAAAAAACACCCTTCCCGATCGACATAGCACTCAACAGGAATCCGACCAACAGCGTCTCATAAAGTAGGGGCGTTCCGTTGCATTTCGTTCGCCTTGACGCCACCAATCCGCTCGGTTCCCGCGCACCTGAGGCGGTACCGTCGTCTGCTTAAGGCGTCGGAAGAACTGGCCTGTCTGGCTGTACGAGCATTTCATTAAGTCACATATCACTATTCACTCAAGAGTAATAGTGAATGTATTGATTTCTAAATCCCGAGAGGAAGTATGCATGGCTTTTCAGTGTATTTTTTTAGTCGATCATTCTAATTTAAAGATATTAACAAGCAGAAATTACGTGACAGTGTCTCGAAAGCCGAGTAAATTAGTATTTGGTTAAATTCATAAGCTACGAAGCCTCAGAAAGAAGATTTTTTTTCCGAGACGACTGGAGCAAAAATGCTAATCCTTAAAACAGCTAAAGTCAAGTATTTAATTGCCCACACTACCCCCCCACCTAATCCCATTTTCACCATTTTACTCTCTTGTAATTCTGGGGGACCTCTGCACCAAACATATCACGTCACCTGCCCAGGAGTTCGACCGTTCATCTACAATAAAATGTAATCTGAGGTGAGAAAGCCGACTTGGCGTAAGTGCTATTCGTAGGTAAGTCTTGTCCCAACTGCTATAACGGCCGGTCCTAAGCTCCTGCACCTCTCTTCATATAGGCCCACCTACCCATCGCCTTGACCGAAAACCTACAGACCTTCAATCCATAATCATTTTTTGTTATATGCTGACCAAAAGACCTTCCAAGTCACCAAAATGCAAAACATTTTGAAATGAAATATTAATTTCTGTTACATACATCAACCCCTTCGGAAATTAATGACTACACCGCTCTAATGACTGCTTCCTTTAATGAACATTAATTCTTAATCATCTGAGCAATGACCTGCAATCCTACAGGACCACATACATATAACATTATATGGAAAACACCCAATCAAAATCAAACGTAAAGATCCTGAGATGCTTAGAGTCACCTACGAATTTGACAAGGCAGTAAACGCTCATACTTAACCTGACTCCGCCTACAACCCGCCCTGCGCATGCGTTTTGGGGACTCGTCATGGCAAATGCCAGGTACCTCTTGGCAATGCGTCTTGTAGCAACGAGTAGAAGACTCTTACTGTGGTGTTTCGTCTATCCCTTAGGAGGAGAAAGAAATGCAGTTGAAGGAGTCAGACAGTAAGCATGTTCTATGGAATGTGGACGAAGTTAAGCGTCGTATGTGTCTGCCTGAGAACCTATAGGCTTCTAGGGGTGTGAGCCTGTGTGTGTGTGTGTACGGACTTGATTGAAAATATGCTCAATAAGATTATGCATATAAGAAACTGCCTCTTTGCATCTGTGGGTCAAACTTAGCTTTACTGTTGCTTATGTTGTCTGATTGCATTTTCTTTTCAAGTCCAAAGCATCAATTCATGTGTGGAAAACTGTACTTCCTAATATACTGTACGTCAAACACTTTCTGTTTCTTTCCATACCCTCTGATCTTTTATCTGTTATTAAAGAGGTTTTCTTTGTCGATGACGCCCTTTTCTGCCATTATTTCAAATATCGTCATAGCAACATTCTGTTCTTTCATCTATTGTTAGCAGTTCTCCATGCCTTCGTATATTCTGTCAACTAGGTTGGAAACCATTCTTTTAGTTGCTCTCTGAATTCTCTTCTTTTATTATTTTTGGGTTGGGATTACACAAATACAATGTGTGTGTGTGTGCGTGATTCACAATGGTCTTGGATCACGTGTTAGACTCGTGATCGACAGCTACTTCCCTCCAGGAAGAGATCTCAGAGCTCGTATATGACCAATCTATGGGTAATGCTGTGACCTTACACGCACACACACACCCAACTCCCCACCCACGAGAGTTAGAGTAACGATTCGCAGGGCAGCGATACTGAAATTATTTCAGCCCTGTTCGGGATTCGAACTCGGACCGCCGTAGTGGCGGCCGGGAACTCTACCACCGCGCCATCGAGTCGTGTGTGTGTGTGTGTGTGTGTGTATTCACTTGGTCTTTGGATCACGTGTTGGACTCGTGATCGACAGCTATTTCCCTCCTGGAAGAGAGCTCAGAGCTCGTAGGTCCGATCTATGGGTAATGCTATGACCTTGCACACACACACACACACCCAACTCCCCGCCCACGAGAGTCAGAGTAACGACCCGAGGCACAGCGATACCGAAATAATTTCGGCCCTGGGCAGGATTCGAACTGGGTACTGGGAGCACTTCTGCTTCCCAGCCCAGTTCAGCGCTCTACCAACTGTGCCACCGAGTCGGTGTGTGTGTGTGTGTGTGTGTGTGTGTGTGTGTGTGTGTGTGTGTGTGTGTGTGTGTGTGTGTGTGTGTGTGTGTGTGTGTACATAAATAACACGGTGAATGCAAAATGCCGTGGTATAGGGAAGAAAGTACAGAAGCATAAAAGAGGTCGAGTAGAATACAAAAGGCTGGAACAGCTTTTTTGGGGGAGCTTACAGAACACTGTCGGGAAGGTAACACAATACAATACGCGGTCGAGGGGGAAGAACGCAAGAGCGTAATGATGTGACTGAATCTTTTATTAATTCTAGTTAACATTAAAACCCCGTTGATTATGTATATGTATGTGTATATTTGTGTGTGTATATATATATATATATATACATATATATATATATATATATATATATATATATATATATATATGCAAAACAAATCACTTAACACACGTGATAACAATGTTTGCAGAAACCACTTGGAAAATAAAATAAATGAATACCAAACGTTTTCGTCTATTCAAGAAATCATCAGGGTACAAAGAATACAAAAAAATGAATAAAAATCATAATATATACATAGTGGCAGAGGAATTTGAGACGAAAACGTTTGGTATTCGTTTCTTTTATTTTCCAAGTGATTTCTGCAAGTATGCATATTTGTATGTATATGTACACATAGAGAAAATGAAAGGGTATAAATCAGGGAATCATAATGCTAAAGAAGGTGTCTTTTACTTTGGATATGTGAAACTAGGCTGGCATATGGTAATCACAGAAGCTCACGATGTACAAGAAGCTAACATTGGATATCATGAATATGTTGATTTTGAGTCTGTATACAACATAGGCATAAGAGAAATAAATAGAAAGATTCTGATTGGCGACAAGTACATGAATGATTCATTTGAAATTAAAATGGTAGAGCAAAGCCCTATCAGTTGCAGCAAGCCGCTGTTTTTGTTGTCGGAGGGATGGGGGTGGCGATGTTGGGTCACCTCCTCACCTGGATAGGGCTGTCGAACCAACGCGACATAGGCCGCGGCGGGCCATGGGAGTCGAACTCAAGACCATCTGGCCATGAGTTCGACACGGTATTCACTGGGCTACAGAAGTAGGTAATGAGCATAATGAGGGGGTGTACATGAAGACTTGTCACCCCAGAACGCCCACATGAAGAATCGTCACCCCATGAGATCCCACCTGAAGAATTGTCACCCCAGTACGCCGAATATCAACAGTGGAACAAAGACTAGGTTAGGTTAGCTTAGGTTAGGTTAGGTTGAATGAGGGTTATGCTTATTGTCATCAACTTATACAACCGAAGAATCGTAAACCCAGGATGGCCCACATGAAGAATTGTCACTGTCGAAGTCTGGGGTCATGATTCTTCATGTGATTCCAATAAGGAAATACCAAGATATTTTGGAATGCCTGGACTGGATGAGAACATCGTCTCTGATTAATGTTTGCAAGCAGTACATTCTTTGAACGCAAAGATTCAAGAAGAACTGATTCGTAAGTATACATGGAAGCTTGGCAACAGAAGCGTTGCAGATATTAAATAGTACGATAGATCATGTGATTCACCATGGTTTTGGATCACGTGTTGAATTAGTGATCGATAGCTATTACCCTCCCGGATGAGAGCTCAAGGCGCATATACGCCCGATCTATGGGTAATGCTTTGACCTTACACACACACACACACACACACACACACACACACACACACACACACACACACAAATAAATAAATAAATGAAAAATAAAAAAAATTAGATTTGTAGTGCCATCTCGCACCACAGTGATGCTGAAATTATTTTTATCCTGGGCGGGAATCGAACTGCTGTATTAAGGGTTGCGAGCGGAACCACTACGCCGTCGAGCCGTGATTGTGGATTGAAGAGTCATGGCAAGGACGCTCGATATGACGTTGATGACGTGATCAAAGGTTAGCACATTGAGTCAGTATCTTTCAGTAAAAAAAAAAAAAAAAAAAAAAAAAAAAAAAATCGAGGAGAAAGAAAATTAGGCGTATAAGAAACAAGTACATTTTGTGGACAATATCTTTCAGTAAAAAAAAAAAAAAAAAAAAAAAAAATCGAGGATAAAACTAGGCGTATAAGAAACAAGAAAATTTTGTGGACAAAATGTTATCTTTTTCATCATACATTCATTGAAAGAAATTTCAAATTAGGTTTTGTAGGACAAATGTATGATTCTGTCCATGAAACACGGTTGTGTGACAGACGCGGGGCAATTTTTGATACATTCGAAAATAGAAAAAACGCAAATACGGTAATAAATTGTGAGGAAACTGAAGAAGACTTATGTGGCAAGGTAATATGAAAGATGAATAAGGAAGAAATGAAATGAATAGAAAAGCACAACAAAAAAAAAACGGGATAAATGGAAGGAGGAGAAATGTCATAAGATTAGAAGTGATTAGAAGCGGTTAGAAAGGTTAGAAGTGACAATGAAAAAAGTTCAAGGTTTACAAAAGGATTACAAATGAGGAGCATGCCGACAGGAGACCTTTTGGTCCATAGCTAGGTCGGATGTGAAAAAATTATAATAATGATAAATAAATAAACAAATAAGAAAATATAACAGCATAAATGATAATAAACAAAATAAATAACAAGTGCATAGGTATAGTTAAATAATAAACAAACAGGAAAATAGCAAATAATAATCAATTGACAGATAAATAATAATAAATTAAAATCAAGCAAATAGGAATAAACAAACAGACAAATAATAACAAACAAATAATATAAAATAAATGGCAGGCATCTTGCTTAGGCGTTTCTCTACTGGTACTGGTGGATTGAGAGACCAGAATGATTTAGGAAGGGGAGGGAGAGAGAGAGACAGAGAGAGGAGAGAGAGAGAGAGAGAGAGAGAGAGAGAGAGAGAGAGAGAGAGAGAGAGAGAGAGAGAGAGAGAGAGAGAGAGAGTGGGAGGGAGAGAGGGAGAGGGAGAGAGAGGGAGGGAGAGAGGGAGGGAGAGGGAGGGAGGGAGGGAGGGAGGGAGAGGGAGGGAGAGAGAGAGAGAGAGAGAGAGAGAGAGAGAGAGAGAGAGAGAGAGAGAGAGAGAGAGAGAGAGAGAGAGAGAGAGAGAGAGAGAGAGAGAGAGAGAGAGAGAGAGAGAGAGAGAGAGAGAGAGAGAGAGAGTTGGACGAGAAAGGAAATATATCTACTGGTACAGGTTGAGAGTGTGACCAAAATTATTCCGGAAGGACAAAAAGTAAATAAATAAATAAATAAATAAATAAAAATAATAATAATAAAAAATGAAAAAAATAGTTCTTTAGGAATAGTGCAAGCGTACAGGGGATAGAAGAAAACGACTGAGAATGTTAAAAAGAACATGAAACATTTCTGGAAGCACGTGAATAAAATTAAAAAGAAGAGAGAGAAGGAGAGTATGATTAGTTATAACGAAAGGGTTATCTAACAGAAAAAGTTGAGGCTACAGAAAACTGGAGAAATTAGAATTATATTAGTCTGAAAACTAAAGAATAATTGTCTAATTCTATACAGACAGAGCTTTTTCTTTATATCCTAGCTTTACTTTCTAACTTTTCTTTGAAGAACAGTTGTTATACTTTATACTAACAAATTTATACTGAAAATTGGAATAAGTAAAATTATAGGAGTCTGAAATTTAAAGAATAATTGTCTGATTCTATATAGACAGAACTTTTTTTTATATCCTAGCTTTAGTTGCTAACTTTTCTTTGAAGAACAGTCGTTATACTTTATACTAACAAATTCATACTGAAAATTGAAGAAAGTAGAATTATAGGAGTCTGAAATTTAAAGAATAATTGTCTGATTCTATACAGACAGAACTTTTTCTTTATATCCTATCTTTAGTTTATAACTTTTCTTTGAAGAACAGTCGATATACTTTATACTAACAAATTCATGCTGAAAATTGGAGAAAGTAGAATTATAGGAGTCTGAAAACTAAAGAATAATTGTCTAATTCTATACAGACAGAACTTTTTCTTTATATCCTATCTTTAGTTTATAACTTTTCTTTGAAGTCGTTATACTTTGTACAAACAAATTCATACTGAAAATTGGAGAAAGTAGAATTATAGGAGTCTGAAATTTAAAGAATAATTATCTGATTTTATACAGACAGAGCTTTTTCTTTATATCCTACCTTAAGTTTATAACTTTTCTTTGAAGAACAGTCGTTATAATTTATACTAACAAATTCACACTGCGTATTCGGAAATGTGTTAGTCTGGCATTCGCTTTGTTATGGGTTCGAGTCTCGCACTTTTTTCCAATTCCCGTCAGAGACTATTACCTACCTCAACAGTCTCAGAAGCGCATAATAGAGCAAAGGTGACGGCTTCGGCCGCAGTTAAGCGCCTCCTGGTGTAGACTCCTCACCTTATTATTGCTAACCACTAATTAAAGGTAA
>NC_134795.1:53976905-53984405 GCF_046742065.1 Oratosquilla oratoria
CATTTAAGGACAGACATCCCCCAAATCAGGCTCGCCCAAAATGGCTTGACAAAGAAACTGAAAAAGTATTGTTAAAGTTATGTATTAATACAGAGAGATTTAAAATAGAAAAAAACGACAATACGAAATGAATATCGCTGATAAATCCAAAGAGAATCCTAAAGAATTCTAGTTACATTAGAGATAAAAAGGTTGTTAGGAATCACATTGGTCCACTATTATCTGCTGCCGGTCAACTTGAATATTCAAGTGAAGGAATGTGTGATATTTTAAACAAATATTTCAACTCAGTATTCGTAAACGAAACACCTCAAAGTGAACTCCAAACTGAAACCTGTGAAAAGTCTAGAGTAAACTTACTACGGTAAATATAACAAAATAAAAAAAATAAAAGGTGTATAGAGAAACTCAAAATTAATAAAACACCAGGGCCTGACGGTTGGCATCCAAGAATCTCAAAGAAAATGTAAAATGAGATTATTGTTCCATTAGAAATTATTTTCAAGAAATCCATCATATCCGCAGATGTCCCAAGAGAATGGAAGCTAGCTAACGTTACTCCCATATTCAAAAAAGGTCACAAAAAGGATCCAAATAACTACAGGCCTATAAGTTTGACTTCAATCGTAGGAAAAATGATGGAAACTATCATCAGAAATGCTATCGAACATCAGTTACAAATCAACTGTTTGATAAATGATAGCCAGCATGGTTTCAAACGGAAACGTTCTTGCGTGACTAACTTACTCGAATTCTACAACACAGTTATCTCGAGTTATGACAAAAGAAACTATATAGATTTAATATATCTAGACTTTGTAAAAGCTTTTGATACCGTCCCCCACGAAAGACTGCTTACTAAGTTAGGTTCACACGGAATAAGTGGTAGCCTATTTAGTTGGACTAGTAATTGGTTGAATGATCGAAAACAGAGAGTTGTTTTAAATGGAAAAAAATTTGAATGAAAAAATGTTACGAGTGGAGTTCCTCAGGGTTCAGTTCTTGGGCCACTTCTATTCATAGTATATATATAAATGATATAGACCCCGGACTAAAGTCTACTGTTTCCAAATTTGCTGATGATACAAAGCTGTGCGGAATGGCAAATGATTACTTAAACCAATTAGATATTCAAGAAGATTTAGATAAATTACAGCAATGGTCTGAAAAGTGGCTAATGAAATTTAACACAAGTAAATGCAAGGTAATACACATAGGTAAAAATAACAGTAAGTACGATTACAAGTTATTTGGAAATATGTTAACAAAAGTGGATAGTGAAAAGGATCTCGGTGTAATTATCAGTAACGATCTCAAATCATTTAAGCAGTGTATTTCAACCTCTGAGAAAGCAAATGATATTCTAGGACTGATTGAACGATCTTTTGATTTCAAAAGTCCATCTCTCATAAACAAGCTATATAAATCGTTAGTTCGTCCACATTTGGAATATGCTGTTTCCGTATGGTCACCGAATCTCACCAAAGACATTGACAGATTGGAAAAAGTACAACGGCGAGCCACAAAACTGATTCCAAATATCAAAAATAAATCATACGAAAATCGACTAAAACATATGAATCTGTTTTCCTTAAAAAAAAAAAAAAAAAAAAAAAAAAAAAAAAAAAAAAGTAGACTCCGAGGTGACTTGATACATATCTTTAAGATTCTAAAGGGAATTGACATCAAAAGTGACAAAATTTTCACACTGAATGAGAATCAGACAAGAAGCAATGGTCTCAAACTGTCCGGAAATAGATTTAATTTGGAAGTGGATAGAAACAACTTCGCCAACCGTGTAGTTAATGAATGGAATAAACTTCCTGCAGAGCCAGTACAACGTAGTTCAGTTCGAAGCTTTAAGAATCATTTCGATAAACACCTAAGCAAGATGCTGTAATGACTATAATTTATTTTATATTATTTTTTATCATTTGCCTGTTTGTTTATCATTATTTGCTTGATTCTCATTTATTATTAGTTATATATCAATTTATCATTATTTACTATTTACCTGTTTGTTCATTATTTAACTATACCTATGCATTGATGTATTTTATATTTTATTTACATCATTATAATTTTCATTTATTTATTTTTTTATTATCTTATCTATTTATTTATTTATTCATCATTATTATGATTTTTCGCATCCGACTTAGCTATGGACAAAAAGGTCTCCTGCCGGCATGCTCTTTCTTTGTAATCCTTTGTAATCCTTTGTACAAGTGACTAATAATGATAATAATAATAGAAATAAATTTATTTGGCAATGAATCAAATACATGAAGTGCAGATAATGAAAAGAACACAGATTGAAATTATAATTACAATTGCCGAGGATAACACAAAAAAAAAAAAAAAAAACGTTTATTTTCATTGTGGTTTTCATCAGACTGTTTTTCTACACTAAGTTACTCCGACAACATACGAAGGCGTTAAGAGGACCAGAGACAGTCATGAGTAATACCAATCAGTACACATATGACACATAAACATTATTATAGATTTGCTAACACTACTAAAATGTTCGTAACACGAGGGATATTGAGACCAAGACTTGAGCACCATCACAATAAAGGAACATTGCATTATGCATCAGGAACAAAAACAAAATGTTACTAAAAGGTACCAAAACAGTAAGAGTGAGTACCAGATCAGTGGAGTACCATTAGTGATATACTACATTATTCTACTGCTGTAGTAGTAAGTGTAGGACAATAAAGGGGAGGTCTATCCCAGTGTAAGAGTAAATATCAAGTACCACGGGATAGAAGATAGCAGGCCATCAACAATATCAATGTCAACATGTTGCTATAGTGAATGCTACATGGCAGCTTGGGTCACATATTAATTACAAAATTTACTTGTACCTCAGGACAGAGTGGGCAATTACATATTAGTTTGAGCACCAGGAAGTAGTACATTATAATCTGAAGCACCACAGGTAGGGTACAGGGGACCAGTATTCGTATGAGTAAAACAAGAAGCTCGAGAGGAAGGTCCAATTACCTTGTTGCCTGGTACCCTGATTCACCAGGCTTGTATTATGCTCAGATTATAACTGTTCTCGGACCATACCGGAAACATATACCATACTATGACAAGCAAAACAAAACTGGAAACCAGTTTTGAACATCAAATATTGTTATACTAAGCTAAACCTCTGAAAGACAAAAGGGGAGGTCAGAATAGCTATGAAGGAACGCAGATTTGGCTGGTATTACTCATGGAGTCTGGTACCCCTCATTGTGCTAGTAGTATATACAATCAAGGCTGTTCTCGGTCCATAGCTAAGATTGCCATAATCTCTTAATAGTCATTATAATACAATTTCATCTTTTTAGAATCCCTGAGTCTTTTTTAAACTCCTTACTTTAGGTTCATGAATAAGTTTCTTTTCGAAAAGATTTTGTATACTTTGCCAGGAAATTTCCACAGCTGTGGTCGTGTTCAAGTCGTCCCCGCACATTGAGAAAAGAGGAAAATATCTTAAATGAGCGTCGACATTGGGTATCTTGATGGGAAGAATGGGGTTGTGATTGAAATAAGGCATTTCCAGCTTGTGACCATCTACTGGGAGAGTAAGAATGTGCACATTATCTTTCCCGTGGACCCAAACACGCTCTAGGAGGTCCAAGTTTGCTCTGCATGCAAAACCACTATCACGGTAACCCGTTATGAGAAGAACATCACAATCATCAGGGACTTTTTCAATTGGAAGGCTTTTAGGGTGATTTGGAGTGTGTGAGGACGCGGGTAGGTCAAACTGGTGTATTCCCTTCTTTTCAGGTTCGATAATAGAAAACACTTGTTTTCCCTTGTAAGTAAATAGAAAATGTTCTTTGGAACGTTGTTTCCGTTGATAGACACAACTGCTTTGATTAGACATTGTCGCAAGCATTATAGCCATCTCGGAAGAGTTACAAGATCCTAACACCCCCATCGATCCTTTCTGACACTCCTCATGCCCTTGGACGTAATCTAAGGCTTCCTCGAAGTACTCTAGGGGAACCGAGGTCAGCTTTCCTGTTAAGTCTTTGTACTTCAAGAATTCAAGAACAAACGAAGCAAAACCATGAGACACCAGAAGAGCAGACCGCTGATCCAGGAATCCAACGGTCGTCCCGTACATGTCCAGGATGGAAGGGTGGGATCCGGGTCTTGCCGGAAGAAACAGGGTTCCCCGGATCATTTCTCCTTGAACAACAATCCTTCTCACACCCGGAGCCATTGCAGCTCTGGAAAAGGTTGCGGTACAGAGAGACCATAGCAGACAACAGTTAGAGTACAGTTCGTCCTTTTCTAGGTGTCCTGGTAAAACTATCAGTTTATACTGTCGAAAAGGAAGAAAAACAGCTTGATAATGTACAGAGCGAAATTACACTGTTGCATAAAAATAATGCAGACAGAAAAAAATTGTAACGACGCCTTAAAAGAACCTAACTTAATAATAGTACATGCATACATATACCAAAGGCTTTTTTCCTTCTTACAAGAGAGGTTGCCAAAAAGAAGCACAATAATAGCAATGATAATGCCCTTGAGTTTTACAGATTGGGAGCCCGCCTCTCTGTTTTCAATGATACTCTGGTCTTTCCAAGGAGTTCTTTGGGAAGAAACGTTAGACTTGTCTATGATGTGATAGAATAATGCTGTTTCTGTCAGCAGTTTATATTTGCAGGAAGGGGACCATTGTCTAGTTGGAAGATCTCCTTATGCGAAAGGTTGGAGGATATACAGTCAAAGATGTTACAGGTAGCTCTTGGATTCTGTGGCGTAGTGCTATAACGTGCCCTGGCATTCGACACGAACAGGGCACCGTAGAGTTGCACAGTAGTGTTGTAGGGTTCCCCAACCACTAGACGCTTTACAGTACAAGGACTCTTTACCACGGCCACAAGGCCTTCATTCATACATATGTACCAAGGCGTGGCATCGTCTTCCTTCTGCGTAAGGAGAACGACGTTGCCCCCTCGTCAGTCTATACCAGAGTGAAGGGTGAGGGCGTGGGTTTGTAAGTATGCATGTATGTATGTATTTAAGTATGTATGTATGTATGTATGTATGTATGTATGTATGTATGTATGTATGTATGTATGTATGTATGTATGTATGTATGTATGCATATATGTATGTATGTATGTAAGTATGTATGTATATATGTATGCATGTTTGTATGTATGCATGTACACATGTATGAATGTAAGTATATATATATATATATATATATATATATATATATATATATATATATACATGCATATATCATTGCAGAAACTGAAGTTCTAGCAGGGTACCGGAGACGTAATATTAGGAGTAGGGCCAATCCAAACGGGAATATCTTCACAATTGTATTTGTGCCCAATGTCTGATTAAAATAAAGATTTGTGAAGATGATCCCAACTGGATTGGTCCTACTCCTTATATATATATACATATGTATATATATATATATATATATATATATATATATATATATATATGTGTGTGTGTGTGTGTGTGTGTGTGTGTGTGTGTGTGTGTGTGTGTGTGTGTGTGTGTGTGTGTGTGTGTGTGTGTGTGTGTGTTTACCTAATTGTATTTACCTAACTGTAGTATATAGGAAAGGAGCAATGCTCTTTGGGTTCCGTCTCCTATTATCTAATTTTCTCATATGCCTAGACTCAAATGCATGTACAGTTCCCTCTCAAGCTATATCCTTGATTTCAAATCATCATATTCAAAATTCAACTCATGGATTGTTTGAGCTTGGCCTATATTACCGTCTAAGCTATTCCACATATTTACCCATCTATACAGATTTTTTTTTTCTTCACAACCTTTCAATATGTGGTCTTTCTTAATCCCATGACCTATTAAATCCCTCCCGTCTTTAATCAAAGCATCTCTTCTGTCAATGCAATCTATCCGCTTTAATGACCTGAACACTGTTATCATGTCAGCTCTTTCTCTCCGATCTTTCAAAGTTGGTAGACCCACTGCTTTTAGTCTCTCCTCATGTAGTTTATCTGGCAAGTTGTGGACTAGTTTGGTTGCTGCCCTTTGTATACTACAATCTTGCTTATATCCTTCACTCTGTGTGGGGACCATACCACTGATACATATTCCAGTCTTGGACGTATCAGTATCTCGAGTTTTTCCATCTTCTCTTCATACATATAATGGAACGCCACTTTAATCTTCTGCAGTAGTCCATATGTCTCTCCTATAATCCTGCTGACATGTCTGTCAGGTGACAGGTTGTCTTGTATCAAGACTCCTAAGTCTTTCTCCTAATTTTTTTTTGTAATGGGTTTACTTCCCAAGTAATATCTGAAGGATTAAAGATGGCCTTATACAGCTATTGCCTATTTCCCGTGCTTTGCGTTTTTTTTTTTTTTTTTTTTTTTTTTTTTTTTAGATAAAGTACAGCAGTGGTCTGAAAAGTAGCTAATGAAATTTAATACAAATGCAAGGTTATGCACATGGGTAAAAATAACAGTAAGTACAATTACAAGTTGGAAATACGTCAACATAAATGGATAGTGAAAAGGATCTTGGCGTAATTATCAGTAACGATATCAAATCATCAAAGCAGGGTATTTCAGCATCTGAGAAAGCAAATAAAATTCTAGGACTGATTGCGCGATCTTCAAAAGCCCACCGAATTGCATTAAAGATATTGATAGATTGGAAGAAGTACAACAGCGAGTCACAAAAATTATTCCAAATGTAAAAAATAAATCATTCGAAAATCGACTTAAGCATATGGAATCTATTTTCCATAAAAGAGCGTAGACTCAAATGACTTGATACAGGTCTTAGACATTCTAAAGGAGATTGACAACATCAAAAGTGACAAAATTTTCACACTGAATGAGAATCAGAAAGAAATAGTATTTTTTTTTTTTTTGGGGGGGGGCAGCATTCTCAACCTTTCCCAGTGTTTAATCCCCCCCCCTTCTCCTCTTCTTACCCCCTTCTTCTTTTCTCTCCCCGTTCCCTCCTTTCCTCTTATCTAATCTCAAGCATATGTATCTCAATTTGTACTTGAAAAAGCTGTAATAAGCGAAACGTCGTACAAATAAAGGCTCCGTCCTCATTTGGTGTTTAACTCGTGAAAGAAATAATAGTCTCAAATTGTCAGACAATAGATTTAATTTGGAAGTGGGTAGAAACAACTTTACCAAACATGTAGTTAATGAATGGAATATACTTTCTACAGAGGCAGTGCAATGTAGTTCAGTTCGAAGCTGACTCGTTTAGATAAGCACCTAAGCAAGATGCTGTAATGCCTGCCATTTATTTTATATTTGTTTATTTGTTTGTTATTATTTGTCTGTTTGCTTATTATTATTCAATTATTATTTATTATTTATATTATTATCATTTTTATTCACTTATTTATTTTTCATTATTATAATTTTTCGCATCCGCCTTGGTTATGGAACAAAAGGTCTCCTGTTCGCATGCTCCGCTTTTGCAATCTTGTGTAATATATATATATATATATATATA
>NC_134795.1:53989405-53999405 GCF_046742065.1 Oratosquilla oratoria
TTTCCCTTGCACTTCTTCGACAAAGAATACGTTCATTCTTAGAAAAAAAAAAAAGAATTGGCGTTAGATAAGGAACGGTTTGTTCAACTGGGAAAGAGAGAAAAAAATCAGATATATATATATCGCTTTACAGAGCTACATCTTGTGTGAAAATGATATTAGTAAATATGTGCTTGAGTATAAAAAAAACCCAGTATCAACCACGATACGGACTGCTGTGGGCAGAAAAGGGTGAAGGCACTGTATGTAACATGATTTGACGAGGTTACATACGATACATACCCGAGGATACATGAAACAAGAAGCATAAAAAAAAAAATCTTTCCCTCAAGAGCTTCAGCAGGATCGACCTGGTATCTAACGCGAGGCAATACGACATCTTCCGAGGTCTAACGAGAACCTCGCAAGACCATGCAAGACTACAGGAAGACCGGGAAAGGCCTCTGTAAGACCAGGTCAGGCTACATTACGACCAGTAAAGGTCTATGTCAGACCAAAGGGAAGCTACAACGAGAAAAATAAGGTCCTCTGTGTGACCACAGGAAGATCAGTGAAGTCTTTGTAAGGCCAGGTAAGGCTAGAAAGACACTAATCTAGGCCATCAAAGACATTTGTAAGGCACATACAAAGTACTATAGGCCCAATGTATTGGACGCTTCGTATATAAACATATGAAAAAACACATTAGTCCTAAGTACATTCCAAATTGATATATTATTTTCTCTATATATAAATGTGTTTTGATGCGTGACATTATTTGAAATAGAATGACAGTCAGCTAGTCTGACTGATCTTTTACTCTTTTTTTTTTTTTACCTAACAGAACGAATGACTTTTTTGTTTGACTTTTTGATCTCCACTTTCAGCACAAATTGGAACAACGTTAGACCTTCTGGATGGCTATATATTTTTTTCATTTTTTACTCGTAACGTTTCCACAATGTTTTCTTTTTGTCATTTATCTATCTATCATTGCTGAGTAATCAGAAGGTATCTTGTTAACGCAGAGTCACATCCTTACGATCCTGAACCTAAAACCCAAAAGAAACCAAGATCCCGAAGACCTCCGCCATTTAAGTACAAACCAAACATGGCTCTCAGGAACAACTGAAAGAATTAAAAAAAAAAAAAAAAGTCTTCATTACTCATGGCGCACGGGTATACGTGAATCCGAACCTGACAGTATACTGGATTAAGAATGAAATCCAGAAAGAAAGAAAACGGGGTTTTTGAGAGAAAACGGGATGAGGGTCTTGGTTCAGGTGGTAGATCGGTGGAGGATGTGACGTCTTATTGGGTAACTCCCATCAAGTTATCCACTATTACCTTGTTTACAATGTAAGCTTACTTGGTCCCTGAAGACACAGATAGTCATAATTATAATTACAATAAATAATGAAATAAATAAGACACTAGACTTCGAACAAGCTCAAGAATGAGGTTGAGATGAGAGGAAGATATGCACCTACGAATGTATAGCCTTAGGAAGTATTTCGAGTGAATTTTAATCAGAAACATTTACTTTTGGAATGATTTGCCATTTTTTCCTTAGTTTTTCCTCTTAGGTAAATGTTCTTGTAAATGAATGTCGTAAGGCTATTTCTTGAAAAAAAAAGAGCGAGGGTGGGTGAGAGTGAGAGGAGGAGGAGGAGGAGAGGGATGAAGGAACATGGTGACTCTGAAGAAGTGCGCGAGCGTGCACGCACGGAGTCGCTGACGACTCGCGTGCACGCACGCACGCACACATACACGACAGGATCTATGCGTTCGTGGATCTATCACGACTTCTCCTACATATCTGTGCGCCTTAGCAACTTAAATGTACACTGACAGAATATATTGCACATGTATATAAGGACAAAGGTGGTTGTACCGTACGTGCGCATAAAGTGAATATATACACACACTTTGTACACGTATGTAACACCTTTTTAGTACTTCTTGCGAGGCCGGGGCGCCGCCTACGAACACTGTTCCCAGTGATACGTCCTCCCGGAAGAGGTGATCAAACAGGTCGCAGTCAGTCACAGGCAAATTTGGCGCCGCTGTCGCCACCACAGAGTTCCCTCCCCGGCGCCAAAGGTTCCGTCGCCGAAGTGAGTTCGGTGACGTCGACGCTTCGGTAGGAGGCTGAGGTTGAGGTGGCGATCCTTGGGGCGTACGTGGTTCTCGAGGACGACCTCTTTATTGGTCCTTGAGGCGCTTGTAGAGAGACTGGACGTAGGTGAAGACGCATTTCCAGTCTGGTTTCTTCATGATGACCATGTCCTCAACATCCAGAAGAGGCATAACGCCGGCTTTCTCTCTGCAAGAAGAACAAACCGGGAGGTGTTAGTCTCGAGACGAGGAGGAGGAGGAGGAGGAGGAAGAGAAGGAAGAGGTGGATGAGGAGGACAAGGAGGTGGATGAGAAGGACGAGGAGGAGGAAGAGGAGGAGGAGTAAGAGGAGGAAGAGGAGAAGGAGAGGGGGAAGAAGTAGGATGAAGGGGAGAAATAGGTTGAGGAGGAGGAGGAGGGGAGGAGGAGGCAGAAGAGGAGGAGGAAGAAGAAGAGGAAGATGAGGAGGACGAGGAGGAGGAGGCAGAAGAGGAGGAGGAAGAGGAGGAGGAGGAGAAGTAGGATATGGGGCGGAAGAAGGATGAGGAGGAGGAGGAGGAAGAGGAGGAGAAGTAGAAGGAGGAGTAGAAAGAAGAGGAGGAGAAGTAGGATGAGAGGGAGAAGTAGGAGGAGGAGGAGGAGGAGGAAAAGGAGGAAAAGGAGGAGGAGGAGGAGGAGGAAGAGGAGGAGGAGTAGTAAGAGGAAAAGAGGAAAAGGAAGAGGAAAAGGATTCTTATAGTAAATTACTGAGCTGGTGGTATTTGACAAGAGAACCATGGTTACATCAATAAACAACTCAGGTCCACAAATCATAGCCATACACTACGACAGCCAAACAGGATAAAAGCCCATATATGCTACATCCATACTAATTCACATTTTTTGTTAATGGCACTCTGTAAATTTGCCATTTCTACATAACCACGGATGTTTTATCGTCATGGTCTGTGCACACAAGCCTACATACACACATTCAAGCATGCTCTCTCTTTCCCTCTTTTACTCTCTCTCTCTCTGTCAAACTCTCTGTCTCCCTCCCTCCCTCTCCTTCATTCTTTTTCTCTCTCGCTCTTTCGCTTTTTCTGTCAAACTTTCTCTCTCTCTCTCTCTCTCTCTTTCGCTATCTTTCTCTCTCTCTCTTTCGCTATCTTTCTCTCTCTCTCTCTCTCTCTCTCTCTGTCTCTCTCTGTCTCTCTCTCTCTCTTACACACACACACACACACACACACACACACACACACACACACACACACACACACACACACACACACACACACACACACAGAGTAGATTGCAAACACAGTAGACAAAAATAGATAAATAATTAATAAGTGAATAAATAAATAAGTAAATAAATAAATAAATAGATAAATAGGTAGATAAGTAAATAAAAGGCTAAAGACAGGAATAAAGAATTACATCAATAAAAAGAAATAATCAGTAAATTAATAAACGAACACATCAATGAATAAGTAAATACAGTAAGACCTCTCTTAAACAGACGTTAATTAGCTGTGTTTGCGGTGCTTTCGCTGTGTTTTCGGTGTCTTTGGTGCTCTTTTTAGTGCTGTGCAATCACTATGCCACCCAAAAACCACCCCAAAACATCGAAAACACAGCGAAAACATCGCAAACGCAGCTAATTAACGTCCGTTAATGAGAGGTATTACTGTAAATGAACAGACGAATAGATAAATAAGTAAATAAATATATGACTAAAGAAAGGAAGAATTACATCAATAAAAATAAATAATCAATGAATTGCTAAATGAGCATATAAATGAAAAAGTATATACTTATACCAAAGGCTTTTTCCCCTTTATAAGAGAGGTAGCCAAAAAAATAAAAAATAAAAATAAAAAATAAACACTACTTACTCAGCCACACGGAAAGCAAGATCGAAGTTGTATCTACGGTTTTGAGGCTGAAGCTTGTCGAAGTCGAAAGCATCTGGGTAGAAATGGTGAATGAGGGCACAGAAGGCCATGCCATCATTCCAACTTGTGCTGAAGTTTTCAATCTTTACTCCCTGTTTTTTGTTTTGTTTTTTTGGTCGGGACGGAAGAAGACGAAAGGGGAGGGAAAAATAATGAATTAGTATCAACATTAATTAGAAATATTCGTTCATGACATTTTAATGCAGTTATATATTGACTGAATATATACTCTTGGCCTGGTATATAGAAATTTGATTGAATATTGAAGTTTAGCGTTATTATATAGATTTGTAAAAAAATAAATGGTCGATGACAAAAGCATTGGGCATATTATAGAACCGTGTGTGTGTGTGTGTGTGTGTGTGTGTGTGTGTGTGTGTGTGTGTGTGTGTGTGTGTGTGTGTGTGTGCATATGTGTGTGTGTGTGTGTGATTCACCATTCACCATGGTCTTGGATCACGTGTTTGGACTCGTGATCGACAGTTATTAACCCCCCGGATGAGAGCTCAGAGTTCGTGTGTGTGTGTGTGTGTGTGTCTGCTTACAAACACACTAACCTTTGCGTTGTTGCGTGCGTATGGGTATGTATTTATTTGGTAAAATGTTAAAAAAAAATTTGGGTTATGTCTAGTCGTACACAAGATTTTTACAGTTTACAATATGTGCGTGCTTTTGTATCAACTTTGATTTTATGTAAATAAATATATACTGACACTGGGATAATCCCGTATTAAAACAAATTATGAATATATACGTACAAACAGTATGAAAAAGTAAACTAAAATACATTGCTATACAGTAATGAACTTGCAATTAAAATTGTTATCCATTAAAACTTCATTGTTATTATTTGTGTAATTGAAAATAACGTTATGTAACCTAAAGAAAATATTTAAATGGAAATCACATGTGTATAGACGTTAATAATTAAGAAAAAGTTGCAATATATGTACACTTATGTAATTTACCAATTTATAAAGTTCATAGGATACAAAGCTCGGTTATTCACAAATATGATATTCCGTTTATCATATAATGTAAATATATTACATAAAACGTTCTTTGTCTCCTTAATATTTAATTAATCATTCCTTCGGATTATGTTAAAAAGCCAACATGCCATTTCCATGCCACATGTATTTATTTATATATATATTTTTATATACTTATGTTATGTGTATGTACAACAATGTAAGTGTTACTATGCATGCCTAATGTATTTGCACTACTACTAATATCTAGTAAGCAAATCCCGTTGACTATAAAGAATGTAATAAATTGAAATGTTAATAGTTATTACTTTGTGTTTTATGCCTAATGATTTAAAAAACTTATAACTGATATACATACATACATATTATACACACACACACACATATATATACATATATGTATATGTATATATATATACATATACATATATATATATATATATATATATATATATATATATAACACATAAATGACAATGATGAGGATCACAGAATACAGCATATTATTATTCTTAGGTTTCTTCTACGTCTTCCTCATAGAGGCTGTAAATGTTCTCCTTTTATGTTTATGTATTTATAATAACATTAAAACATAATAATGAATGGGACTGCAAGAGACCATAAGGCCTACACTAGGCAGTTCCTTCCTCTATCCGATATGGAGAAAACAGTTGAATCGTAAATTTTGTATTGTTATGTTCTGTGTGTCCTTACCACTTCCCCTTCACATTCATAAATGTATATCAGATACAAGTAATAATGAACGAAAGCATAAACACATATTAACATTTTCATTTGTAAAAAATTCTGTACATACTTTTATTCGAATACATTTGTGTAAAGTTGTATATTAATTGAAAATATGACAAAATTTGGCTTTGTAAATATATATATTATATTGTTATTGTCAAGCTTACCAGATACCTTGTGTTAGTTATTATTAGTGTGTATGACAGCCCTATGGTGTTTATGAAAATTTTGTTGTATACATAAAACATAAATGTTCTACGGAATACAGAGACAGTCCTGATTGTACACAGAGATGGTGTCTTTCAAAAAAATAAATAAAATAAATATCTGAAGGTTATACGGGTGTTCGAAGCTGACAAAATAGATAAATGAATAGCTGTATGAATAAATAAATAGATAGATAAATAAATAAATAAATGGATGAATGAATAAGATAAAGGACTAGATAAATCCTTCGAGGGCTCAAATGTACATATAATGTTCACTTCACTGTGTACACAAGACTATCTTGTTCATCCGATTTATACACTGTACATTTTGATCTCTTCCGCATCATGGTGGGCGTGGCATCTATGCAAAGAATAATAAGTGTAAATCTACATCCTCTTATATATATATATATATATATATATATATATATATATATATATACATATATATACTGTATATATATATATATATATATATATGTATGAGAAATCACATGAACTCGTAATTCTAAATATGCAGACAAACACCAAGTAAAACAATAAATATATTGATGACAGAGCGCTTTCGTCTATTCAGACATCCTCAGGGTACATGTACCCTGAGGATATCTGAATAGACGAAAGCGCTTGGTCATCAATATATTTAGAATTTCGTTGGTGTTTTCTGCATATATATGTATATATATATGTATATATATATATATATATATATATATGCATATATATATATATATATATACATATGTATATATATACATATATGTATATATATGCTGCATCTACAATGACTTGTCATCGATACCGTATCCATAATGCGCGGAAGAGGTCAATGTTGTAAAACTGAGGTCACTCGTACACTCAGAAATTTTATTCTTCAATGCACGAGCGACTCACAGTCAACACAGGTACTTTAATGTGTATTCGTTTGGATAAAAGTGTAAAAAATAAAAAAAACTTATGTGTCCCAGGTACAAAACGTGTCACAACTTATTAGTGGCGTCACAGTCAACATCGAAAACTTTGAAGTTATAATGTAATGGTTAAAGGTTTGGATCCTTTTCTTACTAGATTGGATTCCCCTTAAAGGCTGGGTCGCTCTTAATGTAGTTAGATTCCTTCTAGAGGATTTGGATCCTAAAAGAGGAATCCAACCCCATTAAGAGTGATCAGATCCCATTAAGAAGGATCGAATCCTATTAAGAATTGTCCAGTCCTATTTCTAGAATCCAATCCCCTTAATTTCATCTTAAAATATAATTATGAGAGGAAAAAAATAATCTTGTAAGTTACATTTCAGGACTGTAGTAAGTCCGGTATAGGACGAGAAAAACAAACAAAAAACAACAAACATTAAAAAGAAAATCCAAGAGGTTAGCATTTAAGATATATCTGTTAAGTTGTGAGCCGGTCGTCTTGCGGTGGACATGGAGAAACCATGGACCACAGCCATCAGTATCCAGCACTCGCATTCTATCCATAACGTCTATGGTCTGAGTTCTATCCCTCCCTGACTCCTTTACCATCCCATGACGTCACATAAAGACAGATACGAGTTTCCCACTCGTTGTCTTCTCGTTATAGATCATTTTCTTATTTATTTAAGACCTCAAAGTTCGTGAGAGAAGTTGGACCTTAGGCTGTGGTGACGTGGCCCTCAAGAAAGTGTCCTTCAGTCACCACGCCCACAGCCTTGTTACTGCCCCCACCAGCGGGGAGGGTGGGGGGTTGGTGCGACGGGTCAACTGAGGGTAGTCGACAGAGTGGAAAGGAGGACGGGAAGGAAGAGGAGGAAAGGGAGTCTGGCTGAGGACGGGGAAGAGGAGAAAGAGTAGATAGGAGTAGGTAGAGAGAGTGGTGAGAACAGGGACGGAAGGAGTGAGGGAGGAGTGTGTTTAGGGTAAGGGCGGGGAAAGAGTGAAAAAGAAAAAACAGAAAGAGTAGACGGGTAGAGAGGAAAGAAAAGAGAAGACGGTAGAGGAGGAGGAGACAAGTAACGTCGTGGGATAAATGAAACAGAAGAACGAATAAAGAAAAGACAAAACAAAAGAGAATAATAGGAAGATACGAAGGAAAGAAGTGGGAAAGAAGAGAGAAACGAGATTAGGAAGATAAAAGGATAAATAAAGAGAAAAAAGAGAGTAATGAATAAAACAAAAAGATACGCAGGAAGAGAGAACAGAGAAACGAGATTAGGAAGATAAAAGGATAAATAAAGAGAAAAAGAGAGCAATGAATAAAACAAAAAGATATGCAGGAAGAGAGAACAGAGAAACGAGATTAGGAAGATAAAATGATAGATAAAGAGAAAAAAGAGAGCAATGAATAAAATAAAAAGAGATGCAGGAAGAGAGAACAGAGAAACGAGATTAGGAAGATGAAAGGATAAAGAGAAAAAAGAGAGCAATGAATAAAACAAAAAGAGATGCAGGAAGAGAGAATAGAGGAACGAGATTAGGAAGATAAAAGGATAAAGAGAAAAAGAGAGAGCAATGAATAAAACAAAAAGAGATGCAGGAAGAGAGAACAGAGAAACGAGATTAGGGAGATAAAAGGATAAATAAAGAGAAAAAGAGATCAATGAATAAAACAAAAAGAGATGCAGGAAGAGAGAACAGAGAAACGAGATTAGGAAGATAAAAGGAGAAATAAAGAGAAAAAGAGAGCAATGAATAAAACAAAAAGAGATGCAGGAAGAGAGGAGAACTGAGTGGAAGAGGAAAGGAAGAGAAAAAATGCGGCGAACAAATGAAAAAAAGAAAAAATAATAATAAAAGAACGAAAGTAAGATAGAAACAGATTGCTTGGGATAATTGAGAACCTACGAGTAAATAGGAACGAGGGTCAATAATCAAAACACGGAATCAAACGAGGACGACCATGAAAAGGAATTAGAGAGGAAATAAAGTTTAAAAAAGAAAGAAAGAAGACAAAAAGAAAATAGGTAGAATGGAAAGAGCCTTAGGATGGGTCAGTATGGGGACCGACAGATGCAAAGGACGGGTTGGGGGGAAGAGGCGAGAGAACGAGGGGGAGGGGGAGGGGGGAGGGGGGAGGAGGGGGAGAGGGAGGGGTTGGGAGGCTGGAGGGAGCTGCTGGGGTTGCGAGCGGGCGGAAACCGCGCTTCCGTTTTCCGTTCCGTGTCCTTAGCGGACTGACTTGAGACTTGAGTGTTTTATTCTCGTTATTGTTATTTATTTATAATTTATATATATATTTTTTTCTTATCTTATTATCACTCATTATTATTATCACTACTACTAATATTATCATTAATAATAATAATATTAATAATATTATTATTATCATTATTATTATTATTGTTATCATTATTACTATTATTGTCATTATTATTATTTTTTCCTTTTTTTTTTTTTATCATATCGTTTTCTGGGCAAAGCGTATGGACAACTGAAGGGATGGGTAATTGGAGGGTGATATATGGTGGTGGTGGTGGTGGTGGTGGTGGTGGTGGTGGTGGGTGATGTTATTGGTGGTTGGAGGTGGTGAAGGGGAATCGACGGGTGTCTGCAAGGGCGTGGCGGGCTGACGTGGGCGTGGAGATGTATACCTTGTAGTCCCGGGTTCGACATTGGCACCATTGCAGAAGCATGTCCTTAACCCCAGATGCAGATCTGTTCAGGCTGCTTGAGAATTGGAAAAGGGGACCTCCACCCCCTTCTTTCTTAGTGCTGGAAGGGGAAGGACCAGTGGCGTTTAGACCCAGCGAGAGGCAATTAGCACAGCATACAGCGGTGACGTAGTGGCTGGCGCCAGACTTCCGGCGCCAGAGTCACTGCATGCACCCATAAGTATCAAGAAGAAAGCTGGGAAGACTCTCGGAGGATTCTGCCTCTGAGACTCTCCTTCTGGGACCCTGAGACTCGTGGCCTTTGGCTCGCCTTCTGGGACCCTGAAGGCTTCGTGCTCTTTGGCTCGCCTTCTGGGACCCTGAGGAGTTGTGGTCTTTGGCTCGCCTTCTGGGACCCTGAAGGCTTCGTACTCTTTGGCTCGCCTT
>NC_134795.1:54001905-54011905 GCF_046742065.1 Oratosquilla oratoria
TGTGTGTATGTGTGTACAGGACTATTAATATGCAAAAGAAAACTACACCATATATGAGAAAGAAATAAGAATAATTTAGGAATATATTCGGGAGATTTCAGTAACAGATAGAAGGTACGAGAAAGAGGTATTTCAGATATTTCTCTCTACTGAATATCAACAAATTCTCTTTCCAATATTCCGAAACTTTTTTTTCTGAAATGTAATATCATTGAGTTCCTGTGTTTGTTTGATTTGACTCTAATTTTAATAAAAAAAAAATCAAATATTCGAAAAAGTTTCGTTTTAGAAATTCTAATAGAGAGAATTGTCTGAAGACTTTTTTTTTGGGGGGGGTAGAATGTGGAAAGAAAAAAGCAATTTTCTACGTATGTATAAGCCAGTTTTTTTCTACAAAACTACATCCCAAATCTAATTTCAGCTTCTAGATCTAGCGAATCTAACTTGTGTACATGTACTAATTTCACTACTTGGTTACTAGAAAGTTAAGACTAAGTGTGCATTCCTTTGATAATGATAGAAAGAAAAATAGGATTTTTTTTTTTTTTTTTTGTAGTAAAGATGTGAGTTGTTTGTGAGGAACCGTAGGAGATGGACATGGAGAAGGAAGAGGATAAGGGAGAAGGAAGAAGGATTTTATTTTTATGTTTGACATTCCGTCTCATGCTACCTCTGGGCTGTCACACAAAGCAAGGGACGGTGAACAGTACCCAAGAACGAGAGGAACAGACATTAAACAAACTTTGAAATAGAGAGAAAACGTGACACCAAAAAGTTTGGGAGGGGGGAAGTAACTATATTAAATATTAATGATTAATCTTTTAATCTATTTAGAAACACTTGGACTAATAACAACTACCACAAGTGTTGTGATTAATGTCATTATCGGTTATTTTCTTTTTTTTACTCACTAGCTGAGTACAAGCATGGAGAAGACATTTTGAGAACAACCCCCACAAGTTGTAGACCTGTGGCAACTGTACCTTGTCTTCATATTCGGTCGTATTCCGTTTACAGAAGTCGAGGATTATTTTTTTGATAGTGGCGGCGTTATGCCTTATAATGGGCAGTGTCAGGGAGAAGGGGCTAGGGGTGGATCTGGCCATATGTGCACACGCCATGTTATCACAGAGTTGCAGCCACGCACACGTACGTACACACACGTACACACACGCACACACGAATATATATATATATATATATAATATATATATATATATGCATATATATGTATGTATATATATATATATATATACATACATATACGTATACATATATACATATATATATACATATACATATACATATACATACATATATTCACACAGACACATACACACACACACACACACACACACACACAAACACACACACACACACACACACACACACACACACACACACACACACACACACACACACACACACACACACACACACACACACACACACACACGGAAAGATGGGTTTGAGTTAGTCATAATGTATAAAAGGGCATGTAATTTTTTAGCCAGTCTAAAATGAAGCAAAACTGTGTACCTGTATTTATTATCTGAAGCAGTGTAATGAATATATATCATGGTCTTATATATGGCAAGCTATGTACAGTATATTCCTTCATTCTAGTAGATCTCAAGGCTAAGCTGGAGATATGTCTGGCATTATTTGATATATATATATTTGTAACTACTGACTGCAAAACAACATTACGTGGGCAAACATCTACTTAGATCAAGACTTAATTCAGGTATGCGTTGAGTACTACAAATGTGACTGTAGCGTCTTGAAATTGAATATTGTGTAATAATATTGTGAATGGTAAAGGACAGATGTACAAGAAATACAATCAGGTGTGCAGAAGGTAAAAATAAATCAAAGAGAAAAAAAACAGAAAGTCCGATTTTCATGTGGTCATTATTGGAACCTGTGCTAGGCTAGGAATCCGCCAAACTACTTGATGCGTTAAGACTTCTAAAAGGTGAGATTTTTTTTCTTTTTTTAGTTTGTGGGTATTGAGGCTAAAGGTGGGTTAAAGTCTACAGTTAGTTCTTCCGGTTTTTTGGGGGAAGGGAGGGAGAAAATGGTTGAGGAAATTTACTTGATACCTGAGTAAAAAGAATCTACGAAGTCAGAATTTCTCGAAGACTACAGAGATGTGGATAAGGATAAAGTTACGATCTTTTTTGGAGTATAGGAGCGGGTACAGTCATTTAGCGTGGGTTTTATGAAACATGGAGGGTACGACATATATATAACATTATCTAAACGTATCTAAACGTATCTAAACGTACATGTCCATCCTGTGTCTCTAGCAGGAGGGTTAAGCAAATAAATCATTTCAGTACACGTAAAGATATATAATCAATATTCCACAATATACTAAAAGTGATTTTAATTAATATAAAAAATTCACTTGAAAAGGTCCCTATACTTGAAATATATGTTTCCAAAAATCAAAATCTAATATGTTTCCAAAAATCTAAATCTAAACCAGTCCGGATATAATCATGTAGTTGGCAAAACAGTCAGAAAGAACAGAAAAAGAAGAAATATTTTTTTAATCTTTGGTAGAAAATGACAGTAATCTGAAGAACTCATATTATTAATGAAATCTGGTTTAATTAATTTGGAAGCTATGAGACTATTAGAACAAGCTTTTTGAAAGAAAATAGATAATTTTTTTTTTTTTTTTTTTTTTTTTTTTTTTTTTTTTTTGAGAAGAATGAAGTTGAAGCCGGGCGGAGTTTTCTTGAAGAAAAGTTTGCAAGAGATTCTGCACGAGAAGAGGAAGCTGAGAGCCTCAGGGTGTGACGACAGTGCAAGAACTTACCTAGTACTTCGTGGGGACGAATTGGCGTCCATTTGTTTGAACTTTTGGAAGGGGGAAACATTTTTGGTCGTAGTTGTTGTGCCATCTGAAAACGAGATTACAAAGGATTACAAAGGAGGAACATAGCGACAGGAGACCCTTTGGTCCATAGCTAGGTCGAATGCGAAAAAAATATATAATAATGATAAATAAATAAAGATTATAATATAAATGATGAAACAAATAATTAAATGCATAGGTATAGTTAAATAATAAACAAACAGGTAAATAGTAAATAATGATAAATTGACAGATAAATATTAACAAATGAAAATCAAGCAAATAATAATAAACAGACAAATAATAACAAACAAATTAACATGATAAAGCTCCCCCTCATTCCCCTTCATATGAGGGTAGCCCACTCGCAACGTTCACTCAGTCAAACGACCCAGTGACCAACCTCTTCCCATCTCAATAATAGTGTTATCACATTGGGCAAAATTTCCTCCGACTGTTGGAGGAAATCGGCAGCATCCCAAAGATTTCGGGAATGAATCTGATATGCTGAGGGAAAATCAATTTCCTCAAGCATATCAAGTGACAATCTATTTTTGGCGATAAAAACAAAATAGTTTGACATAGTGATTTTATGGTGGTACCGCCAATTAATCGGGAATTGAAGGAAAAATAGCCCAGTGGGATAACCCTTAAACACAAAATCAATATCTGAATATTAGTATAGATTAAAGTTATCTTATCTCATTAATTCAATGCTAGGCAAAATCAAAACCATTTTCTGTATAGCTACAAAAAAATAACATCATGAGGGTATTATCTATTATTTTTTTATGAAATAAAGAATAATAATAATTTTGTTTTAGGTGTCAAAAACCTTGGGTATTTCATGAATATTACTAATTTAATCTGACGTCTGATAAATAAATAAAAACTGACTAATTTACCTTTGATTGTGGAAGAACTTCTCATGGACGAGGAAGTAGAGGAGGAGGAGAAACCATAGGTACTTTTATGGCCAGTCACTGAAAGAGAGAAAACGTAAAGATTAAGGGATGACTACAAATAACGGTGCAATGGTCTGTCACTGATTTGAAGAATCTGATATTAGTATAGTGATGGTAATGATTTAGATGGATAGTTCTTATGTACAAAGTATTCACATATATCATTCTATTAACTAACACTAATGTGTTGTGAGCAAGTAGCTCAGTTAAGTTAGCTCAAAGGAGAAAGTATTCTAACCGGTTGATTTGTATAGAAGTACAGACAGAAAATTATGTTCAGTATGTATATACAAGCAAATGTTTTCACATAGTCATGGTTAGGCTTAGGTCATCATATGTGAAGGACATATGCATACGAGAGGTGAATATTAAAAAAAAAATGTTTGAGAACCAGTATTCTATATAATAAATCATTGTGGAACGTATTAAAAACAGATGTGAATCCAAACGTAAAGTGTTTTGGATAATTTACATCATAAAAGTAGATAAACCAATGAATAAAATAATCATAGTTTTTGGTCATTATTTTGGCTTCACAAAAAAAAAAAAAAAAATCTCTGCAACAGAAATCTCTGAAATCCAGACATCTCAAACTATCGAAACAATCCGAAATTTTTTCAAAATTTCGGAAACTTCCGTTCTAAGACTCCTTGACTTAAGAAAATCTCAAATAAAGAGAACTACCTCTACAGACAGAAAAAAAAAAAAAAAAATCTCAAGACACATCACAACACATCCCCAGCCGAGTTACCTTCAACTCTTTGGTCTTTTCTTGCGAAACCGAAGTTTGGAGAGGCGGGAGCTGACCTGACGCTTTGAATTCTCGGCCCGAAGCAGATTGGGACGTGTGGTCCGCTTGTCGAAGAATTCCCGACGGGAGTGATGGGACGTCCATTCACGTCTGCTTTGGCAATATTACGAAACGCTTACGTCATGGAGGAAGGCTTAAGGTATCGCTTACACAAGCACAACACGGATTACCAAGGTCATACTGGGTCACGTTGTGATGTTTAAGCTTGTGGTCTCAGGAACACAGGGTAAGCTATACCTCATATTAATTATCATTATGCACGTATGTATGAATATTCATATACACACGAGCAGAAGCAAATGTACATGCGCGCGTGCACACACACACACACACACACACACACACACACACACACACACACACACACACACACACACACACACACACACACACACACACACACAAACATATAAAAACAAACACATATACACACACACGCACACACACATACACACACACACATAGAAACACACACACACAAACACACACACATACACAAACATACAAACACATACACACACACACACACACACACACACACACACACACACAGTACATTCATATACAGAAACACATACACGTGAACACACCCATGCACGCACTCATACACAAATATATAGTCATACACACAAGCATACTGATATGATCAAAATACTATATATATAATGTATGTATCAAAATGTACACACACACACACACACACACACACACACACACACACACACATGTATATACATATATATATATGTATACGTATATATATATATATTATATATATATATATATATATATGTATATGTATATATATACAGTATATGTATATATATATATATACACAGAATATGTATACATTAGTGTGTGTGTGTGTGTGTGTGTGTGTGTGTGTGTGTGTGTGTGTGTGTGTGTGTGTGTGTGTGTCCTGTGTACGTACAAACAGTATAGCGCAGATCACTCTCCTCTGATCATAATCACTATGTGAGAACAATTCCGGCTAGAGACATCAGACGCATAAAGACATGGACAATTTGTTTCACTTTCTTCCGACTTATTCCTTTACACTCCTGAATCAACGTTTATAATATTCCAGCTAGAGTGTTGGTGGTTGAGACCATATTATATATATATATATATATATATATATATATATATATATATATATTGTCACTTGTTACGTGCTAGCGGAAATTCGAGTCCTTAGCTGTACCACGTATCAACTTCTGCATGTATGCCTCCTCGAGTTTCCCGATGTTGATGGCTTAGAGTTAAAGTGAATTGTAGTTGATATATATTATACATATTATATATGTATATATATATATATATATATATATATATATATATATGTATATATATATATATATATGTAGTTCCTGAGAATGAGTGATACATGGAACCAGTATCTTCACTACATCGATGATTCGTATCACTTTGCCATAACAATTATTCAACATTCTTCTGGAGTAGAAAGGAACTGCCATACTCCACAATTGCTCATAAACACAAATTCTGAGGAAGTGCAAAGATGGGCCAAGCTCTTGCGTCGTTGTCCGTCCGTTTCGTTCTCGTGTTTGCTGTATGTGTGTATTTCACCATGGTCTTGGATCATGTGTTGGACTCGTGATCGACAGTTATTTCTCTCCCGGAAGAGAGCTCAGAGCTCATATATGGCCGATCTATGGGTAATGCTGTGACCTTACACGCACACGCACACCCAACTCCTGGACCACGAGAGCTGGAGTAACGACTCGAAGCGCAGCGATACTGAAATTATTTCAGCCCTGAGCGGGATTCGAACCCGGACCGCCGTAGTGGCAGTCGGGAACTCTACCAACCGCGCCATTGAGTCGTGTGTGTGTGTGTGTGTGTGTGTGTGTGTGTGTGTGTGTGTGTGTGTGTGTGTGTGTGTGTGTGTCAGTGTGTCTATATCTAAGTATCAAAGTAAACACTATAACGCATTTGTTTCACAAAAGAACCGATGTATTTACCAGGAATTGTAGCCACGCACAACATGATGTCTATATGTCTTTTCTTTTGTCTAATTTCTACAATACGATTGTCTTTTTCCTTTTACACCACTACTTGTAAAAGATTTCCAACTCAAAGTCAAAGTTCCAAAGTCTCTGTATTTGATCTTCCCAAAGCTGATGTTTTTTTTCTGGACACGTCACAAATGGTTATTTAGTTTCTGGTCAAAGCACGACTTGGCGGAAAACAAAAACCTCAGCAGTTAGAGGAGGATGGCGTATGTAAATCTTCGAAACCCCAGCAATGTCCCGTGGGTCCTGAAGGTCTTCTGTTCCTCGCTTGGTCGCGTCCAATCACGATGACCCTCCGTTGGGTGGTGTTCTCTGCACGAGAGCCGTTAGAAGAATGATTCTAGCGCAGCTGCGTCGGGCGGATAAATACTCTGTTGTTCGGTGTGTGTGTGTGTGTGTGTGTGTGTGTGTGTGTGTGTGTGTGTGTGTGTGTGTGTGTGTGTGTGTGTGTGTGTGTGTGTGTGTGTGTGTGTGTGCGTGCGTTCGTGTGTGTGCCCGCGCGCGTGTACATGTACAAGTATGTAGGTATATGTGCGTGTTTGTACGCCCGTCCGTCTGTCTGTATAACTACATGTTTGCCAGCAACATGGCCTGTGCGTAAGATCGTACCTGGGGATTGTGAGCTATTGTACGTCAGGGCGACCTTGTTCTACCTGGCGACCGGGTCTGACATATGTCACCGCATTGCCCCCTTTGCGTCGTTATTATCATATATTTCTTTTATCTTTTGTAACCTAGAAACCCATCGACCTCCTTTTCTGCTTGCTATATGAAGTGACAAAGACGTTTTACTTGTCACTGAGTCCCTTCTCCTCCTCCTCCTCTTCCTCCTCCTCCTCCTCTTCTTCATCCTCCTCCTCATCTTCTTCCGCTTCATCTTCCTCTTCTTTCTCTTCCTCTTCTTCTTATATTATCACACATGATGCCACTACACTCCTCTAGTATATAAAACCTTAGTATATGTACAAAGCATGCTGGTGTAATCTTGAATAGTATCTAAATAAATACATATCTTAATCTAGAGAAACTACCCTTCCACGTATCAGAAGGTGTGAGGGAGAGGCACCTAGATAAACCTGCCTGGAAAATTAACTGAAAAATATCTACAGCGACATCGCCAAGCTAAGAAGTAAAATAATCTGGAAGTCTCCCAGTCTCAGCAGTGGCAATTTACGAGCTGCTGATGACGTCATGTCTGGCACAGTTTTTCTTTGATCTTCCCGTTTTCTTTGCAGTTTTAGCGAATCTTTCCCCCATCCACCTGGTTTTTAGTCATGCTTGGCTGATTCGTAAATTAAGGAAAAACATCTGGCAATTTGCTCTAACAGACGCTCGAAGAAGATAATCACTGCTTTATTTTGGTATTGTATTACGCCTAATCAATGATCCGTAACATTATTATAGGAGGAAACACTGCCTTTATACATAAATATATATATATATATATATATAAAAGTACGTAGGAAAACACGTGTGTACTGTATACATATGTGTATATACATATATATATATATATATATATATATATATATACACGTGTGTGTACATACATATATACAAACACACACACACACACAGACATACACACACACACATACACAGACATACACACACACACACAAACACACTGTGTTAGGAGAGAGGGAAAGAGAGAGAGAAAATGAAGAACAGGAAGAAGAATAAGAGGAAGAGTAAAGAGGAGGTTGAAGAAGTGGAAGAGGAAGAGGAAGAGGAAGAGGAAGAAGAAGAAGAAGAAGAAGAAGAAGAAGAAGAAGAAGAAGAAGAAAAGACAAGAGGAAGAAATATGAATAAGAGGAAGAATAAAGAAGATGTTACTCTCATTAGAAATAAAAATGAAAAAATAAACAAATATAACAAGAATAAAATAAAGGAATACAAATCTCTTTAGCTAACATCATTCCTTTTTCGACGCGATGTATAAACACCCACAAATTACTCCTCTACACTTCTTCCCTTCACCACTTTTTCTCACAATTAATTGGTTTACATTCGTTGCTTTATCCACCTCCATCTAACACCATCGAACGCCTTTTAATATTCTTTACATCTCTCTCCTCACCTTCTCCCATCGTGCGTAAAATTCTTCCTTGTTTATCTCGGTGTTTATCACCATCCTAGCATCTTGTCCTAAATCCTAGGATCCAGGACTTCCTACTTATTTTATACGTCTCATTTTAGCTTTGCTATTTTCTATCCTGCTTCTTTATCCTAAGTTCTAGAGCAGCGTTTCTCCAACAGAGTTCCCCGGAACCCTAAGGTTCCGCAAAAGGTCCCTAAGGTTCCGCAAAAGGTCCCTAAAGTTCCGCAAAAAGTCCCTAAGGTTCCGCAAAAGGTCCCTAAGGGTTCCGCGAGAACAAGTGAGATAAGCTAATGCACTTTTGATTTTTCATTTGATTTCATATACGTAATATAATTGAACACGCACGACATATTCTTGGTTATTGTAATAATGTAATATAGACATCATCCTATCTAACCTATTATTACGATGAAAATAAAATGAGAAAGATATGGTATATGTGTTTTTTTGTTGTTGTTTTTTGCGCAGGGTTTCCTTGAGACATGCAATTTATTTTAAAGGTTACGCAAGGGTAAAAAGGTTGAAAAACGCTGGTCTAGAGCCTAGAATTGTTCAATTGTTTTTATCTATTCCATCTGGGCATTAGTATTTTCTATCCTGTGTTTTTATCCTTTCGTCTTCTCGTGACAATAACTTCTTGCTGTAGCTTCCATCGTCTGTTGTGGTCTTCTTCAATCACAAAGAAAAATATTGACAAAAGGATAAAAAAAAAAAAAAAAAAAATTGGGCTAAACATAAACTTCATTTTGAGGTCACTCGTACAAGGTTGCGCGATAAGAGACGGACGTACCATTTAATGCCCTGACGGAGGAGGAGGAGGAGGAGGAGGAGGAGGAGGAGGGGTATGAGGAGAGGAAGCTCTCAAAAGCTGAGTGCCCGACAGACACGCCATAACAAAGAGGGGTAGAGGAAGGGCAGGAGGAAGGAAGGAGGAAGGGGAAGAGGAAGGTAGTAGAAAGGGGAGGTGGAGGGTTTTGGAGGAAGAAGAGCAGGAGGGGAGGAGGGACGGGAGAAGGGAGGGGAGGAAGAGGGGAGGAGGAGGAGAACAAAGAGGGGTAGAGGAAGGGCAGTAGGAAGGAAGGAGGAAGGGAAAGAGGAAGATAGTAGAAAGGGGAGGTGGAGGGTCTGGGAGGAAGAAGAGCAGGAGGGGGAGGAGGGAGGGTAGACGGGAGGGGAGGAAGAGGGGAGGAGGAGGAGAACAAAGAGGGGTAGAGGAAG
>NC_134795.1:54014405-54051905 GCF_046742065.1 Oratosquilla oratoria
TTATATATATGTATATATATATATATAATGTACATACATTCTTTTTCACAGGTACGTTTTGAATAGTTTACTTTCTTCTACAGTATAAAAGGAAATACCGCTTCAATTTTAAAAGACAATATCTCACTTTTAGGTGATAATTTTAAATTCTAATTATTTCTTTTGCATTTTCATCACCCTGAATAATATTGCATTAATGCTGTGTTTGTTGATAATTGGTATGCTTTAGATGTCCAACCCACCGTATCTAAATGTTCCGTTACAAGAATTTTGGGCGTACCAGAATTTTTCTTAGGGTGTTGAACCCCTCCACTTCTGTGTTGAATCCTTCCACTTCTCCCTACTCTCCACTTTATCCCTCCCTAATTTCCCTTTCCCTCCCTTCCCTCTCCTTCCCTCCCTTTAGCTCCTAAACTTCAGGTCCGTCACAACAAATGTTCTTGAGGGAAGATTACTAGAGGTCTCTAGGTACCAACTATAAACACACACACACACACACACACACACACACACACACACACACACACACACACACACACACACACACACACACACACACACGACTCGTGGCGTAGTTGGTATAGTTCCCGCCAGCCACTACGGGGGTCCAGGTTCGAATCCCGCCCAGAACTGAAATTATTTCAGTATCGCTGTGCTGCGGGTCGTTACTCCAACTCTCGTGGCCGGGGAGTTGGGTGTGTGTGTGCGTGTAAGGTCACAACATTACCCATAGATCGGTCATATATGAGCTTTGAGCTCTCTTCGGGGAGGGAAAATAGCTGTCGATACACGAGTCCAACACGTGATCCAAGACCATGGTGAATCACTCACGCACATTCCTGCACACGTGCTGAAAGCAAAAGCTGCAATCTCTTTGAGTCTTCAGCATTTCCTTGCCTTCTTTGCAGCGTTGTGGTTCACGTATGTTTATCGCACACTTGTACGAGTATGTCGTTCAGCGGCTGCCCCAGACGGGAGTGGGTGACAAGGAACAACTTTTGCGCTACTCTGTACTCCTGTAATCATCGTTGGTAAACTTTCTCTTCCGTGACCTTTCGCCATGGTCTTGGATCACGTGTTGGACTCGTGATCCACAGCTATTTCCCTCCTGGATGAGAGCTCAGTGCTTATATATGACCGATCTATGGGTAATACTGTGACCTTGCATGTACACACACAGACACACCCAACTCCCCGCCCACGAGAATTGGAGTAACGACTCGCAGAGCCCTGGGCGGGATTCGAACTCTGGACCGCTTTAGTAGCGGTTGCGAACGCTACCACTGCGGTGTCGAGTCGTGTGTGCGCACGCGCGCATGTGTGTGTGTGTGTGTGTGTGTGTGTGTGTGTGTGTGTGTGTGTGTGTGTGTGTGTGTGTGTGTGTGTGTGTGTGTGTGTGTGTGTGTGTGTGTGTTTACCTAGTTGTATTTTACGGGAAGGGGAGCTACGCTCGTGGTGTGTGTGTGTGTGTGTGTGTGTGTGTGTGTGTGTGTGTGTGTGTGTGTGTGTGTGTGTGTGTACGTAGATGCGCTACATATACATATAAGTATGTAGATCTAAATTCGGTGACCTCAATTCCCTTTTGATCTGGATCAACATAGATAAACAAACCCGTAACTCGCCATGGGAATATTTCAGTATCCTATCACTAACCACCCCTCCTCTTCCTCCTCCTCCTCCTCTTCCTAATACTACTAGTCTTCTACTTCCACTACTACTAGTCTACTACTGATGCTAGTCTACTACTACAAAAAATAATCTACTCTTAGTGTATTACTACTACTACTATTACTAGTCAACTACTACTATTAGTCTACTACTACTACTAGTCTACTACTAATAGCTTACTACTACTACTACTACTACTACTAGTCTACTACTACTATTACTGCTACTACTACTACGACTATTACTATTACTACTACTAATAGCCTACTACTAGTCTACTACTACTATTATTACTACTATTACTACTTTTACCACTACTACTTTTACTTCTACTACTACTACTACTACTACTACTACTACTACTACTACTACTACTACTACTACTACTACTGCTACTACTACTATCACTATTATAACCCCAACCACCCATCAGACATCACGTCCGTTCCCCCAACTCTGCTAAGACTCTTTTACCCTTCGGTGGCGGCGGCAACACAGTCTGCCGCCCAGAGCCCCTGGCACTGCCCCCTGGGTATGTAGTGGTCCCTCTTGGCCCACCTCCATCCCAGTTGTCGCATATGGCGCCTCGACACCCCCTTCTCGGAACTCCCGTCGTGGTGCCAAGCAGATGTGGTTCGTGTGGAAGTATGTACGTGTGTGCGTACATGTACGTTTGTGTGTGTGTGTGTGTGTACGTGTGTACGTGTACATGTGTGTATGTGTATGTGTATGTGTGTATGTGTAGTGTGTGTACGTGTGTATGTGTACGTGTGCGTACATGTGTATGTGTAGTGTGTGTACGTGTATGTATATGTACGTGTGTGTACGTGTGTGTACGCGTGTGCACCTCTATATATACATTCACGGGAGATGAAGCAGAAAAACCTAATCAATACAATGTTTTTCTTTAGATCGTAATGGACATCGTGGACTCTTGATGAGGAAGATGGACTCTGGCCAGATCTCGCATTAGCGAATTTGGCAAGAAATTTCCTCAACTGACTAAAAACACCCGCCCCCCGTCCCTAAAAAAAAAAAAAATCAAAATTATACAAAAAAATAAAAATTCTTTTCAAAAAAATAAAAGCAACAACAAAAACTCAAAATTCCAAGACCCCATCTCCCTCAAAAAACACTCAAAATCCTACTAAAAAAAATCACAATTCTACTCAAAAAATAAAAGCAACAACAGAAACTCAAAATTCCAAGACCCAACCTCCCTCAAAAAAAAAAAAAAAAAAAAAAAAAAAAAGAACAATGAAGGTTCAGTCAGCCAGCGAAGGACATGGATGCTGAAGTGGAAGAATGAAACAAAACCAGCGTTCTCATGGTCATCTTGAAGAGCTTTGGGGTAAGATTGGAGTGAGAGGGTTCTTTGGAGTCAGACAGGCACTTCATAGAGAGAAGAGAGAAGAGAGAACTCTCAAGAGGAGGAAGAGGCGGCTCTTCTTTCGTCCTTGCCCAAGGGTATCAGATGGGCCTAATCGTTTCGGGGCAGAAAACAGATACAAGATCAGAGAGAGAAGGACACAGGGACATTGTCGGGGCCATAGGGAAAGAAATGAGGAGAGAGGAACAGCGTGAGGAGAGAGGAACAGCGTGAGGAGAGAGGAACAGCGTGAGAAGAGAGGAACAGCGTGAGAAGAGAGGAACAGCGTGAGAAGAGAGGAACAGCGTGAGAAGAGGGGAACAGCGTGAGGAGAGAGGAACAGCGTGAGAAGAGAGGAAGAGCGTGAGAAGAGAGGAACAGCGTGAGAAGAGAGGAACAGCGTGAGGAGAGAGGAACAGCGTTAGGAGAGAGGAACAGCGTTAAAGAGAAAAGAGATGAAACGGGGAGGATTTAAAATCAGGGTGGAAGGAAAGGAGGAGGAGGAGGTGAAAGGCATGCAAACGACTATAGGGAAATGTTGTCTATAAAAGGTGAAAGGTAACAAGGAAGGGGAGGAGAAGGGAGAAAAAAAGAGGAGGAGGAGGAAGAGGAAGAGGAGGAGGAGGAGGAGGATGAGAATGAGGAAGAAAAAGAAGAGGAAGAGCAGGAGGAGGAGGAGGAGGAGGAGGAGGAGGAGGAGGAGAAAGAATAGGAGGAGGAGGAGGACGAGGAAGAGGAGGAGAAGGAAAAATGGGTTAAGGAAGGGAAGGGAAGAAAAGGAGAAAGAAGAGGAGGAAGAAGAGGAGAATACAGGGAAAACGGACGTGGAGAAGAAGAGGAAGAGAAAAAAAAAACTTGCGGCAGGAAAGGAAAGGAAAGAGGAAAAACAGAAAAAAGAGGAGTAAGAGGAAGAAGAGGAGTAAGAGGAAGAAGAGGAATAGGAGGAAGAAGAGAGAGGGACAGGAAGGGCAAAAAAAAAAAAACAGAAGGAAAAGAGGATGAGGAAAACGAAATGATAAAGAAAAACAAAAGATGAGGAGGGAGAGGAGGAAAAAGAGCAAGAAGAAGAAGAAGAAGATGAGGAAGAGGAAGTGATGAAAGGAGAGGTGAAGCAGGTAGATAAAGTAAAGGAATAGGAAAAGAATCACGAAAAGGAGGAAGAGGAGAAAAGGTATGGAGTAACGCCAGGAAGAGGAGGAAGAGGAGTAAGAGGAGGTAGAGGAGGAAGAGTAGAAAGAGCAGGAAGGGGAGGAAAGGGTATGGAGTAACGCCAGGCACTTGAGGAAGAGGAGGAAGAGGAGGAAGAAGATGAAGAGGAGGATGGGTAAATGGAGTATGGGAAGTAAGATGAGGAGGAGAAAGAGGAGGATATGGAGTGAGAGGGAGAAGAGAAGGAAGAGGAAGAGCGAAGTAAGGGAAAGAAAAGAAGAAGAAGGAGGAAGCAGATGAGGCAGAGGAGGAACAGAAGGACGAGGCCGAGGGCAGATTAGGCCTCTGAGTAAGAGTCTGAGGAGGCAAAAGGCAGAGCAGGCCTCTGAGTAAGAGTCTGAGGAGGCAAAAGGCAGAACAGGACTCTGAGTAAGAGTCTGAGGTGGTAAAAGGCAGAGCAGGCCTCTGAGTAAGAGTCTGAGGAGGCAAAAGGCAGAACAGGACTCTGAGTAAGAGTCTGAGGAGGTAAAAGGCAGAGCAGGCCTCTGAGTGAGAGTCTGAGGAGGCAAAAGGGAGAGAAGGCCTCTGAGTAAGAGTCTGAGGAGGCAAAAGGGAGAGCAGGCCTCTGAGTAAGAGTCTGAGAAGGCAAAAGGTATAGCAGAAATCTGAGTAAAAGTCTGAGGAGGCAAAAGGGAGAGCAGGCCTCTGAGTAAGAGTCTGAGGTGGTAAAAGGCAGAGCAGGCCTCTGAGTAAGAGTCTGAGGAGGCAAAAGGCAGAACAGGACTCTGAGTAAGAGTCTGAGGAGGCAAAAGGCAGATTAGGCCTCTGAGTAAGAGTCTGAGGTGGTAAAAGGCAGATCAGGACTCTGAGTAAGAGTCTGAGGAGGCAAAAGGCAGATTAGATCTCTGAATAACAGTCTGAGGAAGCAAAAGGCAGAGCAGGGCTCTGAGTAAGAGTCTGAGAAGGCAAAAGGTATAGCAGGCCTCTGAGTAAAAGTCTGAGGAGGTAAAAGGCAGAGCAGGCCTCTGAGTAAGAGTCTGAGGAGGCAAAAGGCAGAGCAGGCCTCTGAGTAAGAGTCTGAGGAGGCAAAAGGCAGAGCAGGCCTCTGAGTAAGAGTCTGAGGAGGCAAAAGGCAGATTAGGCCTCTGAGTAAGAGTCTGAGGTGGTAAAAGGCAGATCAGGACTCTGAGTAAGAGTCTGAGGAAGCGTAGGGTATAAAGAGTGTGGTGGACTACCAAAAAAGTCTGAGCAAAAACCGCAGGAACGACGACGACCACCCTTGATCTAAGATCTCTTTTTTCGGCGACAGCGACGTCGAAGACAAAGACGACGACGATGGCGATGGCGACGCTGGCGACAGATCGTACGTGTTCTTTGGCGCCCTCTTGGTGACCTTCCCAGTACTGTCTTCGTTTCCTGTAATTTTATTCCTTTTGTCTATTTTTTTTTATTTTTTTTATTTTTTATTTTTTATTTATTATTATTTTTTTTTTACTTCCCTAACCAGGATGACTTTTCTTTGGGAACTAATTTTCTTAAAGAATCCACATCTATTTTGGGTCTTTTTATTCCTTCTGTTTTTACGTCCCTACCCAGGATGATTTTTCTATGGGAATTAATTTTCTTAAAGAATCGACCTCTATCTTGGGTGAAAAAAAACAAAAAAAAAAAATCGATAGAGAAATCAAAGACCTTTTCAGTACAGAAGCCGTCTTTTAACTGAATAAAATAGTCCGGTGTCCCGAGCGGGTTAGGGTGTCGTTACTTGCGGCGATGGTCGAGGGGATAGTGGTTCGAACCCTGCCACCGACGAAGTTGGACCAAGGACATAGTTCATTTAATCCCACGCTACGAAGTCCTCAGTAAGGGACATCGTCCTAACCTCCTAATAGAGGGCAGTTTGTGACGTTAAACCATATCATCATCATCATCATCATTATATATATATATACATATATATATATATACATATATATATATATATATATGATATATATATATATATATATATATATATATATATATATACAGTGCGTTCTATCTTCTTGAAGCAAACATTTTCCTCGTTCCCATCTCCAGCCTTTGCTACACAGTGATCTACTTCAATGACTTTAGTTCCATTCAAGTCCAGACGATTTAATTCAGCTGAGGAGCGTACAAGGGAAGACATAAAATCATGGTCGATAAATCCCGCGTGTTGTCGCGAGTTCATCCTTTATCTGAATTAAATCGTCTCTAATTAGCCTAAAGAGAATTTACAAAACACCTGATGATGTTTAAACCAGGGCAACGTTACGTTGGTGTGTCTGGACATCGAGTGTTTATCCGGTCATAAACCTCCGTTTATAGACGCTCGGATCAGACCTCCTGTAACCTCTTTTCCGCATCAGAAGCAAACCCACCCACCTTCGTCTCCTCTGCACCTGACAACCTAACTCCACCTTTTCTGTCTCTTGACACACCTGCCTCTGCCCTATTTCCTTGTCCTCTTCCTCTTCCTCCTCTTCCTCTTCCCCCTCTTTCTCTTCCTCCTCTTCCTCTTCCTCTTCCCCTCTTTCTCTTCCTCCTCTTCCTCTTCCTCCTCTTTCTCTCCCTCTTCCTCTTCTTCCCCTTCCTCTTCCTTCTCTTCCTCTTCCTCCTTTTCCTCTTCCTCTTCCCCTTCCTCCTCTTTATTCCCATAACGCGATTCCATTTTTGATAACTATTATTTCTGGGTTTCCCCTCTTCAGTCACCTCCATCCACCCAACCTCACCACATCCTTCTTCCTCTTCCTCCTCCTTCTTCATTTCTCACTTACGTCCTCCTCGAGAGGCTCCCCTCGAGCCGCTTCTTTCCGCACCTGGCCCTTGATGCAGAGACGTATTCAATTACCAGCCAAGGCTACTTAGGGGTAGAGGGAACGCAAAAGATCGTAGAGTCTCGTACACTTTAAACCCACTATCGGAAATATAATTTCAGAAGTACAGGATGTCCGTATATTTCGACTACTATCTGTAGTCCTCTTCAGGTTCTGCTGAAGAGCACTACAGGTGGTAGTCGAAATATACGGATCTCCTCAACTTCTCGTATTATTTCTCCGATAGTAAATTTAAAGTGTACATTTACTAATGTGTTATAACATTACAGTTTCCGATCGTAGACTCTTCTTACTAGACCTTCATCTTGTTTCAAGAAACTCAGTTGTGTTCTCTATCAAACATAAACAGTAAAAGGGGAAATGGGGTCTTCATCAGCTGATTAAAATCGGCACTCTATATAAAAACGATCAATTATAATCGCGACGAAAAGGTCAGGTTACACTGGTGAGTGTTGTGTTTAAGCTGAAGCCTCCATCTTTCCCATACGTACCCGGCAAGCCAGGGTATGTGGCAGTCACTGGTAGCTGTTGAGGACTGAGCCCGGCTCGAGGGGATTCCGGGAAGAGATTGAAACCAACGCGCCACGCGTGTGTGGATAAAACAATGTATACACAAGGGAAGGAAAGCCCAGATTGAACGTTTAGTTAAACAACACCTCATTTTTTTTTCTCGTGCTTTTTTTTTTCAAGGGTTTTCTCTCTCGTATGCTCTCCGAGGCTCATGGTTGAGAGACACTAATGGCATGTTATCTCTTACGAAAAGAAAGAGAATGAAAAAACAAACAAACGAATCGACATAATCATGTCACAACACTATCTTTGACATGCTCGAAGTTCACCCGTCCCCCTCCCGAACTCACATCTTAACTAACTTGTCACTGCCAAAGTCCTCATTCACAAACCCCAACCAGGACAAGACAGATGATTACATATTAACAACATGACGTTTCATTAGTCGGGCCGCAAGCAGCAGCTTCGAGGTCGGCCGACCTGGGACGTTCACGAAATCAGGTCGCCGGGTTTCCGCGATGACTCGTCGAGACGCGCCCAAGACCCGCGCCCGGAACTGTCGATTCGTCGGCGAGATGACGTCATCAAGTTAATGTTGTCTGGGTTATGTGGGAGGCCAACTGTGACCCCAATCTAGTTATGCAGGTATACCTCATCTTGATAAGACAGGGAAAAATAATGGAAGAGTAACAGAGAGAGAGAGAGAGAGAGAGAGAGAGAGAGAGAGAGAGAGAGAGAGAGAGAGAGAGAGAGAGAGAGAGAGAGAGAGAGAGAGAGAGAGAGACAGATAGATAGATAGAGAGAGAGAGAGAGAGAGAGAGAGAGAAAGAGAGAAATAGAGGACAAAAATAAATGTAGATAAATATATCAGTCTCATAAAGCCAACGCATATTCACCTCACCGTATATCTACGTCCACTTTATTGTTTTGTAAAATAGTATGACCTGTTTGTTTCTGCATAAGGAATACAACCTGTTTATGAGAAAGCTTGATGACAAAGCAAAAAGAAATGTCAAAGAGTTCCAAGCCAGTTTAGGCAAAATATTACACCAATGCATGCCAAATCAAGAGAAACACTCCATCTTATAAATAAACTTAACACAAAACAAATTCACATGCAAATCCTAGTCTTCACCAAAGACGTGTTTACACCTAACACCGTCCTTGGAAGAACCAAACACACACACACACATTAATTCTACCAAGACCCCGTCGCCACACCATGCATATACCCGACTTCGAGTACAAACAACAACGTCAAGATTTTTTTTTTTCTACGATGACACACCAGGCTATAAACGCATATTGTTCTTGTAACGGCCGTGCCACACAGTTGGGGTAGTCTAGACGTCGAAATGTACTTACCCTTGTCTTTACTGATCTGATCGGGGAAGTTCTGTGTCAGCCAATCTCTTACAATCGCGGCATCTACAACACAGAACCAGACACACGCCACTACAGGATTGGGACTTTGGGTGGTGGGAGGGTAACAGGAAAAACAGAATAGGAAGGAGTCGGGCAGGGTATGCAGTATGCGAAAGAAAACAATTCGTGGTAGAAGAAATGAATATGTAAGAAAACAGTTTAGAAGCAATAACAGAGAAAAAGGGAATGTAATAAAGAAAACGGAAAGGAAAACGAAGAAGATAATATCAAGATAAAGGAGATAGAATGAATTTATAAGGGATTAAGGTTGGAAGAATTTGTGATGAAGGAAATATATGTCCTTAGAGAAGAGGTATAAGAAATAAGAATACAATAATAGTAATATATAAAAAAGTGAACAGGTAAAGTCATGGCAAAACAGTAGTAGAGAGAATATTTAGAATTAACGTAGAGAAAGGAATAAGTACTGTACTGAGAGATAAAGAGAAAGAAAGAGAAAATGTGAGGACTTGAAGAAGCTTTAAGCCCGTTCACATGGGAAAAGAGGAGATGATGAGGCCATACTTAAAGGACAGAGTAAAGACTCAAGAGCAAGGTACAAAGCCATTTGCAGTGACACAGTGGCAGTAAGAAGACGGCAGATATGAGTAACACAAAGTATGTTACAGGTATGAGTTATGTTACAGGTATATTACAAGTATGTACAGTTAATTGTGAAGATCTGGTCAGGTCATAACAAGAAGAAACATTTGACGTATCATCTGCCAGTTCCCCTTTTCTCAGAAAGTCAAGAGCGTTGAAGCTTCCAGTTCTCGTCATTGCCTACTTTCCAGTTTCGTTCTTTGATCTGACGATAAAGCGCAAAACGGATGGAAAATATCGCCGGGGTTGTCCAGTTCTGAACCCGCATAGTGACCGTGGGAGAGAAAAAAAAAACGCAAAACGCAAGAAAAACACCAACGCAAAAGCATTTTGGTATCTGCATGTGGGTGGCTTACAGTTTTCCTGTCAAACAGAATAGGTCCTCTAATGGAATATAAAGAAAGAAAATATATATATATTATTTTAAGGTCTCCCCTTTCTTAAACGTTTTCCCATCGCGTCTGCTCTCTCTCTCAAACTTGACACAACAGGTCATTGAAAGAAAAATAACAAATGAATATATCTGTTACATATGTTTACATAAACACATACTCATCCATGAACTATGCACAATCATCAATTAGGACATTTACGGGTTGGAAATGAGTTAATTATGTTAAGTGTATCTGTTATCATTTAAAAAACTGGAGAAAAAACAATAGCAGGAAGAAAAAATAAAAATGGGTATCCGTTAATTAGCTGTAATTGAAAAATAATGCGCACTTATACCACATTTTCTTTCATAGTATAACTATGTAAAGTTAAAATTACAATCAGGACTGTCATGAAAAAATAGCCCCCAAACCTGCATCGAGAAATATAATATTTCAGTAATGAAACTTTAAGTCATAAAATCCTAGAAGACAATCTAGATTCGTATCTTTTTATGAGAAAAATCTAGAATACAATTTGTACACAAACGCTGAAGAAGAGCTAGCTTGAGAGAGAATTCTCTAGATCATAGAATGTACTAGTTACTTGGTCTTGTGCAATACCAAAAATACTAATTATATAAAATTATTCTCATGGAGAAATATTATGTAATATTCCGGCAAATCACGATGCTTCAAATTGTAGTCATTGTTTCAACATATGATTTATCCATAAACTCTGATAGCAAAGATGATAATATTATTAACTAATAGTCACGTCATCTAACATTCATTATCTATGTATTTTTAGTAACGATTCGGTTTTATATGATGATTTTCATTGTACTAAAAAATTTAGTCCTTGTGAATTCCGCAAACACGATTAGTTCAGTGACATCGAGTATCCGACCAAATGCACAAAGTTGTTTTGGTTGGTATTATCTTCATTTTCCCCCTTTAATCAATTAAAACTATTAAACGTATTTAAGGACAAGTTGTTAAAAATTTTTAATCAGTGTCTGTCAAATCTCACTCTAATATTAGTTATCTATCAATTTATCATTATTTACTATTTACCTGTTTGTTTATCATTTAACTATACATATGCAATTATTTATTTTATTATTATTTATATCATTATGATTTTTATTTTCTATTATTATGATTTTTTTCGCACCCGACCTAGTTATGGACCAAAAGGTCTCCTGTCGGCATGCTCCCCCTTTGTAATCTTTGTAATCCTTTGTATATATATATGTATATATATATATATATATATATATATATATATATATATATATATATATATATATATATATATATATGTATATATATATATATATATATATATATATATATATATATATATATACATATATATATATAGATGTCATCATCGTGAGATCTAGTTTTCAGCCTCTCATTTGACTCCGCCTACGATGTAACTTTCGTACAAACATATTGCTCCGCTCTTCGATCTGACACTAAGGAGATGAGCCAACAGGCCGTGGTGGCCTAGTTGGCGACTGATGTCGATACCTGTGACAAGGACATTGTATCTGATCTAGCGACACGCGTCACCTCTTTCAACTCTTGGTTTCCTGCTGCTAAGGCATTGATGGTATGCAAGATGTCTTCAACCTGTTCGCTTATTTCTGACAGTTTGCAAAATATGGCATTGTGATTTTGTTTTCTCCATTACAGCCTTCCTACTACGCATAAAAAATTCGCTGTTTAGTAAATGATACAATTACTGATGATTTTTTATTATTTTTTAACACTTTATTCCCAGCAAAATGAGGTGGCTAAGCGTGATGACCTTTGTCAAAACTCAAGAAATCAAAACTATGATTATCTTCGCCCACAGCTTTACAAAGACGAAGTGTTGAGCTATGTATATATATATATATATATATATATATATATATATATATATATATATATATATATATATATATATATATATATATCAAGTATATATGGGCAGATTCTCTCTTATACATACTCCATTGAAAGTGATGGCTTATTGTGCATTTATGTTCTTAAAAATATTTTCCATATGTCTTACTATGGACTATGTTCCTTTGAGAAGAGGCTTAGGACTTCACCATAGGTGGTCATCTTTGATATATCGCGATATAGCAAAGATGACCACCTAGAGTGAAGTCATAAACCTCCTTTCAAAGGAACACAAGTCCATAGTAGGATGTATGGAAAATACATTAAAGAAAATAAATGGACAATTAGCCATCACTTTCAATGAAGTATGTATAAGAGAAAACCTCCTACTCATATATACTATTAATATATATATATATATATATATATATATATATATATATATATATATATATATATATATATATATATACACACATATATGTAGCAGCTAACTAGCCATCGTATATAGACAACGATACTGATAACAAAGCGAAAAGAAATCTACCTAAGGTGGACAAATCCTTCCTAGTCTTTTCTAAGGCTTCTTTATTGTCCTTGTAAAGCTTCTCTGGATGAAAGCTATTACGACTTACGCAGGAATACATATATATACTGTATACAGAAATAAATAAGATTAACCGTACCCACCAATAATATTATCGCAAATGTGAACATTCTCGATAAGGGTATGTTTTCTACTTCCGTAATTATTAAGTAAAGCTGGTTATAATAACTGATTAGTGAATCACTATTAATGCAGATATTAACTGTTTTAGTGGTTCTTGTAAGAAGTATATAAAATCATAATGCGTGTACAGATGTATGACGTATTACATACTGTACATGCATATAAGTGCACATATGTATGCATATGTATTGTGTTTATAAAAGGAAGCCATACGCAGACATAAACACACACACACGCACACGCACACACATACACACACATACACGCCAACGCACGCACACATACGCACGTACACATACATAAATACACATACACACATAAATACACACACGCACATATACATGTGGTCATATGTTTATGAGTGTGAGGCCGTGGTCATGACTGTGTGTATGTATATATGTGTATGTGTAAGCCTGTGTGCAGTCACTAGCACACATTGTACAAAAACATGCGTCACATAACATTCTTACACAAACATATACATGCCTTCATGTGTATACACTAACAGCTTACGAAGAAACATACGAACTTCCACACACGACGAAAAGCAGGTGCGCACACACACACACACACACACACACACACACACACACACACACACACACACACACACACACACACACACACATACACACACACACACGTACGCACACATGCACACACATACACACACAAATACATACATATGTGCATGCATACAGAAGCCACGCAAAGGCTGGTATTTTTTGAGGGATAATGCTAATTTCAATTCACCATGCATGGGTAACTTTACAGACATCCTAATTCGCATTTTTTTAAACGTATGTATACCAATTTTCATATTATCATTATTTTTTGTAGGCAATGATGAAACTCGAGTCTTCAATAAAATGAAGTAATTTGAACTATTCATAGGAAATTAACAATCTCATTTCTAATAGCATATTTACATAAGCCTTACATTAAGTGAAATGAAATGTTTTACATGATTTGGTGTAGGTTTTAGTTTTTGCAGCAAATTTGGAAATTGAAGAGAACCCATGAAGGAAGATTATATATATACATTTTTGCATGGAAATGTTGGAGTGTCTGACAGTGATAGACAGACTCCAGAACCGCGTCTAATTGGATCCCTAATTTGTGTGACAGGCACCATGCACAATCTACATGATAACGATTACCAACAAACCAAAGAAGGAAGAAAGGAAGAAAGGAACTAGCTAAACCACCGCACACACTAGGAAATTAGTCAAACCATAGACAAGGTATGAATGACAAGGTTGATACTTTTGTCTAAATCACTAACAGATGTTTTCTATTATGGTGAATAAAGGATTTAGTAAAAAGAGTACTGCAACTAGTAATTTCACTCAAAACATAATTAGTAATCAACTTCAGGTTTGTGATTATATATATATATATATATATATATATATATATATATAAAACCGTGATATTCGACGACTTTATCATATCGACTACATTTCTTGTCTTACCTCCTTTACTGATGTTCTGTTTCTTCGAGAAAAAAAGAATAAAAAAGAGAAATATGAGACGCTCGTTGTGATCAAATTAGAGAGAGAGAGAGAGAAGACAGAAGCAGATCAGACTAAGCTAGATTAACTTTTAATCGCCTCTAGGAAAAACAAAATGTTTCCACCTTTCAATCTGAGCAAAACTTCTCGTATATTAGTGCGAAATATTTATTTTTATGCCCACCAGCTTGATTATTTTCAAACTCGAAAAATCTATTTGAAAAAAAACAAAAATGGTTTCTGGGTTTGCATTTCATTACTATCATGAAAATCTTAGTTTCTTGAATGGATACTACTTTGCGTGGTGGTATTATTTGCAACCCGAGTTATTTCACATTTCTATACACTATTTTCTAGTTTATCTAGTATAGCTTTGGTACAGGAGGAGCATATAAGCGGCTAACATTTTAGGCTCACAGAAGGCAGCAGCTGCAGGTCACCGTGGCCCTCGAGTTGTAGGAGTCGTCTTATTTATGTTGTTCTGTTGCTATGCTAAGTGCAGGCAATGGATCTCCATTAAACGAAGGTCACAGCGATGTCCTTGGTCACTGTGACATCTGCGTTATAATTGTAGAAGTCTTGTTGTTTATGTTGTTCTGTTGCTATGCTGAGATGCAGTCAATCCGTCTGTGACGGCTGCATTGTGAATGCAGCATTCACAAGAATCATGATCACAGATGTGAGGACTGAATCAATGGCATTTGCTGTGCAGAAGCTCACGCTTGACTTCATTCGATCTATGAGCTGTAGCTCTTCGGTTATGCCTGCATTAAGTCTTCGAGAGTGAAACCTGTATCTTGAGACGCAAACAGCAATAGATCATGAATTCGAATAGGCAAGTTTCAGGGATCTCACGAACAGTCATGTAATCCCCCCCCAAAAAAAAATTCGTTTCAGTTCATCATAATTCTCTATGGGTCTTCGTGGAGGCGCAAATTTGAACCGCAAAGGATCGAATTAACGAGGAAACTAACCCAAATTCATTACAAAATAACTAAACGTCTATAGTTGAGCATGTCCGCGAATATGACAAAAGAAAAGAAATATAATATAACCCCAATATCTGTTATAAGAATAGACGTGGGGGAAAATGTATACAACAACGAATATAGCTGTGATTGAAAAAATTGCTTTTCGATCACAGCAAACAGTGAAGATTGACTATCGTATAATATGCATATAACTATTATTCTTCACCACTCTCTAATCACAGGAAACACTTGTGATGCTACCAAGATAATAAGCGGTCATCTGGGTCCTTCTTAACAAATTCGGTACCTGAGTTTCCAGGTGATAAACTTTGTTTCTTGTAGTAATTGAAATGTTGCAGAGACAGATGAATCTGTTCTGTCTGATCATGGGGCGTAACTGAGTTCATGACTTTTGAGACTGATTCAGTTTTTCGTAGCTGATCTAGTCTATACTGTACGATGCCTCCTCTTTGTCGTGTGGTTTCATCAGGTCTAGCACTTTCAATTTCATATTGTAAGTACTTCCATCATTACTCATTTTCGGGTTTTCCTTATCTTCCCTAGAAGCTCTTCACTCCAGCTGTCGTCACTGTCTACTTTCTCTTCATCAGACTCTTCACATTCTTCCTCTTCATCTTCTTCTTCCTCTTCTTCTTCTTCTTCCTCTTCTTCTGTTTCTTCATCCGACTCATCATCGGTTTCACTGTTGTCTTCCTCCCTCACTTTCTTTTCTTTATTATGCATTTCTTTGTCTGACAGAGTACAGTCTGAAGCGTCTTCCTCGTTCTTATCCACGCACTTACTTTCAACCTCTTCTTTAGTTTCTTCGTCTTCATCCAGCTCCTTGGTGTCTTCTTCAAGCTTGCACGAGTCTTCAAGCTCTTGTCCCACCTCAAGAGACGGAAGCTTAGTGACTGTGTCCGGGGTAATACATGACTGAACGAGATCGGGCAAGAGTGATAAGGAATTCAAGGCTAGAAATTCCGTATTCGACTTGAGCTCCATATATGGTAGCTTCAGCTTCTGGTTGAGCAGTTGTGTAGTAGCAGCGGACATCACCCCAGAGCTAACAGGCTCGAAGACCAGAGATGTTTCGTTGGGATGATGACGTTGGTGGAATGGGAGGAAGGCGGGTGCGATGGGTTGGTGGTAGTGCTCAGTCGGCACTATCTGGGACTGATGGGTTTGTTTTTTGTAGGATGGTGCAGTTTGCTGAGGGCGTTGTAGCGCGGAATGGGTCTGTTGTGATGACAACATTGTTCTGGTACTACAATGGGGAGTCGAACTCGATTTTAATGGAATGTGAGATGCTGGTGCTGATGATGATGAAAGACCCCTTGGGATTGGCGGGGAGTGGAGGTCGGAGGATACCGAAGGATCTGTGGGCGAAGGAGGTGGGGAAGGTGTTGTTGAACGTGATGATGATGGTGTGGATGAAGCGGAGGAATAAGGTGATCCTTCTGATGACGACATAGAAGAAGAACTACTGGACGATGACGACGACGACGATGATGATGATGACGATGAAGAACTGAAAGAGAGTTCCTCAACGTCATCTTCCTCGTCCTCCTCTTTCTTCGCCCCATTTGGCCCTATCACCAGGTCTTCTGTAATTGTTTTTTCTTCATCGTCTTCTGTCCCCGCTCTCTCCTCGGCTTCCTCTTCTCTGATACTCTCATATCGTTCTTTTGTTCCTCCAGGATCAAATCCTAATCTTACTTTGCTAAGCCTTCCGTCTACTGGTTTAACAGGAGGTGGGAGAATACCAGTGGGCGACGTGAAGCCTCGATGTAGTGAATACTGCTGCCCCTGATCTTGGCGCTGAGATTTTGTGACGTCATAACTGGCAGACACGAGCGGAGAGCTTTTTGTTTCTTGGATTTTGTTTGTTCCCTTGCCTGCTTCCATGGCGATTGCTTTATAACCTCGAAGTCCCCATAGGCTTTCTTCGTCGGAGGTTGTGCTGGCGCTGCTGCAACAACTGCAGGGTGTACCACTCTGGGTCGACTCGCTAGAGTCTGAATACACTCTGTTAAGAGTGAAACTACAACAAACTTCTTCTTCTTCTTGCCTAGGATTTCCCTCCGCTGGTCTGTTCTTCTCTGACCTTCCCATGTTGAAGGTGAAGGTTACACTTGGGTGGCTTGTGATGCCCTTGGTTTGTTCGGGCGTGGACGGTGGTGAAGAGAGTTCGGAGTCGCCTTCTTCTTCTTCTTCCTCTTCCCCATCTGCGCCATGACCTTCAACCTTTTCATCGTCTTCCTCGTAACTTTCCTCCTGCATCTCATCATTATCACCCTCTTCACCGGGCTTCTCGTCCGATGACGTTGACTGTATTAATAAATCTTCTTCTTCGTCTCTAAAGTAAACGTTATCATCCTGTTCTTCACTGGGTTCGACCGCGTCCTCCTTATCGAAGGGCGAGGGCACCTTACCAAAGGCTTCCTTGGCCCTGTTGACTTCCTGGGAAAGTAATCTTTCCCGTTCCTTCTTCTGTTGTTCCTGTTGTCGTTTCTGCCTGCGCGTCATTAATGTGTCGACGTTGAAGAAGTCTCTTACAATCTGAGCATTTGTCTCAGAACTTGCATCCATTTTGAAAAACTCCCTCACGAGCTTCACGTTTGTCTCGAGCTTTCGGGATATTTTGTGGCAGTCTTCGACACTCAGTAGGTGCATTTTGGAGGGGCGTTTTCGAACAGGAGGTACGTTGTCTTTGGCCGCACTTGGCTTTCCTTTATCGATGTCCTCAACGACGATAACGGGAATTGTGAAAGCTGAGCTGGACACCGTTGTAGTATCTGAACTCATTGTGACTGAAGAAGGAGTTGGAAATAATTGGGAGGCAGGGGATGCTAACAGCGATGTTGCTGGTGGAGTTGGGGATGTAACAGTGATCTCTGGGGCTGTCATCTGCGATTCGCGGAAGGAAGTGTTCATAGTTGTGAGTGTTGACGAGATGTGTGAAGCAGAAAAAGATGACGAAACTGAGCTTTCAACTTGTGTTCGTGCTGTGACAGGAGGGTACGGAGTTGGAGACAGAATGGAGAACCTGGATACAGTCTGGGGTTTAAATACAGGAGGAGGGGAAATTGGTGAGCCACCAGGGCCTTGAGAAAAGAGAGAATGAGAACCTGTTCCTCCAAAAGACTTGGAGCGGACTGGACCATACATTGTAGGTATAGAAGGAGACAATACTGTGCTTGAGGTACTGTAGGTCGCGAGAGACGTTCGTAGCGTAACATTATCTTCCTCATCAGCAAGATCTCCTTCATCTGTGTCTTCGTCTTCACGTTCTGAATCACTACTATCTGCCTCTACTGTAACAGGAAGTACACGCACAGGACGTGACAATTGCATATTTGGAGTTTGAGTAGATGGTTCTTGCCTGAATGGTGAATATACATGTGGAAGTGAGAGATGTGATGTGAGCGATGGTTGCGTTTGTGCAGGTAACTGTTGCATGTAAGGTGCTTCTGAATTCACTTGATTTATATGGGGTGATGACTGAGTACGTAATAAGCTAGAATAAGGTAAATCTACGGAAGCAGACTGTGTTTGTGGTTCATGCATGTGTGATAACTGCCGTGTGTCTTGTGAATGGACCTGTGAGGATGTGTACTGGGATTGCATTTGTGATGTGTGTGTTTCCAATACACGTGGTAAATATGTATGTGATTGTTGTAGACTTAGTGATGGCATATGAGGAGTAGAAGGTGATCTGAAAGGTATGTCTTGTGAACCTAAACTAGGGGGTTGTGAATGTGAGAAGACATGAGGTAAGGACGGTGATCGCATAGGCATGCTGGAGGATTGTATTGGAGAGAAAGGTTGTGCGTATACAGGTTCTTGTAACTCTGGGGGAGACCCTGATTCTGTGGGAGACTCTGGTTCTTCTAAATGAGGCACCGGTCGTGGAAAGGATTGTGCGAACACCGGGGTTTGTGGCTGTGAATAATCATGGGAATCACCGAAAGTCTTGGCAAATAGAGGTGGCTGTGCCTCAGGAGGTGATTCTATATCCTCACAGACGACAGACTGTTTGTATTCGTAATCCTCCTCCATCTCAGGCTCAGAGGTTGGAAATGTTTGCGCTTGTGTTCGATGTTCTGGGTGTGTTATATTTACCTGTGGGTGTTGAGGTTGCATGTGTTGGAGATTTGAGTTATGGGATTGCTGTGAAACATTGATTTGTAAGTTCTGGGATGGTGGGCTTTGGAGGTGATGTAATGGATGAGAAGGGGAAGGAGGATTTGAATGAGAATCATGTTGGTTTGGGGAAAAATAAGTGCATGTGGGTACTTGTCCTTGTTGCTGTACTGGTTGTGGGAAAGACTGGCCACTAGATGCAGGTGTATTTTGTTCATATGCACTAGAATAGTGTTCTTGTTGAGGCTGTTTCGGTTGTTCAGGGTGAAGTATCGCGGAACCATAACTTTCTGAATGCTGACTAGTAACGTTTTCACTCATAAAAGTAGCGTCTATTGGCGCCACCTGATTTGTGACGGTATGAGACTCTGAGGGAATGTGCGGACTAGTTACTTGACCCCATACAGGAGGGCATTCTTCAAAAGATGTGTTGTCTACCTTTTGCGCATTAATCCCAGTACCTCGGCCACGGTTTGAATGCCCTCGATGCCCTCGACTGATCCCACGTCCATTAGTAGGCGAGTCCCGAACTCCACGAAGAACATCTCGATTGTTCGCCCCAACGTAACTTCGACCATCGAAAGTACAAATTCGGTTGGCGAAACCGCGACGGATACCTGGTGTCTCCCGAACGACCCACTTGCCTTTTGATGACTGTTCGGAGGGCTCCTCAAACGAATTCGAATTCATGTCATGCCACAGCTGCTGCTGCTGCTCTTGCTGCTGCTCCAATGCTTCTCCCTTACCTAGCCGATCTAGACACATACCTCCTCCTCCATAATCTGCTTCACTGGCTACTCCGCTGTGATACATACTCGAAACTGAGGATGACGTTACAGTTGAAGCCGACATGGTGTAAATGGTTGGCGCTGAAGTATGACTCATAAACTGTTGCTGCACTGTCGTGGGGAGGACCTGACTGTGGGGGTCCGACTCACTATAAGTTGGTTCACCACCCACTACTACGTTCGCGTAATCATGGCACATCTCCTTTTTCAGAGATGAATAGTCTTTGACTGTGTGAGACCGCATGATCCTACCATCGCGCGCAAACATAGACATTTCATCGTCAGGAGTGATATCGGCAGAACCTTCGCTGTGAGTTCGACGACGCTGCTCGGTCTTTGGCGAAATTTCGTTATCGGTTAACTCTATATCCTCTAAAAGTGCCTCAAAGAACATCTCGTCGATGGCACTCACGTCTTCACCGGCAAGTAAGTCTTCGAATGATTCCTCTAAAGCTACACGAGACGAGGTCGAAAGCCCACCCACCGCCGACTCTAAAGTTTTTGTGAGACCCGAGCTTTGGAAGAAGGCTGCAATTTCTTGGCGTTTTTTCTCTGCCCTCTCAGGAGACATGGAAGCTTCATACTGCCCTGGCATATAGGACCTAGGGGTGGCAGAAGACGTCGAGGAAGGAGTCTGCTTCTTCGGGGGTTCCTTGCCCCAAGGCAGCATCTGGGATGTGGTTAGGGTTTCCGGTTGTGACGCCACGGGGTAGAAGGCGAGGCTCTGCGGCCGCGGACGACTCTGCACTGCTTCAGCGGGAGTTCTGAGACTGACAGATTGAGCTTCTCCTCCTCCAGTCTCCCACGTTTCAGTTATTTCATCGAGGTTGCTGAAGCGATGAGAGGCGTGATCGTGAAAACTACGCCGCTTTTCCAGGAAACTACTCTCGGGCTCGTTCGGCGAGGCCGGCGTTCCTTGACATCCTCCTCCCTGCAGGGCCGCCAAATTCCTCTGCACGATACCAGAGGTGGATCGTACGAGAGGAGGAGGAGAGAATACCTCAGGCGTGATGGGTTCACCTTTTCCCTCTTCTAAAATGGCAATTACCTTTCGTGCTATCCCCGATTGGGATCGCGACAGTGGGGTAGAGGACACGCTAGGAGTTTCTGCTTGACCGGGACCTGCCGTCTCCTCAAAGGCTGCCACGGTCTTCCGAATGAATCCTGAACTAGATCGCATAACTTCACGAATTGGTGAGTTCCCGCGAGAACTTGGGGGTGAGCTCCTAACGCCCCCCTCCTCGATCTTGTTAATCTCTGACTTGACGGTCATTCCAAGTGTTGGAGCTGTAGCCCAGGGTGCTATTGATTTTTCCCCAACTTCGCTCTCATCTGTCTTTTCCCACATGTCATAATGTAATCGGCTAAGTCGCTTCACCTTTGCGCCTTTCTCCGATACCCCGGACTCCAACTCTCTACGTTCTTCCTCACACGCCGCTTTCTCCCAAACTTCGAACTGGGCTTTGCTGAGTCGCTGAACACGATCAGTTTCGGTTTCGAGTAACACTTCGTCTTGTTGAGGACTTTCGAACTTTTGCACTATTTTGTTTAATTTTTTAGTCACAACGGTTTCGGGTGGTGTTGGCTGAGTAACCGGCTGCTCTGTTTGTTCGAATCTATCCCGCTTCTCCTTAACTATCGTTCTACCTAAATCTGGCCTATTTGGTTTTACATCTTGCTTCGGAACATATTCCTCATCTTTAACCCCCCATTTGTCTAATTTCTTTTTTACTAAACCTAAATCCTGGGGCTTTTCGGGGACCACCTTTTCACAAAAACGAGTAACTTCTTCTTCATTTTTCTTTTCGAACATACATTTCTTATCTTTTACTAGTCCTAGATCTGCTTTTTCGACAACTTTTACCTCCGTCGTAGTTTCTTTCTTTATCAGTTTGTTTAGTTTCTCTTGTACCAATGTTTTCCCTACCTCAGGTATCACAGTCATTTTAGGAATCTCTTTGGTCTTATTTTCGGCTATGATCTTTGTTTTTGCCGTTTTACTTTTCGCCTTTCCTTCATTTTGTATAGTAACATTAACCGCATCTTTTTCTGCTTTTTGCCAATTTTCGAATTGTTCTTTGATTAACCGCCTGACCCGTCTGTCAGGACCGGTAACATTTTGGGTAGTTTGGTGAGTGACTTTGTTTGAAACAGATTTTTGTTGGATTTTCTGTTGCTGCTGTTTGTTTTCGTTTTTCTTTCCCTTATAGTGAATTGGTTGCTGTTGGGGCTTAATATTCTTAGTAATTTTAGGGGCAGCCTTTTGTGCCTCAGTTGGATTCTGCTGGCCTGAACTATCTACTAATTTATCGATATTTTTCTTTATAATCTGGCCCGCTCCATGGGCAGCGGCTCCTTCTTTCCAGGGCTTGCCCGTCACCACATTCCTACCTTCGGATGCTGCCGAGACTGCAGACTCCCATACCTTCGAAACCTTACCTTGTGATGTTCCTCCTTCTCTGCTAGCACCTGCTGAAGGAGAACTTCCGCTGCTACCACTGGGAGTAACGCTAGAAGGAACTGATCTATTATTCGATCTACTATCAAGACTACTTTCGGTCTGACCATGGGGGTTACCCACTTTCGACGTGGAATCACCCTGACACGCACCTGAAAGTTCTTCGGTGGATCGCGATGCTGGACCTGTTGCAGGTTTGGCTGTAAATGGGGCTCTTGAAGGGGAAGACGAGAGGGAGGATAAGGACTCTGCTCTCTGCGGATTTTTGTTAAACCTTCCTTTATCTGCAGAAGTTGGTAGAGGAGGTACGACATAATCTCCTTGTTTCAGTTTCATCGGTTCTGTTGGTTGGGGTTTAGATTCGACCCAACGGTGTACTACAGTTGGAGACGATATTTTTACTCCGTCCCCAACAGTCCGTGTTGGCTGGCTGAGACGGTTCATGAACGGGCTCTGCATGGGCACTTTGGGTGGAGTTGTGTCCTGAAGAGCAGAAACCGAACTACTCTTCGACCTGAAGGTCTCCTTCGTCTGCTGGGTGATGGTACTAGTTCCCCCAAAAGGTCGCGATATGGCCCCTGAAGAAGGCGCTCCAGGGAATACGCCTGTTTCTGGAAGACAGGAAAAGGAAGAACTCTTTGTTCTGTCCGCCTCACTGAATCGAGGATCTTTGCCGAAGTTCCGTCGTAATGGAGACTGATTCTGTGGTGAGCCCCTGGGATTCTCAGGAAGAGAAGAGATTGAAGAGCTCTTAAACCTTCCTTCACTCGAATCTAGTGATATATTCCTGTTAAAAGGTTTAAAACCTCCAGGGTTTTTATTCGGTGCACCAGGAAGGGAGGAAACTGAGGAACTTTTGCACTCACTACTTTGAGTCGTCGTGCTCGTTGTGGAAACCTCAGAACTATTCCGAACTCCTGAAGACCTTTGGCTCTGTACTCTCCTCAGGTTCACACCCCGGAATTCGTGGTCCTGCTGTGGTTCATTAAGACTACTGGTACTGCCAAATTTGGCTCCACCTTGAGTGATATTGTGTTGTACCTTCGCAGGAGTGCTATCATTGGTAAACACTTCATCATCATTCGCCTCTGTGTCGCAGTCGCCGAAGTAATCTTCCAAATCAGCAAAAGAAGACCCGTGGCCAACTGAACCTTGACTGCCATTTTTTCCTGAAGCTGAGAAACTTCGTTTTCCTTCTGTGCTTCCTTGTTTTGTAAAAGGTAACTGAGCTGAAGCAGGAGGTTTGTTTTGTGTCTGCCATGGTGCACCAACTGGCTTTGAGGCCTGGTTCTTCTGCTGAACCCAACTCTGCTGTTGGGGTCCTCTCTTTTGCTCCTGTTGCTGTTTTTCTACCTCTGCCTCGTGCTCCATGTCTTTCTTGCGCATCATCTCCTCTTCTATCTGACGCTGTTGCATTATCTTCTGTCGTATAAGCTCCTTCTGTTGTTGCTGGTTGCGTTTCATCTGATTCTGATCTTTGAGACCATGAAGGAATGAAGGCTGGGGTTGTGGTGGACTTGGCTGTGGATTTGACAGTGGAGGAGGATTCGAATGCGGATTCAAGTGTGGATTTGAGTGTGGATTCATATGTGGATTTGACAGTGGAGGTGGATTCGAATGCGGATTTGACAGTGGAGGTGGATTCGAGTGTGGATTCGAATGCGGATTTGACATTGGAGGGGGATTCGAGTGTGGATTGGAGTGTGGATTCATGTGTGGATTAGAGTGTGGGTTGGAGTGTGGATTCATGTGTGGATTCGAGTGTGGATTCGAGTGTGGATTCGAGTGTGGATTTGGGTGTGGATTTGGGTGTGGATTTGGGTGTGCATTCGGATGTGGGTTTGAGTAGGGAGGAGAGAATGGAGATGCAAGCGGAGCAGGAGCCATTTGTTGTTGCATGATTTGTTGTTTTTCTTGCTGTTGCTGTTGCAACAACTGTTGCTGCTCCTCCTCCTCCCTTTGCCTTTGCAACAGCTCTTGTTGCTGTTGCTGCAACAGCCTTTGTCTTTCCTGTTCTTCTTTCTGTTGTTGCAACACTTTCTGTCTTTCCTGTTCTTGGAGTATCCTTTGCCTCTCCTGTTCTTGTAATTGTTTTTGCCGTTCTTGTTCTTGGATTATCCTTTGCCTCTCCTGTTCTTGCAACTGTTTTTGCCGTTCTTGTTCTTGGAGTATCCTCTGTTCCTCTTGTTCTTGCAATATCCTGAGTTTCTCCTGCTCCAGTAGTATCCTTTGTCTTTCCTGCTCCTGAAGCAACCTCTGCCTGTCTTGCTCCTGTTGGAGTAGTAAAGCTCGCTGTTCCTCTTCTTCCTTCTGCTGGATTAACCTTTTCCTTTCTTCCTCCTCCTTCTGTTTCCGTATTCTTTCCTCCTCTTCCTTTTGTTTACGAATTCTTTCTTCTTCTTCCTTTTGTTTTCGGATTCTTTCTTCTTCTTCCTTTTGTTTTCGGATTCTTTCTTCTTCGGCTTTCTGCTTCCTTAGGTTTTCTTCCTCTACCTGCTGCTGAAGCTTTCTTTTTTGTTCCTCCTCCTCCTCTTTTTGTTTTTGTATTTGTCTTCTTTTTTCTTCTTCTAGTTTCTGCTGTTGCTGCTTCAGCCTAATTTCCTCTGCTTCTTTCATTTTTCGTTTTCTCTCTGCTTCTTTTTGTGCCTCCAATGCTCTTAACCTCTCCTCCTCCTGTTGCTGCTGTAGCCTCTGCTGGGCAAGCACTTGCTCTTGCTGAAGTCTTTGTTCTTCTTCTTGCAGAAGCTTCTGCTGTAACATAACCTCCCTTTGCCTTTCAAGTTCTTCCTCTTGTTGCCGTTCCATCGTCTTCTGTTGTTTTGCATGCTGGTGCACACTCTGCCATGTGTGTGTTTGTTGGCTCTGCATAGCTTTGTTAAGATTTCTTACATTATATTGCTGGGTTCGCCGTGGTACTCCTGTTTTCTGTTGATTTTGCTGTTGTTCTACGTTGCTGGCTATGCCCTCAGTTACACCAACTGTGTTCATACGCATAAAGGTTGGATGTTGATGTTGTTGTTTCTGGGAATCACTGTCTTCTGCCTCGTCAGCAGAAGTTGTTCGAGTCATGCTGTTCCTTCTGCGTTCTTCACCCACACTCAGCTGTTTACTGATGGCTGCTTTATGTACAGCAATCTTGACCAGCTGCTCCGGTGTGAAGAGGACGGACATCGGGTTCTCTGCGATGTTCTTGCTTGTCATAGGGGCTTTACGTGGTTTTACTTGGTGGGGGTGAGCTACCTCAGAGTGTAGTAATGAGGAAGGGCGGAAATTTTTATTCCAGGTAGAAACAGTTTCGTTACTATATTCATGTGTACCATCATCAATCTTGTTTATAATATCTGCTACGCAACTTGTACTCCTTGCACGAGGAACCTCTGATCTCCTAGAAAACCCATAAACCGGAGGTTCACGACTTTCTGGTACAGAGAACTGTTTGATGATCTGCTGATTAAGACGACTAACCTGGAAAGATTTTGGTGTGCTTTCTGCCGTAGCTCCTTGTAACCTCATTTTCTCGCGATCTTCGAAACTCTTTTGGCGTCGAAGAGCAAGCTTACTCGTTGGGTATTTCAGTTCGATACGCACTGTGTCTACATTTGGTGTTGATTGAGACTTGGACAATGGTTCTGGTCTCCGGACGGGACCAAACTGGCGCTGTCTTTGCTGCGCAGCCCATGGTGCCATTTGGCTTCCGCTGCCACTGCGGACATAGCCTGGCTGTTGCCGTTGGTTGAGGCCTGCGGCAAAGTCAGTTCGTTGTGGGACAGGTGGAGGTTGAGGAAGCTCCCCACGTTGTGGGAGTGGTGGAGGTGGTTCCTTCACCCCATTCGCCTGCTGAAGTTGAACTGCTTGGGGTCGACAGTCTGGTACCATGGGGGTGATAGCCAGAGACGTTGGCCGTTTTGGAGGTATTGCGGGAGCTGCAGGTACCTGCTGACGTGGAGGAATTACAGGAACAGTTTGCTGAGACGGCGGTACCTCTATTTGTTTCTTCAGTGGAGACGGCCTCTGCTGTGCGATTTTGCCCTTAACCTCGTGCCATGGTTTGTCCAACCCCTGGACTTTCTCTTTGAACACTTGAGTCTTTTGTGCTACTGTTTTTACTTCAGATTGGTTTACCTTATCTAAAACACTAAATGGCTTCGTGAATGGCGCTCCAAACTGCTTATGGAACACGCCAGGAAGTTGTGCTTTTGTGCCTGACTTATCTTCTCCAAAAGAGAAAACTTCGCCTTCATCGTCTGAATCGTCAGAGTCACTCTTGTCACTCGCAAGTTCTTTGTCGTCCTTTGCCTGCTCCTTTCTTTGCTGAGCCTTTTCCCCACTTCCCTGGGTGCTCTTGGCAGGAAATTGTGGCTGTTGAGTAAATGGCCCCCTTACGAATGTGTTAGAATTCGTCTGTTTGGGTGGTCCCCCAATATCCTCAGATGAGAAGTTCTGGACTTTCGACATCCAGTTTCTCCTCATGTCTGTAACATTGCCACTGGACAAACTCTGCATGGGCAATGCCGGTCGGAATGGCTGAGGTCGAGATGTAAACATCTCATTATAGGATCTCTGCTTACTCATAAGGTAATTAGTTGGCTGTTTGCGAGGTAACGCCCAGGGAACAGATGGTACAACTTCTTCAGTGGACATCTTTACATCAGAGATGTCCTCTTTACTACCCTGGGAGAAAGGACGCTCAATGCGTTTTTTGGCAGCTCGGATTTTCCAAGGTATCTCTTTCTTCTTCTCTCTCTTTGTGCCTTCTGCATCGGCATACTTCTGCAGGAAAGGCGGGGCAGTTTGATCCTGCTCACTGTCCACAAACACCTCATCTTCATCTTCAACATCGTCAACAGGACCATCATGATCTTCATCATCTGTTGTAATTTGTCTTACCAACTCCTCCCGGGATCTACACCTCCCAATGGCGCTGCTCAGTAATGCTCTGGCTTCCTTCCGGCTACCTTGTCTCTCATCTGAGCAACTGTTCCGGGTAACAGGAGACCCGGATTTGGTCCTTATGGGAGCTCTAGGAATCCCGCTTTCGGATCCAGCCGAGTCAGCTCGAGATTTCCTGTCCTTCCGTGCGGAGGCCTCGTCTACCTTAAGAACTATACCCTTGGCCTCGTTCAGATTAACTGAAAACTTGAGACCTCCAGTGACAACTGCGGGGCTTCCAGTTCCCGACGAAGCATAAGAAGAAGAATTAAGAACTCCCGATGAGCTCGATTTGATAACTTCGCCAATTTGTTTTGGCTGCGGCTTTTCGCCCACATCCTCACTCTCATCTAAATCATCCTCCTCTCCTTCATCCTCATCCTCATCCTCTTCGTCTTCCTCCTCTTCACCCTCATCTTCCTCATCTTCTTCATCATCATCATCGTCTTCTCCCTCACCTTCATCTTCACCTTCATCAGCCTCATCGTCTTGGTCGCGCGAATCTATATTTTCTGATTTGTCAGCATCATCGTCATCATCTTTTCTTGTAAGAACATCTCCCAAGGAACATTTAAGGCGTTCTATCAAAGACACCAACTCTTTTCCTTTTGGTTCTTCCTTCTTTTCGGACTTTGTGACAGCTGGCGAGGTGCTTTTTTCCTTAGCTAGTTTGCCTTTCAACTTCTCCAATACGGAAGTGACCTCAAGTAAAAGGTCCTGACTAAACTCTCCATCAGGACTCTCCTTAACTTCACCTTCTTTACTGCCTCCGTCAGCCTCTTTCTCTGAGGAAGAGACTTGGGAGTCGTCCTGATCGTTCATCATAGTGTCTATTAATTGAATTTCCTCTATAGAGTTTGCAAAATCACCCTGTTTCTTATAGTCTTCACCAGACTCCGTTCCGGAATCAAACATACACTCCCCCTTCGAATCGTCGTTATTGCAGTTATTATTGTTATTATTATTTCTATTACTATTATTGAAATTATTTGTGTGACCAGAATAAGAAAACATATTATTACCAGAAGAGATAGTTTGAGAATTTACAAGAGACCCGTCACCATGAGAGCCATAAGCGGATGAAGAAGCACTCGAGGGAGCTAGAGAAGCCCCTTGATGCTCCCGTTGTTGAGATCGAGATCCCTCCACCAGTGAGCTCTTGTGCTGATCAACAATAATTGGTTCTAACTCACCCTCACTGCTACTACGATATCCTCCCTCTCCTGTTCTACTAGTGGTGGTGGTGATGGTGCCCCCTCTAGCCCTACTATTACTACTACTATGATCCTCTGCGTCTAGGTCATGGTGTTTGAGTAGCTCTTCCCGAAGAGCTGCAAGGGAGAGAAAGAGAATATATGAATACATAAACCAACGTTGTCATATATTACAAGACAACGACTATTAAATTAGATATAATCAACAAAAGAGTATGTTTAGAATGCCAATGATATATGTAATAATCAACAGATAAGTAAACGTAATGATGAGTAATAGCAGCAACGACTGCAACAGCACTGTAGGGAAGAGGCCAAACGCAGAGTATGAGAGTCCAGTATATTTTGACGTTTCACCCAGCAGGGCTTCTTCAGAAATAACCCTGCTGGGTGAAACGTCAAAATATACTGGACTCCCAAACGTAATGATACTCTGGTAAGCTACTAAACGAGACAAGGGCTTCTGTGTTCACCTGTTTTCAGACACATACACTCTAAGTCTTACCTTTCTTTTCTGCCATGAGAGACTTGAGACGCATACGGATCCTCCTACGGTCCTCATATTCCTCACACGAATCAAGCTGTGGAAGAAGATACACATATGTAGAATGCAGTACAAAAAATGAGGAAATCTTACAATTATATTTAAAGAAATTTCAAAGTTAGACGAATGTGTTGTGACGAGCAAACGTTATGTTACAACTAATGATTCTATTTTGCGACTAAAACTCTATATACTTCAGCACTGATGTAGTTTGATTGAAAAATTATAACAGATAATCATATTAAAAGAGCTGTTTACAGAAAATATGAGTGATGAAAACTATTTTTGCAAAATTAAGATTACAAAGACATGCATATGAATACGGAAAAAGCTCATGCACAGAAATAAATGATCACACACACACACACACACACACACACACACACACACACACACACACACACACACACACACACACACACACACACACACACACACACACACACACACACACACACACACACACACACACACGCACACACATACACACAACCCATACAACTTTCTTTTTTTTCCGCATCCGGCCTAGTTATGGACCAAAAGATCTCCTGTCTTCATGGTCTTCCTTGGTAATCCTTTGTAATCTGGCTCACCATTGACGATGACGAATTAGACTTCGGGACTCTACAGATCTCACTACCTCGAGCTTTATCAACAATTAACGATGTTACTATGAACAACAACACAACCATGATTATGCAATGGAACTCTGAACACCTAACCACCTCCCATTCCCACTAACTATAAACTGTTGAAACAATCAAACGTCTGGAGGTATTAGTAAACAATGATCTCAGATGAGATCCAACTTGGAGACTTATGAGGACGACACCAATCAACCATTCCTGTTCTTTTGGATAATGATTTTTGGAATCTCTGGCCCTGGACTTAAGAGAGTATAATTTCAAGGCTTCTTGCCCAAGTTTCCCTATGCTTTCCAAGCCCTAACTCCTTGAATTACACAGAAGAAACTACTGGAAATGGTACAGAAAAAGGCTTGAGAAATTTCCTTTGATCTCTTCTACGGCAACAGTAAAAAACAATACCTTCAGTTGCTCACCCTACTCAAACTAGAAGACCAGTCTCTCACTTGCTCGTAAATCTGGAAGTAAGTTGAACCAACCACAGCACTGAGACACCCTTCAACTTGCGGTTTCACACCCACAAGTGATCACTAGACTTCATAGTGGCTCTCATAAAACCTCGAACTGATCGATTTCGTAACAGTGCCAAATCCAACATAGTGTGCCTATCAGATTCTCGAATGCTATACAGTCTATCCTTAATACTTCTCTACCACATTGATCACGTGTATATACCCTGTGTTTGTTAACACAAAGTCTCTATCCTGCACCTTACCCCGCTTCAAGCTATTTATGTTAAACAATTTTATCATTTCTTATAATGCAATTGGTCAATATCATTATCCAATTCCTGTATACACCATTAGTGAAGAAGTCGTTCCCAGTTTGAGCGCTGAAGATTTCCTTTAAACTGTCTTTTCTTTTTTTTAGCTCTTTCTTTAACTATCCACAACAATTACCATCAATTCTCTGCCCGGGTTATTTGCTCAGCAAATCACAGGCTAAAATCTACCCACGGTTATGGTTTACAAAATCATGAAGCCCTTTGGTATAAAGTCTAACCTTAACAAAGCGGCAATGCTGGGGATCATTTGGCACATCATGCAGTGCAGCAATGACACCTGTAGCCCGGGGACATATTTATACGTGCGTAAAATCATGTACGTAGTTGTCGGGACATTCATTATATTTTAAGAATATCAGTTGTGTACAGCTGTAGCGCGCTTGGCGCCTGTCCAGCCTTGAGAACGGATCCTCTGTGAATGTCACTAGTTCTGGTCGCCGAACACTGGGTAAGCGTGACAGTGTCTCTTGATGTAAGCTACGTGTTGCGTGTGAAAGCGGACAACCAGATGCTGTGATGAGTTTCGTGATTATGATAGTGTATGTACACACGCGCTCACGTGTGTGTGTTGGACATAAGTTCAGGAATACATATATATATATATATATATATATATATATATATATATATATGTATGTATATATATATATATATATATACATATAAACATATATATATATATATATATATATATGTATATACATATATATTCATCAACCACAATGCACTTTAATTCTAAGCCATCAACATCGAGAGACTCGAGGAGGCCAACATGCAGAAATTGAAACGTTGTATAGCCAAGGACTCGAACCTGTGCTGGCACGTGACAAGTGTTAGTGACTAACCGATATATATTTTCACCCTAATGCTATTCTCCGCCATTACCACAACTTTTGAAGGCATGAGTCACAGTTCTTTAGAGTAAAGGAGACTAACCAATATTTTCGTTAGATTGATAATCACTGCCGAAACAGGCTACAGCCTTATTCTGAGCGTGGGTTGCGAGCTAAGTGACACCTGGTTCTTTCAGCACGCTCAGAGCTACCCGAGTTCAAAGCTTCGCGACGGCCGGGCCTGAATATTTGAAATACATCGCTGCTACAAGCGATTTGTTCTATAATATACATACATATACATATATACATACATACATGCATACACACACACACACACACACACACACACACACACACACACACACACACACACACACACACACACACACACACATATATATATAAATATATATATATATATATATATATATATATATATACAACACTGAGTCACGTGGTAGCACAGGTTCAAGTGCTTGCCTGTACCACATTTCAATTTCTGCATGTTGGCCTCCTCGAGTCTCTCGATTTTGATGGGTTAGAATTAAAGTGTATTGTGGTTGATAAAAATGTATAGATATATACATACATACAAAATCATACTTATGTGATCACATATGCATACCCATGCATTTATTCTCATACATTCTAATTCTCATTCATTTCATAGCAAATGTGTTAATCATCGTGTAGACCATTTGAAAGAAAACGAAGTAATACAAAGCTGAAGGTAATGCTAAGCAGGTTTGAAATCAGACGTGAAGTGAACGAGTGAGAGAAAATGAATTAGACATCGTGACGAAACCAGGAGGCGTTGAAAGAAGGAAAGTGATGATGGAGGGTGATCGAGGGAGGAGGAGGAGGGGTTATAAGATTTACGCCGAAGGCTTCGGAAGATAGAAATACAAGATAGAAAGAAAATGGGACGTGGGTAGTAAAGAGACAAAAAACGGGAAACACTGAAAGAAGGTTGTGGAAGAGATGGAAACGTGAATGAAGAAAAGAAAGAGGAAGAGAAGGAAAAGGAGAAGGAGGAAGAACAGGAAGATGGAGGATGAAGAAGAGTAGGAGTAGAAAGGAGAGAGGAAGGGAAGGAAGTGGAGGAGGAGAAGGAGGTGGTGGGTTAGCAGGAGGAGTAGGAGGACAAAGAAAATGAGGAAGAGGAGAGGGAAGAGGGAATGTAAGAGAAAGAGGGGGAGGAGGGGGAGGAAAAAGAGGAGGAGGAGGAAGAGGAGGGAGAAGAAGATGAGGAGGATGACAAAGAAGAGGAAGAGAAGGAACAGAAGCATGAACAAAAGAAAGAGAAAAAAGAAGATAGAAAAGAAAGAGATGGGGAGGAGGAGGAGGAAGAAGAGGAAGAGGAGAGAAACAGATGAGGAGGATGGTGAGGAAGAGGAGGAAGAAGAGGAAGAGGAGGAGCAGAAGAGGCAAGAAAAGAAAGAAAAGGAAACAAAAGAGAAAGAGAAGTAAATAAGGAGGAGGACAGAAGAAGGAGGAGGAGGAGGAAGAGGAGGAGACTGAGGAGAAGGAAGGGGAGAAGGAGGAAGAGGAGAAGGGGAAGGAGGAGGAGGAGGAGGAGGAAGAAGGAAGAAGAGGAAGAGGAGAAGGAGGAAGAGGAGAAGGAGGAGGAAGAGGAGGAGGAGGAGAAGGAGGAAGGAAGAGGAGAAGGAAGAAGAGGAGGAGAAGGAGGAGGAAGAGGAGGAGGAGGAGAAGAAGGAGGAGGAAGATGAGGATGAGAAGGAGGATGAGAAGGCTTGTCGCCGTGGGAGGAGGAGGAGGAGGAGTGGGAGAAGAGGAGGACCCGCCTATTTGGGGACCCTGCATGTCGCGTTGCTGCCGCCAACGATCTCGCTCGATCTACTCTCCCACCAATTGCCTACACACAGGAAGAAGTGTTTTTTCCACTAGTTCTCTAATACAAGTAGTCTCGGCTTAAAGCCCTAGTCTTTAGGTACCTCCACGACAAGAGACATATTTCAAAATACATTTTTATGAAATATTCTCCCAGACAATTCTAAAAATATATACATACATGTATACATATACATATATGTATATTTGTGTATTTTGGGAGCAGGTTCTCTTTTATACATGTTTGATTGAATACGAAAATAGAAAATACAAGAAAGAAATTCAACAACTTCCAGAATGCTGTCGTATTCAATCAAACATATGTATATATATATATATATATATATATATATATACATATATATATACATATATATATATATATATATACAGTATATAAATATACATATGTATATATTCATATATATACTCGTGTATATATATATATATACATATACATATATATATATATATATATATATATGCATATATATATATATGAGAAATTCTAATACATCATTAAAAAGATGATCCATGATGTTGTAGGCTACATTAGAAAAATAAGAGTTTTTTACAACAATTTCCTCAATTTGGTGATCATTTAATTACATATTTCATAATTATAAAAAAAAAAAAAAAAAAAAAGAAACACAATAACCCCAAAATCTCTAACGAAATACCCGGACGCATTGTGGCGCATCTACAGTTGAGTTGCCAGTTACTGTATTCCGACTTATTTTGTGATCAGTCTCAAGTATCTTTGCCTGCGCCCACTCTACCCACGCCGCAACAGATTCGCGTTTCCTGCCTCTGTACACTCGGTGTTTAAAGTTCGCGTTCTGTCAAGCCACTGTAAACAAATACTTTTCGAACAAAAAACGCCGCCAAATGATTTTATTCCTAATTGAGTGGGCACCCACTTCCCGTTGACGTGAAGAATTTTATATATTTTGGTTTAAGAGGGAAATAGACAAGAATTGGAACACTAACGGAATGGCTAACAAATGGAACAGACTTTGTGGTCATTTAGTGAGCGCTGAAACTATCGGTTGTTTTAATTAAGAGAAGATTAGATAAATTTGCACGGAACTGCCTTGTGAAAGCCTTATGGTCTCTTGCAGTCTCCAACATTCTTATGTTCTTATTCTGCCTTAACGTCCGACACTCAAAAAATTGAATACTCGATGAAGCTTTTCAGCTATAAGTGACTTTTATTTATTTAATTATATAATTAATGATTCATTTATTATTTATTCATTTGTATTAAGCTGACATTTGTTTACATTCGTTTTCAGAAAATCGGGTAAATCAATGACGTGTCACTTCACCTACGGGTAGACGCAAATTGGAGAACAATTCTTCAAAGACATTGAGACTTGATTGGTCTTTTGATACAGCAGCAGCTCCTTATTTGAGCAAAAATCGTCTTTCATTAGCCCGAAAATTATCCTCAAATAAAAACATCCAGTTCGAGAGTTACTCTGAGCAAAACGACTTTGTCTCAGCCAAAAAAAAAATGCCTGAATGTATGTTACTATACTCTTGGTATCTGGCGACACACAAATTGAAAGTTTTGAAGTTTGCCACGAATGAAGAAAATTAATATATTTGTTTATTTCTGATGCCAATACTATCATTGAATAAAGCTCTACATATTCAGTTATTCATTAATCTATTTATCTATTCTCCTGTTTATTTTTACTATATGCGACTTAAAATCACTTTCATACTAACACCTCAGCAATGTATCGAAGAATTATGTTCCCAATTGTTTAACAACATCTTCCATCGTGCACTGACTTCTCGTTATGTTTTTGTCGCAATTTCCTGCGCGTCTCAGTTACGTTGATATCTGCAAATCATTCCTTTTGCACAACATTCCCAGGCATAAGAATTCCTGTGTAATACTTTCGATTAACACGATTATGCATTTTACCTACACTATCACCTTAATAAACACCGTCACAACCACCAGTAATTCCATCACTATAGTCATCTTTACTAGCGGTACGACAAACACTACAACTACTTCTACCACTATAGGAACTACAGCTACTACAACTATCCTTCTCACTATGACTTCGAGCATGGGGCTTCTTCGGAGGTACTGTGTTTTGTAATATTACCACGCCTAGCGGACTAGACACCTCATAAAAAATAAAAATTATATACAACTCCAGACAGATATTTCGTTGCTCTCTTCCTGACGGTGTGCGTGTGTGCGTGCGTGCGTGCGTGCGCGCGCGCGTGTGTGTGTGTGTGTGTGTGTGTGTGTGTGTGTGTGTGTGTGTGTGTGTGTGTGTGTGTGTGTGTGTGTGTGTGTGTGCGTGCGTGCAGGTGATTTAAAGATCCTAATAAAGGAGTTTTTAACTAACAATAAACGCAGACACGTTTGCATTGACAGACTTGGACATTATTTCAATTCTTGTTATTAAATTTCTTAGTATAAATCTCTTATTTCTGTTCTGTAATGTGGTTCAGTAGACTATAATTTTTATTAAATAAACAACCTGATTCGAGTTATCTATAACAAAGCTTTCATAGCACGTAATGTACACTCACACACAAACACAGTGATGTGATGTGGTTTAACGTCACAAACTCGCCCACTATCGGAAGGCGAGAACGGTGCCCCTTACAGAGGACTTTGTAGCGTGGAATTTAGTGAACCATGCCCTTGGTTCAACTTCGCCGGTGGCAGGATTCGAACCACCACCCCTTCGCCGCAAGTAACGACGCCCTAACCCGCTCAGCCACGAAATATGTCGAAATGGGGTGACTGGCACACTACTATGTATATAAAGTTTGTTTATTCATTTTTTTGTTCATAATTAATATATGAGGATAAAAAAACGAGACATAACATTCGACGACCCGAGATAGAAGAAACAAGTCTGGGCAATTTAATACATATAATAACAACGATATTTGTACTTGTATTGTGTCTACACACATCATCTTTTCTAGTAAAACAAAGCTCACGCTCTTTGCTATAAAATGTGTAGCTGGCGATCTGTGTGTCAAACCAAGACTAAATATTCACAAACCAACATTGTATTTTTACAGGTTATTGCTCACGAACTTGTGTGTACATTTGAACGTGCACATGTATACACGGGTGTGTATGTATACAAGTAATGTAAACACCTGTCTCGAATGTTTACAAAGTTGACTTAAACTCTTGTTTTCAGAAAACTCTGTTTTCTTGTTCCCTCCCCTGTGCGTCGTTGCTTTCTTCAACATAGCACCAAAGCTTTATGTAATTTTTTATTTATTTTTTATCAAATCCTATTTTTTTTTATCAGTTCAGAATTGAAGAAAGACGGTGATACCACCCCGTTTATGGTCATTTACTAGGTTTTCTGAGGTAGGTTAGGTTAGGTTAGGTTAGGTTAGGTTAGGTTAGGTTAGATTAGGTTAGGTTAGATTGAGGTTAGGTTAGGTCACGTTAGGTTAGGTTAGGTTAGGTCACGTTAGGTTAGGTTAGGCTAGGTTAGGTTAGGTTAGGTTAGGCTAGGTTAGGTTAGGTTAGGCTAGGTGAGGTTAGATTAGGTTAGGTTAGGTTAGGTTAGGTTAGGTTAGGTTAGGTTAGGTTAGGTTCGGTTAGGTTAGGTTAGGTTAGGTTAGGTTAAGTCAGGTTAGGTTAGGTTAGGTTGTTTCTGGTCGGGTCTATCTCCAAGTCAAATCGAATCGTTTGTTATTTCAATTATGCATAACGATCTCCAAACGTACAGGGGTTAACGCTACAGCATATTTCAAAAGTTTGCCAACTGTTTTGCGTCATCTTCATATTCGATTCATGCAACCTTAAGAATACTCATTTTTCATTTTTGCAACATTTCAACATGGTCTCCTGTCGGCATGCTTTGCCTTTGTAATCCTTTGCCTTTGTAATCCTTTGTAATGACTATCAGTCACATTTTCATCAAAATAATCATGAGACAACTAAGGCGCCATTTGCTGGCGTCGTGTGACGACGCAAAATTTGTCGACGGACTATCGAGCATAACTGTATCTTTAGTCTGGATATCAGTCTTCAGATGAATGAGGTTGTTTTGTGTTTTCGTGGAATAATTCTCCTCATGAAAACGAGTTAGAGTATTTAGAAGAAGAAAACAACATCCACTCTGTAATAAAATTACTGATCTCATTCCAGTCATTTACAATCAGACTGTCTTTCTTCAATACGAAATTCCACCACGTGATCCTATTCTACTGATGATGAGAGCAACATATATA
>NC_134795.1:54061905-54096905 GCF_046742065.1 Oratosquilla oratoria
ATCACGTTTTGCATCGTCATGTATCTCTTTCTAATTTTGGAAATCGGATGATCGGCAGGTGACGTAAAGGATTCTTTGAAGTCCCAGATAGGAGAGGGGGTTGAGTTCAGAAAACAAAGCGGCACTGAATATCACTCGTCGGTTTGAGACAGTTTAGATACAAGTAAAGTCACACCATACATGATAACAAAGAAACGCGGAGGCTCTGACAGGGTTGTAAGCAGTGACAAGAAGACTCTAACAAGTCACATTGCTTCCGATAAGGGACGAAACTCGAATGACAGAATTCACTCAGACGTATTACAGGAAGAGGAATAACAATGACAAGTAAGAATAGGTCACTTGGTTAGGTCACTTCGTAATTAGAACGCTACCACTCGAAGGGGACGCCACTGGGGAAGATCACACGAGACTGTCACAAGGAGGGAGAACTATACCCTTTGGTGAGCTGCCGGAGACTCCGGAGGACTTAGAAACCCATCAAGGATTGCCTTCACCACTCCAGCCATAAGGAGGACAGATGCCTCAGGTGGGGGTGAGAGCTTCTGGGTTTACGAGGGCGTGGAAGAGGGGGAAAACACGAAGTTATATCGCTTGTGGACGAGGGAAGAGGTCTGAGGTGTAAGTGGATGGAGTATCTTCTTAAGATGCATATAATGATTTGTGTTTGTGTTTGTGTTTGTGTGTGTTGGTGTGTGTGTGTGTGTGTGTGTGTGTGTGTGTGTGTGTGTGTGTGTGTGTGTGTGTGTGTGTGTGTGTGTTCAGAACACAACAGATACCGGAGTACCTGCTTTCAGCACTCTTCCCTCATCACAACCATATAGCTTCTTAACGCGGACACCATCACCATATCTATCCACCACAATTTTTCTTATATTATCTTTTTTCACAATACACTAAGACTTCAGTGATGTAATGACTTTCAGTAGAGTTTGTTTTGATTCCACAGTTTAACGGGTACACTTTGGATCAAAGCTTTGCATGAGGGATCTCATCGATCAGAAGATTTATGATCGACAAATCGGAAGTGATGTTCAGTAAAATGCTCTTCTGGTTTTCGGGTGATTTTAACTGCAATTTTGATTCTATCTTTTTTTTTTCTGGGGAGAATTTTCTTCTCTTAGGGAGATGTTCTCTAATTTTTCAATTTCCTATTTTCTCGTAGAAAATGCCATAATCTGTGTGCGTGAATCCGGTATCGTGTTTGAGAACAGAATTTATTTGGTCGAGATCTCTCGATTTTTTTTCTTTTCAACTCTGTTCCTCAGTCTTCATTAGGAGTAGGTTTTTTTGACGAAGATGTTGACGATGATGCGATTTTTGAAATGATGCTGGACGTGATGAAGCTTCTGAAGGTGTTTCTGCTGAGAAGGCGGGAGATGTTCTGACTTAAGACTGCTATTGGCAAAGAAGCGGGCGACGACTACGAAGGTGAGTGAGGGAGGGAAGGAGGAGGAGGAGGAAGAGGAGGAGGAAGAGGAGGGGGAGGAGGGAGGCAGCGGGAGCGGAAAGCTAAGTGAACAGGGTTTCCTCGCTTATTTTTTTTTTTTCCATCCTCCTGTTTTTTTTTTCTTTTTTTTCTTTTTTTTTTTTACTTTTCTTGTCTTCAAGTTGTCCTAAATCCCGCCTTATCCTTTGGTTCTCCTCTCCCTCATTGATTCCTCCATTTTGTATCTGAATTTTTTTCTTTAATTTCATTTTTTTTTTGTCTTAGTCTTGCCCTATTTAAGGACCAGAAGGTCACTAGTTGGTTTGTCCTTCTATTGCGCTTTGTTGTAGTTCATTGTATAAACACTTCGTCACTTGTCCTCGTGTGCGTTGTGGTCTTCCTAAATTCTTTATTTTTCTAGGTTGCAGCCTCTTCCTCTTCCTCCTCCTCCTCCTCCCATTCCTCTTCCACCTATATATCACCACGGTTAACTAAAGTAATCACATTTCTCACCAACCACCTTGTTTGTACGTCCTCCTATCAATCTCAATTCTTGTCAGTCTTGTCTCAAGGTCAACGTTCCTCATTACCATCGGCATCACATTATCAGCCTCAACCTGTTCATTTACATCCACCTATCCCCCGCAACCCAACCCCATCCACCCTCTATCACCCTCCCCGGCCGTAGCTACAGACCCGGTGAACTATCCAGATCTTTCTTCCTCATCTATGACATCACTCGGGCACTCCTGCACACAGTATCTACCCACTTCACCTCTGCACTATTAAAATCTCCCCTCACCAACGCACCAGAAGCTTCCCCCACCCACACCCACGTTGTCTTACGGTTCTTTTCGACATCGGGGGAGACTATGGCATCTTCTGGGCACACTTCCATCGAGTCTTTGCCCTCTTTTACTCCCACACTATTAAAATCTCCCCCCACACCGCATCCACGTTGTCTTCGGGTTCTTTTCTAAAATTGGGGAATCTGCTAGTGACGCTTCGTTTATCGTTTCGCTCATCCATGGGGTTTTGGTAAACTCGCCTTGAGTCTTGCGTTTTTCAATTCATGTTTAATGAATCCTTGTCCTTGGTGACGTCAGACCATTTTCTTCAACTTTTGGGGCCCTCTCGGTTTAAAGAAAAGTCTCGATTAACTTCTTCAAGTAAGAGAGTTTGATGGTTTTCTTCAACACCTCAAACGAGGGGAGCCACGGAACTGAATGAAATAAAATGAGAATAGCTAAGATAAAAGGAAAAGTGTCACCCGGCATGAAGGGGGTTAACTTAAAGGAAGAACCTCTTAGCAATGAAGGGGGTGCCACGGAACTGAATAACATGAAGGGTGTTAACAAAAGAGAAAAAGATCGTAATATTAAGAAACTTGAAATATGTCTGAAATAACAGACAGGAGATCTTCATTTGTAGATCTGTTAAATGATAATCTAATGTCTCTAAAATGTAATTGCATTCATAGGCCATCTAGTTTTACAGTATATGCCTTTGTACTAGTTCATGAACTTAGCCTTGCACCTAGCAAGTTGGCCTGAACGAAATATTTTTAATTCTCTAAGAGACTCAAACGTATCATCCCTCTACTTGTTCTAATAATACCTGCCACCCGCACTACGCAATCCATTTAATGCTATCGCGATGAAACGTCAGACTAGAAATATGCAGTCAAGTCTAAAACACCTTTTGATTTGTTTTCACGGTATATGGTGACTTTAAGCAGATTTTACCGTCTTCAATACCTCAAGTAATAATAGACAAGAGTTGATGAAACAGAGAAAGCCCACAAATATGCAGTTAAATCTAAAACGCTTTTGGTGTGTTTTCATGGTATATGATGACTTTAAGGAAATTTTACCGTCTTCAGTAACTCAAATAATAATAGACAAGTGTTGATGAAACATAAAACAAAATTCAGTTTCTGCCTTTCTTCAAAGACTCCAGACACTGCAAACATCTAAACCTTTCCTTTTCTTTCCTTTTTCCCTCTCCTCTCCTTTCCTTTCCTATCCCCTTCCCTAGCATTAATACAACTATGTACTCAAAAAGGAACTTTTATCATTACCAAACGATAATATATAAAAGTATATAAATTTCTTAAAAATGTAAGGTAAGTTTGTATAGCTTTAGTTTACCATGAATCAGGCCCGGATGCTCATAAGCGAGCTACAACAAGTTACAAAAGGGCAGCCATCTGGTGAGTGACTACGGTGTTCATCAGATGAGACAAATGCTGTTTTCGTTCCCCGAATTCCCTCTGTCGGTCTTTTGAGGAAAAGTAATAAGTCGCCATTCACTGTAAGGGTCTTGCAAGAGGATGCAACGTATTTCACCCGTTAATTCATCTCTCCATTAGTTTCTGTCCCTCTATGAGAGTGTCACTGGTCTGTCTAATTTGCTTTATCTTCTTTCTTTCCTTTCCTTTCCTTTCCTTTCCTATCTCTCCCTCTCTCACTATATGGCTTTCTCTCTCGCTGCTGTTTATGTTCATGTTCGCGCGCGCGCGTGTGTGTATGTGTGTGTGTATGTGATGTGTATATGTATATATATTTGTAGACATAGAGAGAGACAGAGAGAGGGAGAGAGAGAGAGAGAGAGAGAGAGAGAGAGAGAGAGAGAGAGAGAGAGAGAGAGAGAGAGAGAGAGAGAGAGAGAGAGAGAACATGTGTGTGCAAACCCATGCGCATGCACACAAAGGCATGGCGAGCAATCACGTCTAAATCTATTTATACCATCATTGTTCTCATCCTTGTGGTATAAGCCCCACATTGGCACTCATGATTAATACCCAAGACATTTGGGCCCACCCACTCTCCTCTAAATAATGCCCCAAACCAGAAAACTTCCCCACTTATTCACCAAGTGCTCTCAGCATCCAAAAGAAGACGACGACGCAGCCTGTTGTGTGACGTCATGGACAGTATCGAGACTTGAGTTGTTTTCTTGTTATTTCCAAAAGTTTAGTTTACATTTCAATGTGGCAGCCTGAGAGGCCCAGCGAAAGGAGCTGAGGTGAGATGAATGAGGTGAGGCACCAGGTGTTGTTGGGCCGGGAAGATGCGCGCAAGGAACCAGGCCTCCCAACAGTGATCGTTCCTCTTATTGTGATGGTAATGGCAATGGTGACAAGGATTCTTGTGGTGGAAGTACTAGCGTGTGGTGGTGGCGTCCGAGATGGAGATGGAAGTAGAGGTAATGGTATTGGTATATTAGTAGGTATGATTGGTATGGAGGTGAGGGAAGTGGTTGAGAGGTAGATGTAGAGCTGGTGAAAGCGTCAGCTGTTCTTTCGATGATGAAACTGTTGTATCCATGGTGTAAGGATGGTGTTAAGGGTGAGGATGGTGGCATGGCTATTATAATAGAATCAGTGACAGTATTGGTGTAAGATTAATGACAATGACAGTAGCTTATGGTTGTGTTGATGATAAGGATAGTGTTCAAGCTAATGGAAATGAAAAAGCTGAGAACTTATTGCCGGACGTTGGCTATGGTGTTCACGGGATATAAACAGTAGTGACGATGGGGCAGAAGCAGTGATAGAGAGTTCTGTATGGTCTCCTTCTTGCAAAGATACATTAGATCTAGAAAATATATGTTTCGTCGGAAGATTTACTTTCTTAGTCAAGTATTCCTAGAGGACAAAATAAATCTATAACATATATCTATATAATCACGAAGAACCCACAGTCGGAATAAAAGGAAACTTTAGAAGAAAGTGTAACTTCTATATTTCGGCTAATAGCTATAGCCCTCTATTAGCCGAAATATAGAAGTTACACTTTCTTCTGAAGTTTCCTTTTATTCCGACTGTGGGTTATTCGTGGTTATATTTACAAATGTGCTACAACATTTTGTCTAAGTGATATATCTATATGGAGACTTAATTCCTAAAAGAAATGGACATTCCATCTTCAAGAAAAACATAGAGAGCCTCGGAGAATTGTATATTAAAAAAATATATATATATTAACCAACTATTCAGAAGCACTAAAGGAGTCAACGTTTGCCAAGTCGGAACAAGAAGATTCGTGATGTTGAAGTGGACCTGACGTAGGCGATGCTAACAATGTTTTGGTCGTCAAGCAATTGTTATTTCTGATGATGGTAGTGGTAGTGTTAAAATTAGCGTCTGTGGTAATGATGAGTAAATAGTGGTGCTATCGTGAGTGGTATCGGTAGCATTCGTGTTAGTGGTGATAGTCATGTTAATAGAATTGTCAGTGTTAGTGGTGGTGGTAGTGGTAGTGGTAGTAGTAGTAGTTTCAGTAGTATTGCTAGTAATGGTGATGGTAGTGGTGGTAATGATAGTATTAGTGGTAGTAGTAATGGCAGTGCCAGCTTCAGTTTTAGTGTTAGTGTTGGTGGTAATGTTTAAACTGAAGGTATGTGGACTTCTACGCTACTGATTGTAAGTTTAAAAAATCACATTGTCACAAGAAAATTCTTTGCGGTGACATAGTGATAAAGCATGCTAGTGATACGAACACCGGACAAAGACACCATAAAGAAAAAAAAGAAAAAAAAAAAAAATTATGGCGTCACAGAGGGAACAAGGCAAAAATACGCGTCACGCTCAGTTTCACACCTCTTCCTGTGGAATAATTTTTTCCTCTACGATAACTCTACATCAGTAGCTGCAGAAGACTTGAGTGTCAGTGAGCTATGCGACGAACAACATACCAATTGGTCTCCGCCAAAGACAAATCTAATCTAAGGGGTGACCACTATCGTAATGGCAACAATGCTGGTCACAGATGGTGCCGATTTCAGTAGCTTGTTGACAACGGTGGCACTAGAGACAGCAATGCTGTGTCTTGGACAGCCCACGAGGTGACGGCACTGTTCTATAAGGTATCAAACGGCTCGTGGAGACAGCGTTGCTTGTGATGGTAGTGTTTACTAACTTGCAATAACCCATTTGGCACTGTCTGGCTCCGTGCCAAGGTTATATGGCACTGTTCTATAAGGTATCAAACGTTCTTATGGAGATAACGTTGAGTGTGATGGTATTGTTAAGTAGGATTCAATAACGCATTTGGCACTTTTTGGCACCGTGCCAGGGTTGTATGGGTTATGTGGCACTGTTCTATAAGGTTTCAAACGTTCTTATGGAGATAGCGTTGATTGTGATGGTTTTCTTAAGTAGGTTTCAATAACGCATTTGGCACTTTTTGGCATCGTGCCAGGGTTATATGGCACTGATCTATAAGGTATCAAACGTTCTTATGGAGATATCGTTGATTGTGATGGTATTGTTTAGTGGGTTTCAATAACACATTTGGCACTTTTTGGCACCGTGCAAGGGTTGTAGGTGTAGGATAGGATGCGAGACGGGAGAGGTAGGAGCAGTAAAGGAAGTAAAAAGAAACCAAATGATGGTAATAGGCATGGAAGTGAAGAGAAGCACATAAATGTTCAATAAGATGAATTACGAGAAGCAGAATGCTTTTGAAAATGGTCCAAAGCTGGTTATCGTAAATCCACAAGATGTGAATATTACCTTCAAGGAAAGCATAAGAAATAGGTACTTAAGTATAATTAACTGATGAATGACGCATATTCAAAGAGAAGAAAATATGTCACAGAAGAATATTCAATTGAAAAAAAGAATAAAAGGAGAACAAAAATAAATATGATGTTGCAAAACAAGTCTGCAGTACAAACGAAAGGATGTAATAAATTACACAACTAAGAAAAAGAAGAAAAGAAAGAGGGAAGAATAAGAAAATAACAGCAAGAAGTATTGAGAAGACATTATATGAATAAAGAGGAAGATTATAACCGTTTACTTAAGCATGGAAACGGGGTAGAAAGTGAAAGAGAATATAAAGAATTAGACGAATAAAATAATTAAAAAAATAAGACAAAGGAGAATAACGAAAACGGAATAAGCAGAGAAAGGCCAAGCATAGTAACTTAGGACAAGGAAACAAAGGAGAAGAAAGAAAGAGGAGGAGAAGAAGAAAAAGAAGAAGAAGAAGATGAAGATGAAGAAGAAGAAGAAGAAGGAAGAGGAGGAGGAAAAGAAGAAGAAGAAGAAGAAGAAGAAGAAGAAGAAGAAGAAAGAGAAGAAGGAAGAGGAGGAGGAAAAGAAGAAGAGGAAGAAGAAGAAGAAGAAAAAGAAGAAGAAGAAGAAGAAGAAGAAGGAAGAGGAGGAGGAAAAGAAGAAGAAGAAGAAGAAGAAGAAGAGGAAGAAGACGAAGAAGAAGAAGGAGAAGAAGAAGAAGAAGAAGAAGAAGAAGGAGTAGAAGGAAGAGGAGGAGGAAAAGAAGAAGAAGAAGAAGAAGAAGAAGAAGAAGAAGAAGAAGAAGAAGAAGAAGAAGAAGAAGAAGAAGAAGAAAAAAAGAGGAAATAACTGGAGGCCTGGCTGACAAAAGAATGGGAAAGGATAGGGGATACTAGATGGTGTGAGGTGAGCTGGGGGTATGAGATATCCGATAGGAGAATTCAATTACAACAAAATCAATTGGAATCCAAGGAAGCGAGAAGGTGCGCAGGTGAGCGATATGTTATTCTCGGCCTGTTCGGTTCTAAAGTTTACTTTCCTGACATAAGAGAAGGGGTCTGTGAGAGTGTGTGCGTGTCAGAGCATAGTATGGGTGTGCAAGAGTGTGTGTTGAAGGTCATGAGAGAGTGTGCAATAGTGCTGATGCAAGGGATTGTTTGTATAGAAGAACGTGTTATGATATGTGGGAATGGATATGTAAGGGAGGTATCATTTTGTATGTGTGTGTGTGTGTGTGTGTGTGTGTGTGTGTGTGTGTGTGTGTGTGTGTGTGTGTGTGTGTGTGTGTGTGTGCGAGAGAGAGAGAGAGAGAGAGAGAGAGAGAGAGAGATGATGATGATGATGATGCGCGCAAATAGGAGTTTATGAGCGACGTGCTGTAGATTCAAACAGATTAGGAAGACTATATGGAATTAGGATCTAAACGGCCTGGGTGTGATACCCAGGTGCGTCTTTGGCGACGACGTTTACCTGTTTTTCTTTCATTTCTGGGCCGAATTTCCGTGCCACGAAGCTACGGGCCAAATGGACACCAAGACTAACCCCTCCTTACGAGTCTTGAGTACATCACTCAGCTCAAGAGGTTGATAACTTAACTCAAGATTGCTTCGAAAAGAGTCCTGATGAGAGGTCAGATAAGAAGCATATGTATTTGGAATTCGGTTAGCACCTCACTTGGAAATCGTTTACGTACTACAAATGATTGGTATTTTCTCTCCTCATGTGCACTTCCTTGAAGCAGTTTAAAGGTTAAAATACCAGCTCAATACATCCCATCACCTGATATTTATTTGATTAACCTGTTTGTATGAGAAAGAAATATACATACGAGTTGCACTTTGTGGAGAATCTTCAACTTTTTTCTTTAATCTTCATTTTATAACCTAACCAATTTCACAGTTTTTATCCACTTGTAAAAATGATAGTCATCATTGTCCTTGTGCTTTCCAAGTTTAGGATGAAACTAAAGCGAGGAAGGTTTTCCAACAACTGTAGGGGTGTAAGATGATCTGAATAATATCAACTGATAGCCACGTGCAAAGGGCTCAGTTCAAATAAGAAGTTCCAAGTCAGAATTAGTACAAAAAATGTAGATGAAAGGGGTTTTATGTGTGTGTGTGTGTGTGTGTGTGTGTGTGTGTGTGTGTGTGTGTGTGTGTGTGTGTGTGTGTGTGTGTGTGTGTGTGTGTGTGTGTGTGTGTGTGTGTGTGTGTGTGTGTGTGTGTGTGTGTGTGTGTGTGTGTGTGTGTGTGTGTGTGTGTGCGTACACGTGTGCGTACACGTGCGCGTTTGTGTGTGGGTGCGAACACGCCTAGGTACGTAAAAAAATAATAATACACGTGGCCATGCCACAATTTGAAAACCAGATTTTTTTCAGTATTTAATCCCCATCTCCTTCTTAATTACAGATGAACTTCAAAGTCAAGCAGAGCAAGCAAGGGACTCACATGACCGACACGGCAGACAGACAACAACCACACCAGCTGTTGCCCCCACAGGTGCTTGAGGCATACATTGCGTGGCAACGTGGCGACCTAGACAGGATTGGGATGGGAGCTTGGTAGGGCCGTGGGTAGAGGGTGGGAGAGGGAGGGGAGTATATGGAGGAAGGTGGAGGGTTCGGGGGGGGGAACTCGTGGGCCGAAACCGCAATTCGAAGAAAAGGAGAATCCTCTGCCAAATGTCCCTTCTGGGGATCTTGGGTGGGCGGTAGTGAAGGTGGATTAAGCTACACTCTATGAGCGTTGAGTCTTGGGGTCTCTCTTTCTCCCTCCCTCCCTCTCTCTCTCTCTCTCTCTCTCTCTCTCTCTCTCTCTCTCTCTCTCTCTCTCTCTCTCTCTCGCCTATCTCCCTATCTCTCTCTCTTTATCTGTCTATCAATCTATCTTTGTTTTAGTTCAATTATAATTTTTCTTACGTTCAATGTTCTCGGTTTTCTTTTCTAAACTGCTACAGGTAAGTGGCAGTTCCGTGACAAATAGAAAAAAGTATAATATTCAATTAATTCGACAATGTATTTCTCCAGGGTTTCTAAAAGGTTAAGTTAGATACTATTGCATTTTTGTTTCCTCGGAACAAAATCTTCTGGCGGCTCGCTTTCTCTATACCTGTCCTTTTCTTACCATTTCCGTGTTTACCTTTCAACACGGGTCCGAAAATATCCAAATAAACTCTCAGATACGATGAATACCTCAAAGGCAGTTACAGGAGGAGAACGCGCGAACAAACAAGTTGACATGTGTGTTGTCAATAAATAAAAACAAGGGGGAGGAGGGGGAGGAGGAGGAGGAGAAGGAAGAAGATGATGATGATGATGAAGAAAAAGAATAGGCAGAAGAAGAAGAAGAAGAAGAAGAGGAAGACGAAGAAGACAAAGAAGACGAAGAAGAGGAAGACGAAGACAAAGAAGAAGAAGAAGAAGAAGAAGAAGAAGAAGAAGAAGAAGAAGAAGAAGAAGAAGAAGAAGAAGAAGAAGAAGAAGAAGAAGAAGAAGAAGAAGAAGAAGAAGAAGAAGAAGAAGAAGAAGAAGAAGAGAAAGAAGAAAAGAAAGAAGCAGAAATATAAGCAGAAATGAAGGAAATAGTAGAAAAGAAAGAAGAAGTAGAAGAAGAGGCAGAAGAGGAAGAAGTAGAAGAGGAAGGAGACGAAGTAGAGGAAGAGGGAGAAGAGGAAGAAGTAGAAGAGATAGAAGAAGATGAAGGAGAAGAAGAGGCAGAAGAGGAAGAAGTAGAAGAGAAAGAAGAAGACGAACCAGAAGAAGACGCAGAAGAGGAGGAAGAAGAAGAAAAAACGACGGATGGCTGAACGGGTCCCGTCGTAAAGAAAACCCAGGGTTGACAAGCGTGGAGTCTTTCGCTTTGAGCAGAGACGCCTTCAGCCACCTACGCCCGCGGAAGACACGAGCCTTTCCCCGGCGCCTATGCCCCCGTAGTGATGGGATTTATAGACCCTCTCCTGGCCAACACCAAGGAACGCTGCTATTCATTTGAGGGACTGGTTCCCAGCTTTAAAGAAACATTTATCGCCGAGGAACCTTTTCAGGTAGGGATAACACTTCAGTTGCATAAAATCAGGTGTGAGTGTGTGTGTGTGTGTGTGTGTGTGTGTGTGTGTGTGTGTGTGTACGCGTGCACATGCGTTCGCCTGTGCAAACAGCAATCGGAAGAGAATGGGTGACCTTACATGTCAGGAGAAGGATGAAGTTTATTTACGTATAGATTTGTTTGTTTTTTTCACTCAGCTTCGTTGCAAAAAGAAGAAAAAAAAATAGCGTGTCTCGGAATGCCAGGCATAACTATACAAAAGTTCCGCATGACAGATATGTTTTGAACCATAAACGCCCACAACTCGGTGACAACCTGAGGCTTCATCTATTTATTATCTATGTATTTGTTTATTGACAATCATTCATTTTTATTTGTCTATTTCTGTTGGCTAACTACAAAACATTATATTCATTGGAAACCTTAGACTCGAGACAAAACGAGAATTTCTCTAATCGAGGGCCCCATCAACCCTAGAATCTAACCTAGGAAATTTATGAAATTATATATATGTATATATATATATATATATATATATATATATATGCATATACAAGAGTTCATTCCTCTGCTTACAGTTGTTATATATGTAATTGTCACTATGGGTGGACAGCAGTGTTTGTAAGACGGAGTTGCATGATGGTCAACTTCTATGAATACCATAAGGCGACAAAAGCGGTTTCCTCACTGTGAGAAGAGGTACATTTCGAAGACTCATGATTTCGAGGTGCTACGTTCATGTAAAAATACTTCTATTTCTCTTCATTCATCTCTCTCTCTCTCTCTCTCTCTCTCTCTCTCTCTCTCTGCTTGATGCTCCCTCTTGGCACAAAATTAGATATATAAAATATAAATGAATAGATGAACAGATTTATTGAATAGATAAATAAAATACAAAATAAAAATAAATAAATCAATGGATACATAGATAATTAAATGATATATAATTAGACTAATAAAAAAATGCAAGTTTGTGAATTTCACTGGTTGCAGGAACGAACGCGGCGATCCGGACAAACAATCCGACCTACACCAAGTCCGTCTTTACATTTCCCTCCATTTCTGATCCCTGAAGTGTGCTTCCGAGTTGCGTCTTTGGCTTCAGCTTCTGAAACTGACCCCAAAATCTATATCCGAAGACTCTTCTGCATTTAAAAAAAATCGCCAATAAATAGACAAAAACTTATATAACGACCAACATCTCCCTCTGGTTAAAATACTATCATAACTCTTCGAGTCTATTGACTCCTAAGGCGAATCAAGTAAATTCAAATCACGCCGATTCGCCTGGCGTAATAAACGGTTTCGTTGAAACTAGTGTGGCGAATCAAAACGATTCATGAATCGTATTGATTCTTCATGAACTGAATCGACTTGAATCTTTGGTGTAAACGCAGCCTACGGGAGACTTTCCTGTCACCAAAAACAAGCCGCAACGTCTGCGCCGGACAGTGTGACAACGGCCTTACCTAACCCTTTTCGAACGTAGGATTCATCTCCATTTATGAAATCACCTGGCGTTAACCAGAATAAAATCCATCAGGAATCTTCGTTCAGCATCAACGGAGTAAAATTGTGAGCCTTGGATACGATATATTCCTCTGGATTAGGATTAACGTCTCTATTCACCTGAGTGATATTACTTTCTTAATCAACCTCTGTAACGAAGGCCCATTATTCTGTTCAATATATCAGACGATTTTGTTCAATCTTCGTAAGAATTGAAAAATAAAAACTTCACAACAAAATACGTTTCATTGGTCCTCGTAATCGTGAATTGCCTCGAGAACATTTCATAGTTTACGTAATATTGTAGATTCACAATACATCTATGGTTTGAATTAAGATATAACTACTTCATACTTATAAATGTTAACTGTTGTGTAATAGTGTACTTAAGTAACTCAATACCCCACTAAATAAACGTATGAAAAGAAACTCTTACATCAGTTGAGCTCTGCCCTGTCACGTCGCATCAAGGGTTATGCGCCCAGAACCTATGAAGTTGGTGACCTAATTTCCAGAATTTTGTTTCGTATTAATAAGGGTAAATTTATTTTTCATTGATTAATAATTAGCTATTTATTTACTTATTCTTATATTTACTTATTCGTTTATTTGTTCATTTATTCATTAAGATTTGAGGCCATCGCCTACTCGGACCTCAACCTTTCGGTTTTGCCAGGAAAGACAGTGGCGACCTTGACAGGAAAGATACTTAAACTATGCTAAGCCTTTTAGTCTATGAGGTTTACGAGTTGGACTTTATTCTGACCAAAGATGGATAATTTAATTTGTTTGTGGAGAGACTCCATGGCTTCTGGAGATGAATCTCACTTTCACCTGAATAAAATCGCTCGGCGGCAGTTTTCATAACTGAGTAAAGTCAAGAAGTACAGGTCAATGGGTGAGGTGGAGGGTGTGGCGTTCCCTCAGTTGATCCAAAAATCACTTGTTTGCATCCAAAATAAATAATAAGACTGAAAAAGTGAGAAAACATGTCCATACTTTACGGAAAATTTTTCTCCAGTTGAATGAAACGGTTTATTTGGAGCAAGCGTTTCTCATTCAGACGAAATGGACAAAAAGATATATCACCTCCGCCACAGGAAGGATATTATTGATATCCGTGTTTTCCTTGGCGCCTGAAGTTGCCTTCCATGTCCGGCGCCAAGGCCACGGGAGCCAAACCGACCCCGGCACCTGCAGTTGTGCACCGCCATCACGCTTGCAGCTGCACTCAAACATCACGAAAATAACTTTGAAAAGAAAAATGAGGCATGTCAATACAGCCGTGATTCTCGTATCCCGTTGGATTTTTTTTATTATTATTATTATTTTTTTTCGTGAGGTATACTTTGTAGGATAAAGAAAAGTAAGACTATCTAAAAAAAATCGAGTGATTATAATTTACACCTTATTACTATTTTCTGTGTTGTATATTTCTCTAATACTGAGGTCTCTGAGTTATCATAAAGTAGATCTACTTGATCTAAGAAACGAGAACAGACATGGTCATGAAAGATTTTTTTTTTTTTTTTTTGAGTTGCAAATAGCAGACGAATTTAATCAGATGAGGGGAGGATCTCATGCTTAAGATCTTAATAAAACCGAGACCGGGGTACTTCGTAAGAACTCGAAATATAGAAGAACCGAAGAGAGCAGACTTGAGTACCTGTCACAGCGATCTTTGATGCCGTTTCGAGCCCACCCACACGATCCAATCAAGTCTTACGGTATTACTCGACCCCAAAAAATGACCTACTTCCTCTGACGAAGAGGCAAAGAAGAAGAAGAGGAGGAGGAAGAAGAAGAAGAAGAAGAAGAAGAAGAAGAAGAAGAAGAAGAAGAAGAAGAAGAAGAAGAAGAAGAAGAAGAAGAAGAAGAAGAAGAAGAAGAAGAAGAAGAAGAAGAAGAAGAAGAAGAGGAAGAAGAAATAGATAAATAGATGAATAGATAGATGGATAGATAGATAGATAGATAGATAGATAGATAGATAGGTGAATGGATGGATGGATGAATAGACGGATGGATGGATGGATGGATGGATGGATGGATGGATAGATAGGTAGATAGATATATATAGAGAGAACGCATTGAACGACACCCAGATTCCCATGCATGTTTAGGCACGAGTTCTCCAATGATAGACCGTGCCACGCCTACCCGTGGCACCCCTCTCTCTCTCTCTCTCTCTCTCTCTCTCTCACACATACACACACACACACACACACACACGCTATCTAATTATTATTCTGTGATAAACACACTGACTCGAATACAATGGCTATTGCAAAACCGGTTTGGTGGTCAAGACGCTCAGCTCTGGCCAATTCTATCGTTTTTGTCTTATGTATTGGACAGCGAAAGCGATAATGAAGGGGTTACTGCTGCTATAACTAATCTGATGTTTTCCTTTTTCTTTCCTTCTTCTCCGCACACATGAATGTATCAAAGGACTTTTCCTCTCGTAAGGGAAATGGCAGAGTCAAAAAATACATTCACCCAACAGCCACCCCACACTCATTCGAATTATTTTCCAAAATTAAAAAAATTAAGATTCAAAACAGTTTTAAGCAATCAACCCAGTTTTGCAATGAAAAAAAAATCAGATCCATTCTAACTTATAACGTCGATTGAAACTTGTATAGCAACAATAAAATGAAAACTAAATCCCAAAATTATTTGTCCAAAATCTAGACAATCAAAATAAAAAAAAAGTTCCCTCTAGCCAACCAACCCAGTTTTGTAATGAAAGAAAAAAAAATCAGATGAATTATAACTTATAACGTTGATTGAAACTTGTATAGCAACAATACAACGAAAACCAAACCCCAAAATTATTTTTCCAAAATTAAACAAAAATAAGATTCAAAACAGATCCATTATAATTTATAACGTTGATTGAAACTTGTATAGCGACAATATAATAAAAGCCAAACCCCAAAACTGATAACTTGTAAATATATTCTAAAACTAAATGTAACTAGATACGGTCAGCAACCTCTGGACTCTAGTGCTATGTTTAGAAGTCTGAAAAAGGGCTTTTTGCAGACCCAACAGCTTCCGACAAGATAAACAGATGAACTTCACTTGTCAAGAGCCTTCTTAACCGCTCTCACTCTCTTCCCCGAGACCCCAAGAGAGCTAAACAAAACCTAATCGCCCTCAAAGTCGTAGTAGTTCCCAAATCTTATACAACTTTCAGATCGTATTACATTATTGGGATGTAACTTATGAAAAAAAAGCCTTTGATATAAGACCACTGGTTTATATAGATATATATAATGTACTAACCAGCGTGAGTGTTTTTCTTTATCGATAATCAAATTCACAAGCTGGGACAGAACAGAATCACTGAACGTCCCTCTACAACTCTTGTGTTTACCTTTCAACCCTGTCTATTCAACCGTCAACTTCCGTCTCGGGCTCAAACCATCTGTCAGTCCCCCTGCGCCAGCCTATCGCCATCTGCCTTCCACTTGGTCTAATACACTGATTTCTTGCAGCGCCATCTTGCCCTCTCTTCTCAGGATATGACGTCATGTCGTCTGCCCTGACGACTACGTGAACTGGACTGGTTCAATGAATGGTCGTAAAGTTAAATCAGAGATAAAGCATTACTTTTCAGCAATGACTTTGTTTAGTCTCTCCTACACACACACACACACACACACACACACACACACACACACACACACACACACACACACACACACACACACACACACACACACACACACACACACACAAAGCTAAAGGTGGCTTGAGACGCAGATTCTATTCTATGACGTCAGACCTGATAGGACCACACCAACTCTTTGTTTCTTTAACAAAGACAGTTCCTCGAGGAAAAATAAGGAAGAAGAAGAGGAAGAGGAAGATGAAGAGGAAGAGGAAGAGGAAGAAGAAACGGAAGAAGAAGAAAAGAAGAAGAATAAAAGAAGAGGAAGAAGAAGAAGAAGACAATAAACTATAGATATTCCCCTTGCCAAAACAAGATATGGTAGACGTTCTTAAAACCTTTTTCAAACTAAATAAAACAGTCTGTAGTGAAATAAAGAAAATCACGATATACGGTCCATAATCGTGTTGAAGGAAATACAAAAAACGTCCTTAGAGACATCAAACCCCCCCTCCCACTCTCCTGAGTAACTCTTAACAGAATAAAACATCATTACTTAAACGAAAAAAATATATCTGAGTGTACCATTATTAGGAAGAGGTTAAACGACATCTAAATAAAAAAAAAAATTATAGAAACTTCTAAGAATGGCATTTGTATCTGTGCCGACTGAGTTCATCCATTATAGCTTATTACGGACCTCAATGACTTTTGCTGATGTCTTCGGAACTGTATTTGATTCAATGCAGCTGTCAGATCTGTCACCACGGGGCGTAACAGCTGATTCCGTGTGACGAATTTGGAAGAAAACAATTGGATACAAACACCTCATTGCCCTCTCCCCACAAAACCTCTGTTGTTGTTGTTGTTGTTGTTGTTGTTGTTGTTGTTGTTGTTGTTGTTGTTGTTGTTGTTGTTGTTGTTGTTGTTGTTGTTGTTGTTGTTGTTGTTGTTGTTGTTGTTGTTGTTGTTGTTGCTGCTGCTGCTGCTGCTGCTGCTGCTGCTGCTGTTGCTGCTATTGCTGCTGTTGCTGATGTTGCTGTTGTTGCTGTTGTTGTTGTTGTTGTTGTCGTCATCGTCGTCGTTCGATAGATAGATTGAGAGAGAGAGAGAGAGAGAGAGAGAGAGAGAGAGAGAGCAGTGATCAGTTTGAAAGATAAGAAAAGAGAGAGTTTAATGGCAATGACTCATCTAGCTTTCTTGGCAAAGGACCGCACGAAGCTATACGCGTAAACGCTCAAACACACAAGAACACGCAATATATTTCTCTCCCATAGTTCATAGACGGGCATACGATCTAAGACTGCACAAGACTACAAAAAACAATCCTTAACTGAGGAAAAAAAACCCAGAAGACTATGGGGGTATTTGTTCTAACCTTGTATGTTGTGTAACTACCTTGGAATGTGCACAAATAGTAATGGTCCAGGGTTTGACCGTGTCGCAAACAGAAAACTTTAGAACGCGTTACTATACAGACACAAAGACCCTCGTGAGTATACACTATCCATAGTTGGCAAAGAAAAAAATCAAGAAAAAATAAAGAAAAGGGAAAAACTCCAACAGAAACTATTGCCTTATTGTAATTTTGCAACTGTTACTGACTACATATCATAGTGGATTCAATTAAGAAGAACTTCTGTAACATCTTTTAGTGCATTTGGAAGACCACGGATTTCTTCGACAAAGTGCTTTTGGATAACAATATCATTATCAGTATTGAGAACAAATTGTCTCTTTATAAGAACATATCAAAGGTGTATTGTTAAAGGCTTTGTGTTCCTCGTCGAAGGCCAAGTATTCTTTGTTTTCCAGCATGGGAAGCAATTATAATTCCTTTCAATACTCTTTTATGATCTTCATGAACAACACAGCAAAGAGTAAAAAGAAAGATAACCCATTTTCTGCCAATCATAAAACACTCATTCTAATCAAACTGGAAGTCATGCAGAAACTATCTTTGCACAGGGGAAGGTTTGAATCAATGTTGTGTGGTACTTACCAGCTGGTTAAGTTTGTCAGAATCTTGAACGTCGACGATATTCACTCCTTTCACCACAACGGGATCGACCAACGCCTGAAATAAAAAAAAGAAAAAGGAAAAATAAATATGAGTATGCGAGAATTAAAAAAAAAAAAAAATCGAGGCGAGTAAGGGAATCAAATATAACTAGGATTTATGAAATGCAGTGATATTTTGTCCTATGGTTTTATGATGGGTAATGGTAAAAGAAAGACTCACACACACACACACACACACTCAAACGCGTACATGCACACACGCACACATATATACATAATGTGTGAACGCCTGAAATAAAAATAAAAAATAAAATTTGAGATGAGTATGAGGGAATCAAATATAACTGGTATTTATGAAATTCAGTGATATCTATTTCTATGGTTTTATGATGGTTAATGGTAAAAAAAAGACACACACACGCAAACACGTACATGAACACACCCACAAACATACACATAATGTGTAACATCAAGGAAACAGATCTTTAGTTATCAAGGAACAAGACTTACAAAGTAATATTCGAAATAGAAAGAGGGTTTAAGGTTGATTGGTAAATAAAAAATGCAATTGAGCTAGGAAGATAAAGAAACTAAAAAGTAAATCGTGGCATTCATACTAAATCTATACATTTAAAGAAAAAACTCCTTAAGTATTACGAATATATATTTCCACTGAACTCAGTAAAGTAAAGAAACCACAAAAACACATTAATTAATTCTTCAACACAAACAGGACACAAGTGGTTATTTATATCAGCCACAGATTTCTCGATAAAGAAATAAGTATCTTTATAACATGACGGATCTCCACTATGTGTGAAAAGTCTACGGAGTTTTTACATATGATTTCTGAATAAATTACCCTTTTTATTGGAGTTTTCAATATATATATATATATATATATATATATATATATATACATATATATATATACATACATATATATATATATATAATATATATATTATATATATATATATATATATATATATTATCTTCTTGCAAAAGCCTCCATCTAAACGAATGAATGACTAAGTGCATAGATAAGTAGATCAGTGAATACAAAGCAATCTGCAGTTAAAAATTTAACTGAGATACATTAACCTTTTGACTGTGTGGTTTCCTTTTTCTGTATAAAATCATCCGGCGATAGACAGAACAAAACTGGAGAGTCAATTTCCAGAGTCAAAGCTAAGATGAAGACAACGAAAGAGTAGATGAAGATGAGGAAGAAGAGGGAAGGGGAAAAAAAGAAGATAAAAGAGAAAAATGATAAAGAAAAAGAAGAAAGAGAAGAAGAAAAAGAAGAGGAGGATAACGAAGAAGCCGAAGACAAAAAAGAAAAAGAAAAAGAAAAAGAAAAAGAAGAAGAAAAAGAAAGAAGAAGAAGAAGAAGAAGAAGAAGAAGAAGAAGAAGAAGAAGAAGAAGAAGAAGAAGAAGAAGAAGAAGAAGAGGAAGAGGAAGAAGAGGGAGAGGAAGAGAAAGAAGAAGAAGAAGAAGAAGAAGAGGAAGAAGAAGAAGAAGAAGAAGAAGAGGAAGAAGAAGAAGAAGAAGAAGAAGAGGAAGAAGAGGAAGAAGAAGAAGAAGAAGAAGAAGAAGAAGAAGAAGAAGAAGAAGAAGAAGAAGAAGAAGAAAAGACCACTAAGAAGTAGACCAAAAAGATGAAGAGGATAAAGAAAAAGAAGAAGAGGAAAAGAATCACAGAGAAGAAAAAGGAGATTAAGTATAGGACAAACAGGAGGAGGAACAACGCAACGCGATCTACCTACGCCGGACGCCTACTAAAACGAAGCAGGTGCAGATTGAAGACGATCTCCACAGGAAAAATAAGCAGAGTAGAGGGAGCCCATTTTTCGAATCAAATTCATAAAGTTTGAAGTTTTGTGGTTCGCTTTCAAGGACATCAGACCTTTGAAGTTGCGAACAAAAACACCTTGCGGCAGCCAGAATAAACACTGAGATGAATGCCGACCTTACAGGATTAATTTAGACGAGATAGATCAAGATTATAAGTCAAAAGAGTGCCCGGCATTGGTTTGTTCTTCAGACGAATTTATTGAATTTCTACGTGAGGGTGCTCCCTGCTCGTAAGTAATGAGAAGGTTGAAGAATAAGTGATTGATATTAAAGATAGCATATAGTTATGAATATGTATACAGCACACACACACACACACACACACACACACACACACACACACACACACACACACACACACACACACACACACACACACACACACACACACACACACACACAAATAAATGAATGAATGTATATATATATATATATATATATATATATATATATGTAAACATATATATATGTATATATATATATATATATATTTATATATGTATATATATATATATATATATCAATTCAGTTGACCTAAGATAAACATCTTTAAGCATTTACTACTCTTATCCAATGGCACACCATATGTTGGTCATCTACCACCGAGCTCTCAGCATACAAGGAAGACTATTTTGCTCAGTGATTGATGGTGCTGAGTCTCTCCTTAAGCCAACACGAGCAAAGAAAAGAAAATAAACCAACGCTTAAAGAGGTTCTGAATAGTCCTGATTGATGCGAAGAGTCTAAGCTTCATCTTATCGACATATTAAAAAAAAAAAAAAAAAAAAAAAAATGTTTCCAATGGATTAATGGTTTCCAAAACAAGATCAGATAAGAATATATGAATGGGGGAGGTTGCAAAATACCATAAGGCTATACTAGGCAGTTCCATGTCCCTTGCAACATGTCATCCCTATCCATAAAATTATCTCATCTTGTCTTTAAACAACCAATTATTTCAGCGCTCACTGACATGGTTAATAAGTCTATTCCATTCGTTAATCACCTTGTTGGTAAACCAGTTCTTGTCTACGTGTTGGAGAGGGTAAGTGTACTGTAGTGAACAGCAGATGTCGCCACAGAAAAATATTATTGGGTCTAAGCATTAGGTAGAGAAGCTGGAAGGTACAACGAGTATAAGTTTCTGGAAGAAGGGCATCTACGTCAACCTTAAAGAACCTCTTATGGACCAAAAGATATTTATCATTTATTATGTTTACGCCAAACTATTCTATTCGTCATCTTGGCACTTCTGAGGTAAGTAGTTTGTTGGCAGTAACCAGCGTTTCTATGCTTGGGGACATTATCGTACTAAAGCGGTGGAGAAAAATGCCAAATTATAAACCTGCCAGTAACAGGGACATGGAACTACCTAGTGTAGGCCTTATGGTCCCTTACAGTCTCCTCCATTCTTATGTTATTAAACCTTTCCCACGGGAAGATCTTCCAAAAATCAATAAAATCGCAAAAAAAAAAAAAATAATAATAATAATAATAATAATAACTTATGATTGTCATGTACAACCAAAATATATCGAGACAGTTTTTGGCTCTGCTTAAAGATTTCTTTTCGATTGAATAGAATATCTTGATGATTAAAAGAATAACATACAAGTTTCAAATAGAATATAAGTAAAATATATCAACACAGCTTATGGCACTCTGTTTAAAGATTTTCTTTTCTTTTCTTTTTTTGTGAATAAAATAACGATTGACGGAATAAAACGAACGCGTCAAACAAGAAATTACGAGAACCACGGCTTCCATAGGCGTATATACCTTCTCAAAATCACATAAATTGACAGCAACATATTTTTTCTATTGATTAATACATTGTTTTGACAGGTGGAAAATATGTTCATAAATAAAAGACATTAAAAGGATAGACGTGTTGCAGAATAAATGGGTTGACAGTTATAAACATCAGTTAAAGAAGCAAAGGATTTTGGCAAACGCGGCGAGCCTTCTTCTGATAAACACATATGAGATATTATCAAATCGATGGCAAAAGACAAAAACAAGTAACTTAATCTCTGCATAATGGTGACATATTTTATGTGCTTTTCTTTGGTTAATGTCAGGTAATATATATATATATATATATATTCATTTGGAAAGACATAGTGACACAAATTGTAGATTTTGTCTTAAACAATGCCCCTATGATTTAAGCAAAAGGAAATTCTTTCAAAGTTAAAATCTTGACAACTTTTCGATAAACACCATCAGCCCATTCCGTCTTTGATTAATTTTGTTTCATGAAATTCCAAGTTATTTGGTTAAACTAGGACCGCCCCGCCCCACACACCACCGCAACGACCACACACAACCCGGCTCGCCCAAACGAAAAGGTTTATACTCTGCATACTGAAGAGGAGTTGACACGAGGAGCCTAAGATGTCTTCTCTTATATGCTGGCTCCCACCCAGACTATTTTCTACCGTCTCCATGGCAACCACTTGTTAGCATATGATGTGAAAGGCGGAGATCATACATTATAATTCGTTCACCAGGGAGAAACGTATTAAACTTAGTAGATTAAAGCGTGGTGATTTCGTACGAAAATATAAAAGAACACAAAGGAAGAACAAACAACAGCAGGCCTCCTTGCCCTAACGAGGCTGTTTGCGTTTACTAAAATAAGCTACAGTTAAGAAAACAGGGCAGAAGATGAACTAACACTACTGCTACCACTATCCTATCCAATTACAATTAAATGCCGGGTTGTCAGATCTTTTATTGAAAGGGATAATGAAGGAAAGATGTATCTAATTCGGAGAAAGGACGTTCTTTACATTTCCTCTCCCGATCAAACCAGACTATCTCATTCAGTTGAGGGGAGAACCCAGGATGAAGAAGACTAACCTCGACTTATTATCTCCACGAGTGATGATGACCTTTACCTAACTTGGAAGGCAACATAGGAACTAATTTTGTTGATTAAAAAAAAAAAAAATTGCATTGAAGGCTCTAAGATCCCGATGTCTTATCAATCAGACGTGAGTCAAAAAAATTCTGTACAGAGACTTGTTCTTGTTTTAGCACCAGAGGCGTTGGTTAGGAGCTCGGTGCTCTTGTCTGCTGTATCGGGAAGAAGTGCGAATGCGTGTCGGCCAAGCGGAGGCTCCGAAAATGGCCGCGGGGGGTCGCCGGGAGAGTGTTTGCTGGTGGGGCGGGTGTTGAGGCAAAGGATAGTCTTAGGGAAAGAAGAAAGAGAGACAGATAGATAGATGTATATAGACAGATAGATATACATACATACATACATACATACATACATACATTACATACATACATTTATATACATACACACAGACATACATACATTACATGCACACATGCATACATACATATACATACATACATACATTCACACACACTTAGAGAAAGAGAGAAAGACACGGGAGAGAGAGAGATACATGAGTGAGTGAGAGAGAGAGAGAGAGAGAGAGAGAGAGAGAGAGAGAGAGAGAGAGAGAGAGAGAGAGAGAGAGAGAGAGAGAGAGAGAGAGAGAGAGAGGTTAGTTTGATACTTTATGATGATAGATACTAACGTGGGCGTAACTTACGAAAATGGAACAAACTTCCTATAAAGGCAACTTCATGTATTACAATTAATAATTTTAAGGTAAATTTAAGCCCACAGGTAGTAGGTATATTGTATCCCACTCCCTGTTTTGTGCCTAAAGTTTTTATGGGTTAAAAGGTTTCAGTTAACTTGAGTCTTCAATGTAAGGGGCTAGTGAGCATGAAGACAAAGTTAAATCTGTCCTCAGGGAAGAAAAGAATGATGAAGAACGCGGTAATAGAGTCTGTCATTACCAAACTGATTAAAAAAGATGACCTTCAAAATGATATATATACGAGAGCTAAGACAGATTTATGCCCGAGGGCACTGGATCTAAACAAGAGATGAAAGCTTAGTAGGGGACAAATGGTGATGCAGAGGTCTGTAAACAAGGCTTCCGTGGTGGTGGTGATGAGAGAATGGTGGTGATTGGCTGAGGTGTTATGATCAGTGGTGTTGAAGGGGGGAGGGGAAGGGGAAATGATGGCGATGCTGAGAGAATGGTGGTGATGGCCGAAGTGTTATGATCAGTGGTGTTGAAGGGGGAGGGGAAGGGGAAATGAATATGATGCTGAGAGAATGGTGTTGATGGCTGAGGTGTTATGATCAGTGGTGTTGAAGGGGGGTAAAGGGGAAATGATGGTGATGCTGAGAGAATGGTGGTGATGGCCGAGGTGTTATGATCAGTGGTGTTGAAGGGGGAGGGGAAGGGGGAAATGATGGTGATGCTGAGAGAATGGTGGTGATTGGCTGAGGTGTTATGATCAGTGGTGTTGAAGGGGGGAGGTGAAGGGGAAATTGTGGTAGGTAGTTCAAATAGCATCACCAATGGAGGTGCACTGGCAACACTGCCAAAGTGCTGATTCTATTTGTAGCACTGTGTCATTCCTTCTGTGACGCCCTCTCTACTTCCTTGTGCTGCTCGCAATGGACTCCCTTTCATGCATCTATTTATATTTACACATTATGAATACGTGCGCATTATACACTTGTATATGTGTACTGTACATAAAACTCTACAAGTATATTTGTGTAGATATGTAGTCGCGTTTGATTCGCATGTGTGTGTGTGTGTGTGTGTGTGTGTGTGTGTGTGTGTGTGTGTGTGTGTGTGTGTGTGTACCTGTGGTTCACAATGGTCTTGGACCATATGCTATACTCGTGATCGACAGCTATTACCTTCATGGAAGAGAGCTAAGACACCCACACGCATACACACACACACACACACACACACACACACACACACACACACACACACACACACACACACACACACACACACACACACACACACACACACACACACACACACACACACACACACACACACACACACACACACACACACACACACACACGCACGCACACGTAGGTTTTTTGGTGTACTGTTTATTATCTTTCAATACAACGGTCTAAACTTGTGGTTACGTTCTTTTGTTAAAAAAAACAAGTAAATGAATGAAAAAGTACCGTAAGTGAATAAATAATCAAATGAATAAATAGATAAATAAATAGGCTAATCAATTAAAATAAGTAAATGAATAAATAAGTAAATAAAAAACAAAATCTATCATTATAAATGTTTATAGCCACCCCTTAACGTTTCCATTTTCTTCAATGCACATCCAAAAAGGTAAGTCTTCTCCCGTAGACTTTCTTAATTTTCATCCCATTCTTTGTGGATTTTTCCAGATAACTATAATAAAAAACTCATAAATCAAACTACAATTAATAAAAAAAAATACGACTATACCTTACAGCTTTCGAGAGAAATTTTCTAATATTTCTAATGCAAAACGTCAAGTTGGAATATACTTATTTTCTAAATAAACGTTCAAGCAGATACTGTCCTATACCTGTTAAACTAGTTATTACAAAGTAAAATAAAATATAAAATAGTGAAAAAAGTTTTGCTTAATGAGGTTTGTGGCTCATAAACAGACTCCTGAGGCGCATGAAAAATGCATTCATGAAGCAAAGTGGAGCAAAAAATATTATTTTTCGATTTCGAAAAGAAGGAATTCAAGAGACGAAAGTCTTGTCCTTGTCTTCGTGATATCCTATTAAAGAGAAAAGCTCACGAGAGAGAGAGAGAGAGAGAGAGAGAGAGAGAGAGAGAGAGAGAGAGAGAGAGAGAGAGAGAGAGAGAGAGAGAGAGAGAGAGAGAGAGACAGACAGAAGACAGACAGACAGGCAAAGAAAAAAGAGAGAGAGAATTAAAGAGAGTTAGAGTTAAAGAGAGAAAGAGAGAGAGAGACAGACAGAGAGACAGAGTGAGAGACAGGGAGAGAGATAGAGAGATAGAGAGAGAGGGGGGAGGGGGGAAAGAGAAAAAGAGAGAGGGGGGAGGGGGGAAAGAGAGAAAGAGAGAAAGAGAAAGAGACCGCCACGAGAGTTTCGACTGTTTGGTAAACGCATCACTCCTCTAACAAGGAACGACCTTAAAGTTGCCACCCTGACCTTAACTACAGCCGTCTAATGACGCCAATGACGTCACTGGGAGTTGTTAAATAACAAAAAGTGGTCCTACCATTCAAACAAAATAAATTAAACATAACAGAACATACAAACACATGAATATGAAAGAACAAAAATTCATACTCACACATTAAACGAATCAGATATGTGATATGATACATATGTATCATATCATTAATTGCCTTAGTATGCTTAGGTAGAGAGCTATGCCTTTCTATAACCAGCACTTAAGTAATAACGAAAAAATTACATTGACAAGAAAAAAGTAGATTCTGTATCATCAACATTTGTATGAAAATGACAAAGATCTACTTATAAGGATGAGCTAAATTATACGAGAAAGTCTGTATTTATGGTGTAAAGGTCTGCTTATTAGAAATGTACAAATTATTTCTTCTTGTGTTTGAGAAAGCTAAAACGACTGAAACTTTGTACTCCTAACAGTCCTTATATAGTGTTTCCTATTCCTCTCCAATAATTTTATTTTATTCCAAATTTGATATTGCTTTCCCTAAGTAATTACCATTCGAGTGATTTTTTTCTTCTTATTTGTACAAAAACGAACAGATATATAGACAAATACACACACGTACGCACAAGCACAGATACAGACACACAGACATATATGAGCTCTAAGCTCTCTTTCGGGAGAGAAATAGCTGTCGATCACGAGTCCAACACGTGATTCAAGACCATGGTGAATCACACACACACAATCACACACACACACACACACACACACACACACACACACACACACACACACACACACACACACACACACACACACACACACACACACACACACACTTCTCAACGTTACTCCTCTTGTATGAATCACTTGTCTCTAAATTTGCGAACCTTGGCACTGCCAAGCCCCGACCAAGCGAGAAAGAACAGGAAATGGTCACAGAGCACGGGTGGCAGGTAGAGCGAGTGGCGACATCTCTTGAGGAAAACGGTTAAGCGAAGAAGAAAACGGGAGATGTGATGGTGGCTTGCCGGGTCAAAGAGAGCCGTTGCAAGAGGGGAAACCTGGCGTAGATGTAATTAACACTTTCCGGTTTTCGTTTTTTGTTTTAGTCTGCTCTGGAAAAACTCGTAAGTAGGAATAAAAAAGTTAATGTAAGATAAATGTTTTGTCCGTGAATGAGTATTGGTTGTGAGGTATGGTCTCTCGGCTCTGATGAACTAGGGAACGTATAGAAGAGTATACATACATACGTACATACAGGCATACATACATACATACATACATACATACATACATACATACATACATAGATTTATATACATATATATATATATATATATATATATATATATATATATATATATATACATACATTTTTTTTCTTCAAAAAGTAACCTTTGTAATAACAGTTTTTATCAGTACGTTTTCTTTGTTCAAAGTAACCCCACCCCAATATCCTCTTTCTTCTTCTTCTTCTTCTTCTTCTTTTCTTTCTTCTTCCTCTTCTTCTTCTTCATCCGCCGCATGGGGAGCTGAGACCACATGGTCGAAGAAGAGGAAGAAGAACCAGAAAACAACACGGTAATAAAAAAAGAACACACACACACACACACACACACACACACACACACACACACACACACACACACACACACACACACATATATATATATATATATATATATATATATATATATATATATACATATATGACCATGATGAATATGGCATCGTTCCGAGGTGTAGTGAGTACACACAAGCGTTTGATATCATCTTCCTTATTTCTTTAAGTTGACCTAACCTTGAGTTATGGTCCATTCTCCCCCATGACTCTTCGAGATTTATTGACGCTCATATAAGACACACAACCAAGGCTTCGGTAATAAATCTGTTGTAAAACTCTCGGTCGACTTTCTCAGTCTCGTCCCGAAGCAGAATCCAAAACAAAAGGAAGAAGATAAACGTAGTGGAGGAGGAGAGGAGGAAGAAGAGGCTGAAGGAGAAGAGGTGGAGGTTCGCAGTAGCAAAATTTTGAATAAATAAGGATTGGCAAGAAATGGCGTCGGGGTATCTGAGGCTTAATTATGTGTACCTAACCTTCAGGGCAAGGGGAGATGTCCCAAATCGGGGCCAGGGTGCTCTGAGGAAGGTTCTTGGCGTAGGAAGAGGGTAGCTGTTGACCATTTATGCCAAGTGATTTGTGTACTACTGTGGACATATAAACTTGACCCACGATATTTCAAAACATCGTAAATATTACTTGCTCTAAATATTACACATAAGAACAATTTTCTTTGGGTAAACTTATCATAATGAAGCTATTGTGTACAGAAACAAAATACATACGGAACGACAGAGGGAATATTTCTAAAGTTTCTATATCTCATAGCATAGACTGGGGTCTTTACTATACAGTAATACGTGTGAGATCATCGAATCTAAGACTTGGAACTCCAACACAGAACATCATCTCTACAGGTGATGCTGGGGTTTGCCCAGGGGGTGCACAAGATAAGGAAAGAATTCAAGAAAGAAAAAGAAGAAAAAAGAAAACGGGGCGGAAGACAAAGACAAGATGACTCATAGGAGACAGTGAAGACACGTACAGGAGGTGAATACAGTGTTACAAGGAACACGAGGAACCTTAAAGGTAAAAGATTACGCAAGGAGGCACTTAACTACCTATGCATTTATTCTATTTTCTATTTATCATTATTTACTTTATTATAGTTTTTATTTATTCATTTATTTATTTATCATTATTATATTTTTTTCGCATCCGACCATGATATAGACCAAAAGGTCTCCTGTCGGCATGTAACACCTTGGCTAATAAGGGGACATCGAACATAAAAATATAAGAATGAAGGAGACTGCAAGAGACCATAAAGCCTACATTAAGCAGTTCCATGTCCATTACCACCTGTCATTCCCATCCATGAAGTTGTCTAACCGTTTCTTAAAACAATTGATAGTTTCAGCACTCACTACATGGTTACTAAGTCTATTCCATTCGTTAACCACCCAATTAGTAAACCAATTCTTGCCTATTTCCTTCTTAAATCTAAATTTGTCCAGTTTAAACCCCTCAACTGAATAAAATAGCCTGACGAAGACCGATCAAAAATTTTTGTCAATAGTGGTGAAAATGGTTTGATATAAAAGCGTGAAAGTTTATCAACGAGAAACAGGAGAAGACGCGAAGACGATGTAACTTTCCCCCCACAAAAAGTAAACAAGCCAAGGTTATGCGGTACTTCGGTAAGCCTAGATTGAAATAGAAATTGAAAGAGACATGAACGAGACCTGTGGAACGTCAGACGTGAGGTGAAGGGGCGTGAGATGTGTGACGTGAGATATGTGGCGTGAGAGAGGCGAGGCGCGGGCCGTGAGATAAGAAAACGTGAGGCCGAAGATAGGAAGACGAAGACGAAGTTATTCGCGTTTGAATTAAAATAAAATTTTCTTTAATAGCGATTATCATTTCTTGTACTTTATCTATTTTCCCTTCATTATTTTCCTAATAGTGATAATAATACCATAATAATAATGATAATGACAACGACATAATAATAATAATAATGATAATGATAATGATAAAAATAATAATAATAATAATAATAATAAAACAACAATTATAATGACGACGATATCCGTATCCTTATTACTATTGTAATTACCAATATCATTATTCCTATTACTATTATCATTATAATTGCCATTATTATCATTATGATTTTATCACGATTATTATCATTATTACTATTACTATTATGATTGCCATTATTATCATTATGATTTTTATCACGATTATTATCATTATCATTATTATCATTATTATTAATGTTACTATCATTCTTATCATTAGTATTATTATCATTATCATTGTTAATCAACACGACATATTTCAAAGCTTTTACTCTGACTAGAAGCACATGATTTTCTTCAAGAGTATGGCGACCACGGGACTGAACGTATTACCGCCTGATCGAGACCCTTCTTCCTCCCAAGTTTTTCACGAAAAGACCAACAAAACACAGTAGGTCACCAAGCCGAAGGAATCGATTTACTTTCATTGTATCACAATTCTCTCGTTTTCCAACAAGGGTATTGCTAGATTCGGTGGTTGCACTGAGACTCATAGTTCTAGACGTTCGCTCGCTGTGAGTTGTTGGCGTAGTCGTACGAAAAGGTATTTTGATATATATACTATTTCAAGTCAGCGAGACACAAAATAGCAAAGTGCTTATGTAAATATTCTGGCATCGTTCATAGCCCAGTATTCTCTGAGGTTCTTGAGAATGCGTAACAGTGAAGGTAATTCGAGATTTTGTTATAAATTCTGTAAACTGTTCTATCGTGCTGAAAACGCTAATAAACACAGTTTAGCTCTTCTATATCAGATAGAACTTCCCTCCTACCATCACTCCTCTTTTCAGTCCCCAAGTATATCGTATGTGTATATACATATATATATACATATATATATATATATATATATATATATATATATATATATATATATATATATATACAGTGTGTGTGTGTGTGTGTGTGTGTGTGTGTGTGTGTGTGTGTGTGTGTGTGTGTGTGTGTGTGTGTGTGTGTGTGTGTGTGTGTGTGTGTGTGTGTGTGTACACTACATACGATATCGTCAGGACAACATCCATAACAACTAACAACTTATTCAACCATGGATAGGATCCCGTACCAACGTTCATTCTAAGAATTACGTTTGTTAGAATAGTATCAAGTGACGTCATGTCGTTTCCGCGGGTCGTGGATCTCCTTCGTGTATCACGGCTCGTTCAGCATTTCCTTTCTCACTTGGCAACTTTAGGAAAGAAAATGGAAATTGTTTTGGTTCGCTTGATACAGTCACCAACAGGGTATGGTGTGACGTCACGGAGGATGACGTGTCGTCTGAATTACACACACACAGATACACACACACACACACACACACACACACACACACACACACACACACACACACACACACACACACACACACACACACACACACACACACACACACACACACACACACACACACACACACACACACACACACACACACACACACGAGTCTGACTTTGGAACAATGTCCTTCTTTCAATGTTTATTTTTAATATTTTCTTCTTCTTTCTTTTTTATGGATGTATTCCGTTTATTAGAAAGTCTACGTCTTCAAGAACTTCGTATTACAAAAAGTGTTCAAAGTAAAGTGTTCTATCGATATTCTTCAAATAAACAAATGAAAGGCGGGCAGAGAGTCGTGGTAGGGAGGTTATCGAGTGTTTACAGAATTCATTTTCTAACTTTTTCTTTCCTTTTTCTTTCCCTTTTTCTCTCTTTCTTTACTTCATTCTTTCATTCTCTATTTCCTTCGTTCTTTCTTTTGCCCCAGTTCGATTTTCTGATTTCTTTTTCCCAATGATATTTCTACAGAGCAGTCCAAACTATATGTATATATCCTAATAGAATCGCCAGTGACGGCGATGTCAATCAAATAATCCCGACAGTCGTCCTCGGACTCGAACCGAGGGTTTACGAGAAGCAAAGCCGATGCTCTACCATCGAGACACAAGGGAACACAAAGGAAGAACAAACAACAGCAGGCCTACTGGTCCTAACGAGGCTGTTTGTGTTTACTAAACTAAGCTACAGTTAAGAAAACAGGGCAGAAGATGAACTAATACTACTTTCTAAGAAAGTTTCCATTCTGCACTTATTTTGAACAGTTCAACGAGTTCGGTGGGTTAACAATGAACAAATAGATCGTTGTATGCAGGTACAACACGGGACGCTGGGGAGCTCTACCGTCGAGATATCTAAGAAAGTTTCCATTCTGCCCTCACTTTGAACAGTTTAACCAGTTCATTGGGTTAACAATGAACAAATACATTGTCGTGTACAGGTGCAACACGAGACGCTGGGAGCTCTACCATCGAGATATCTAAGAAAGTTTCAATTCTGCCCTCACTTTGAACAGTTTAACCAATTCATTGGGTTAACAATGAACAAATACATTGTTGTGTACAGGTGCAACACGAGACACAGGGGAGCTCTACCATCGAGATATCTAAGAAAGTTTCCATTCTGCCCTCACTTTGAACAGTTTAACCAGTTCATTGGGTTAACAATGAACAAATACATTGTTGTGTACAGGTGCAACACGAGACGCTGGGAGCTCTACCATCGAGATATCTAAGAAAGTTTCCATTCTGCCCTCACTTTGAACAGTTTAACCAGTTCATTGGGTTAACAATGAACAAATACATTGTTGTGTACAGGTGCAACACGAGACGCTGGGAGCTCTTCACGCGCAGGAGTGAAAAAAGGGGAAGACCACGTAAGACCTTTAACGGAAGACGCGAGAAAGGCTTCAGGGTCAAGAAGAGCCACAGAGTCGTAAACATAGCGTGAGGTATAACCGTGTTAGGCGTTACACAAGGAGGAGGGCGTAGCGAGGGCGTGAAAATCATTAGGTAACACGGTCGTGGGGAATATAAAACAATTTGGAGGTAAAGGAACATTTACGAAGGGATGTGGCCGGGACGTGGACGGGACGTGGCCGGGACGTGGACGGGACGTGGACGGGACGTGGACGGGACGTGGACGGGACGTGGACGGGACGTGGACGGGACGTGGACGGGACGTGGACGGGACGTGGACGGAACGTGGACGGGACGTGGACGGGACGTGGACGGGACGTGGACGGGACGTGGACGGAACGTGGACGGGACGTGAACGGGACGTGAACGGGACGTGGACGGAACGTGGACGGGACGTGGACGGGACGTGGACGGGACGTGGACGGGACGTGGACGGGACGTGGACGGGACGTGGACGGGACGTGGACGGGACGTGGACGGGACGTGGACGGGACGTGGACGGAACGTGGACGGGACGTGGACGGGACGTGGACGGGACGTGGACGGGACGTCCACGTTCCGTCCACGTTCCGTCCACGTCCCGGCTACGTCCCGTACGTCCCGGCCACGTCCCGTCCACGTCCCGGCCACGTCCCGGCCACGTGGACGGGACGTGGACGGGACGTGAGAGATATTGGATTGAAAAAGGCGTAGCACAGGGCATCAAAATATGTCCGTGAAGGTTATAACATATTTAAGCACACAGTAGGTGACATTACCTCCCGGTTGTCTCGAGTCTGTAGTTCGAGGCTAAGTCCCGTACAGAACAGAAGTAATATTGATCACGCTACAAGTGGGTCCTGTTAACGTGGAATCAGTGACAGGATTAGGGACCTGAGAACACCTGGATGAAGTCCGGGTAAGAGTCAGGTGTAAAGACACCTTGACTCCCCTTTGGGTTGGGGGTGGGAGGGGCAAGAGGGAGGGACGTGAGACGGGGGAGGGAGAGGGGAAGTGGGGGAGGGGAGATGGGAGGTATTCAGTGACACAGTAGAACACAATTAGATCACACACCTAATCTTGTGCCCTGGGGAGAGATTCCACAGGCTATTTCTGAAGATTCAAAGCAGTGCCCACACAACACGATCGCTTGTCTACCTGTAGTTTTATATTTTTCTCCTTCATCTCACGTTTTTTTTTTTACTTGAATGTATGTCATAATATATATATATATATATATATATATATATATATATATATATATATATATATATATATATATATATATATATTTGTTCCAGAATAGCTGGAGCCCAGGTGCCATAGCTTAGTAGAAAATAAACGCTGGACTCCTCGTAGAAAGAATTTAATTCCGACGTTTCAAACCCGGTCCAGGGTTCGTCTTCAGTGATATTTCTTTTTACTGTTAATCTTCAATCATAACTTGACTACAAGAACATTCCATCAGATGAATAAAACCTCATAACAGTGGCCATAATAAAATACGTGAGTGGCATTAAAAAAATGGATCTATTAGGTTAATTGAGTTGGGTTTCAACCCTCTGGTTCTCAGTCATGATTTTCAACTCTCAATAGACTCTTCTGTGTCTCGTCCAATGGTCCCATGAAGCGCCTTCGAACATCAAAGAAGACTAAACCTTTTATGTGACGTCATCTATCTATTTTCGGAAATTTACGTCATCTTCCAAAAAAGGAAATGATGTCATAGATTCGTCATATAACTTTGTCCTTGGAGTTCGAGGGCGCTTTCGGGGGATTTTACTGCATTCTGCAAACCACCTCGACAGAGAATGCTATCACTGGCGACCATCTTTACACCTGACTACGGAGGCAAGGATACCCCAGTATTAACACAGTCACACATAACACTTTCATTATATTAACACATTCTACACGTTCTTCTTGGTTTTGACAAATTATTCTAACGACAGAAAGTGATATTTGACTTGAGGTGATCACCAATACGTCGGGCCACTGTTCGTCCCTTGTTCTACATGTATTTAACGATTATCAGAGACACTCCGAGGCAGTGACGATTAAGAACTTTTAACAATTAATGCCAACAAAATGAATTACCAATAACATTAACCTTCTATCCAGTGATCGTTTACAAATACACAACTGAATGCAATCATCACGCTTTGCGTGCATTTGTTCTGAAAAAAAAAAGAAAAAAAAAATTGTTCTGTGTGTATCAAGTACACGTTGCCCGGCGGGGAGCTGGGAGCAATTCGCCACATTTTCGACAAAAGACTTGGAGCGAATTTCGCTGGTCCCCCCCCCTCCCCCCCGCCTCCTTGGCTCTCGCGTGCTTTGGCACTGACGTCATCTGTCCCTTTGCTTGCTTGCCTCCTCATTACCTCTTCCTTCATCAATACCCTTTGCTAGTAATTAAGATTAATTGAACCATTCACTAGACACCAAGCTTGTAGGTACACGTACTCATCAATTCACTGATTCATTTATTCATCTTTCCATGTGCCTACTTACTCGTGTAGTCATTTATCTACGTATGTATCTGCCTATTCATTTTGTAATTTATTTATATATAAAGAAAATCAATTATCTAAATACTCAT
>NC_134795.1:54101905-54111905 GCF_046742065.1 Oratosquilla oratoria
GCTTTCAGGCATCAAGAGAAGAATCCGCCACGGCCCACACGGCGTAGCCAACGCCATCTCTCGGCAGGTTCAGTCGTTTGGTTCTACGCGAGCAAAGCGTTACATCTGAAGCACCCATCTTTCCTATCTTTCGAATGCTGTTTCTTGTTACCGTGACATCACTTCTTTGCTATGCCATATCTATCGTATAATTTTCCAAGTAGTATCCCATGTTAAGTAACCCATTTATACCGTCTACTGAACTTATTTTGCCACTTAGGTCGTTAGAATTAGTGGCAGTGTAATGTAGCTTCATATCGTCACGAGATTCAACTTTACGCCTTATGTAGCCAAAGGAAAGCTGTTGATGCGGGCTAAACGCTGTTTACGGCCAAGGATTACAGCAAACATTTGGCTTTATAAGGTATAGACCATTTTGCTGTTTTCTTTCGGTTAAGATAGTGTAGCAAACGATAGGATAATCTAAATATGTGAGAAATTCATTCGATGAGTTTTATACCTCTACTAAGCAGTTTTGACACATATGGGCTTAAAGAATGAAAATTGTAACCACAGTGCTGAAGAGATTAACCCTTAAAAGCCCATTACACAAAATTAATCCCCATTCTATCTCACTCAGAGGGTATTCACATTCGGCAAATGATGAGCCTACTCTTCCCAGACCTCCGTCATCACTACTTCATCATCATCATCATCATCATCATCATCATCATCATCATCATCTTCATCATCATCGTCATCATCATAATCGTCGTCATTATCATCACAATCGTCGTCATCATCATCATCATCATCATCATCATCATCATCATCATCATCATCACCATCATCATCATCCTTAACCTCTTCCTCCTCCTCCTGCTTCTCCTCCTTTTCCTCTCCTTCTCCTTCTCCTTCCTCTCTTCTCCTCCTCCTCACCTCCTCCTTCACCTCCTCTTCCACCTCCTCCACCTCCTCCTCCTTCTAATCTTTCACTACCCACCCCCTCACCCTCTCACCCGCTCCTCCTCACGTCAGATAAGATCGCCGCGAGTATGGCTAGACGTGATCGTGATGACAATTTAAGCGTTTCGGAGCCAGCGTGGAGTAGCAATGAGTTTAATGATGGAGCCACGCTAATCTCGACAATACCTGCTCTAAAACCTTTGACGTAATAAAGGTCATACATACATACATGCATACATAAACAGATACACACACACACACACACACACACACACACACACACACACACACACACACACACACACACACACACACACACACACACACACACACACACACACACACACACACACACACACACACACACACACACACACACACACACACACACACACACACACACAGGTGGAAAGGGATAGGATCAGTACATGTTAACGTAGTAAAGCTTGATTATAAACAACAGAAAATGCATTTGGTGAAGAAAAAAAACTCTCAGTTCTGGGCCATGGTGTCCGCATGCTTTACGCATTAGCAAAAGATTACCAAGAGTACTCCGGTATCCAAGAGTACTAAGAGGAGACAATAAACAAATTCCTTCTTAAGTCCTGCGTTAAATATCCACGGAATTTATGTCATTCGTACATCTATTACGGCCGTTTTATTCAGCTAAAAAGCAACCCCCAGATCTAAGGGTTTAAAAGTTATCTTAACCTTTTGACTAACTCGACTTGTATGATTATCCTGTCTGCCGAGGGACAATTCTATTAAGGCTGAATAAACTTAGTGTGGGGGCGGAAGAGGAGAAGAGGATTACAAAGGATTACAAAGGAGGAACGACAGGAGACCTTTTGGTCTATAACTAGGTCGGATGCAAAAATATACATATATATATAATAATGACAAATAAATAAATTAATAAATAAATAAATAAATAAGAATTATAGTAATATAAATAATGATAAATAAAATCAATAAATAAATGCATAGGTACAGTTAGATAATAAACAAACAGATAAATAGTAAATAATAATAAATTAACAGATAAATAATAATGAATTAAAATCACCCAAATAATAATAAACAGACAAATAATAACAAACAAATAAACAAATAACATAAAATAAAATAAAATTCTCTTTTGGTAGACGTCCATCTCCAAAATCCCAAGAGACACAGAAGAGGAGACCCAGAAAGCCTCAGAGAGAAAACACGACGAGACAGACCCACAGAAAGAGAACACAAGCGCTCGTTTGGGAAGTCGAAGGACACAGGGTATTTTATTTTTGTAACCGAAAGACACAGCGGCCGTGAGCGTGACAGGCAACAGGTGGTGGTGGTGACCTCATGATATGACCTTGTCTCTTGCATCTCCTTGACATATACCTCCTCCCTCCTCCTCCTTCTCCTCCTCCTCCTCCTCCTCCTCCCTCCCCCCTCCTCCTGTCGTTTCCTTCACGGGACACCTCTTCCCACGTGCCTCTTCCTATTCGTAATTCCATGCGGAACTTCCTATCTCCATCAAGTACTTCCTAAACACACGTGACATCTTTCTGGTACTTTCTTCGTGATCTGTGAAGCACTTCTTCCACGCTTTATACCTCAGTCACACCAAGCTTACGACCTGTTTCCAACCTCCTTCGACGGTGAAACTTTTGTTTCTCTCATGGTTAGCGCCAGGTGGTTATTTCATATTCATCTTCATGACGGAGGAGATTCATTCCAATTGCATTACTGTCTTGAATTCTTTTCATAAACAGAGGAACAACACAAATCAGCCTGGTCGCCGGTGGTCGGAAACAGGTCGTAAGCTTGGTGTGACTAGGCTCTTAATTACATAGTACGTCCTTTCGTATTTCCACTTTCCATTTTGTACAAACCACGTGGCGTGGAACACACGTTGTCTCACCCACGCGGTTAGACCTGACGCGCCAGCCACACACAATGCGACCCTGCTTGACCCGACCTAACCTAATGCAATGCAATTATGTAATGTCTAGCATTTCTTATGGGGATAAAATCTACCTTGCTAACCCATATGTCTCGTGCTAGAATCGTTAATTGAGCCACATTGAGAACCTGATATTTCTAGTGTTCCTTTTAGATTTACCAATTCATACGCCAGTCTAGTATTCCTTGTGGAGATTGAGTCATATTGTCTAGTTCTTTCAGAGCGATGGAGGACGTTTCTTTTGGCCAACGCAAGATAATTTCGTTCAGATATAGTAACCCATTGATGAACAGAACTGATTTTTGTGTATATCTTTTTAGCCTGCTGGGACTTACGATTTATTTTAACTAATTTATTTATTCATCTATTTGTTTAATTTCTTTTTATTATTATGTATCTACCTATTCATTTATTCGTTTATTTATGAATTCATTAATACATTTACTTATTTTGTTCCAGTATTCATCGATCTATTTGTCTTATTTATTAAAGTGAGAGGTATAAGACCATCTATGAGGTCAACACTTGGACTACATTGATTTATGTTCCCTCTAACACACTGGATTTCCCGCTTATGCATTCGCTTGTACCAGTATCTCCTCGGACTACTTTCCCTGACACCCTGAGTCTTGGCACTGGCCGCTTAGGCGCTCACCAGAGTAGTGCATGGCCGCTACGCATTTCCGCATTGCGGAACTTTCCCATGAGGCCCGTCTTTTCGGTAACTCGTTTCCCTTATTTTCTTTCTTTCTTTCACCTGTTCATTCATTCACTCTTTCATTTTTTTTTTTTTTTTTTTTTTTTACTTATCTATTCACCTGTTAGTCTGGTTAGTTGTTTATTCAGTTCTGCATACTTGTAAGACCGCCAAAATAACGTTAAATAGACAAATAGATAAGAAAAAGAGATAGAAAAAAAGGCAAACAAATGAATAGATAGATAAATAAATGAATACAGATAAAAGTGAATCAGTTCATAGATTAACAAGTGCATGAATATAGATAACAATAAACAAATAAACATACAAATAAAACAAAAACCGAAGAGCGTGCTCGTTCGAACTCGAGTTCCGGTGTTTTAGAGCCTCTTTTCGAAAAACTCTAAGTCTTACACAGGTGCTACTTGTTTCACCTTTCGTCCCTCTTCGTTGTTCTACACAGCTTCTTCTCCAGCTTTCCGCTCGTTCGAACTCGAGTTCCGGTGTCTTTTCGAAAGACTCGAAGTCTTAGACAGGTGCTACGCGTTTCGCCTTCCGTCCCTTTCCGTTGTTCTACACAGCTTCTTCTCCAGCTTTCCGCTCGTTCTAACTCGAGTTCCGGTGTCTTTTCGAAAGACTCGAAGTCTTACACAGGTGCTACGCGTTTCACCTTCCGTCTCTTTCCGTTGTTCTACACAGCTTCTTCTCCATCTTCCTGTTACCCAACATCCCCCAACCAACTACCTTCTCCTCTCCGTTCTTCGCGCCTCACATTCCAATCCTCTTATTTGTTTCGTTATTTCTTCTTCACCCCCCTGATGTTCTCCTTAGCCTTCCTCTGGTCTCGCCCTCGTATACCCATTCATTCTTCTTTTGTTTTTGTTTTTTGTTTTTTCTCAGACACTACGAGGATGTACCACGTGGCTCATTACTAATTATACTAATGACCCCCAGTTATCTTCGTGGACACAACCGGAGAGTCTACTGCCGACACGCTTCGTCATTGTAAAACTCATCGGAAAGGTATTGTAAGCGGCTGCTCAGAGCCCTTACGGCGGCCAGATTCTTTTTTATTTATACATTACATCGAACGCAAAAGATTAAAACTCCATCGCCACTCTGCAAGGGAAAAGTACCTCTACCCCCCGAATCGCACCAAGACGAGATCTCGCTTGCTCTCCTCCTTGGCTCGCCATGTGGGTTGATCGCGTCACAGCGACACGATTAAGTGGGCACTACACACCCCACGCGCCCTACCGCACCTTCTTCATTTTCTCCTCTTAACACCTTCGCTATAATAACGTTCTTTATACATTTTAATCTGGCTAACGTAAGGTGATTTTTACTAACCTTAGGGCTAGATCACGTGGTCAGTGAAACTTTTGGTTCAAAGATACACATTATAGACTTTATTCTGGCTAACATCAGACGATTTTCTTCAGTTTAGGATAATACCCCTTTGCTGAGGAGACTAAGATATTATTACTCTTTTTCCCATCTCACTTTCATAATTTTGTTTCTTCAGCCATAGATATTCAAACCTAGAAGATTTTCTTTGAAAGATTCATTTGCTTGTTACGAATGACTTGTTATTTTTAATCGCATTATCTATTCAAATTTTTCAACCTCTTATTCCTCCTCGTTTATAACAACTTATATTTAATATCATTCTTTATTCTTCACTTATATTTATCTCATTTATCTTCACATTTTCTTCAACCCTTTTTGCTATCCCAATGATTTATGGTCTTCAACCTTGTGTCAATTCTTCATCTGTCCACCCAGATGTCTTCTTTCCGTTCTTCAAAGCTTCTGTCTCCGGAAAGGTCCTCCTGGGCCCTGGCCCTGCATTCTTTAAGCTCTCCCTCTTTCGTCTTTGTCCTCGTCCTCGCCTCTCCAAGGCTCACCTCTTCTGTTAGTTTCTTCCTTTCTACTCCCCTCCACCTCCCACGCGTTCTCTCAGTCTTGTCACTTCCCAGTCTATACCTGAGACGTGACTAACTATGAACGCCTTGTCGGAATTTGGAGCTCCAAGAACCTTTGTCCTTATTCCCGCTGACTCCCTGGCGGAACTTGAACCCCTATCCATCTAGCTCCTTGCCTCTAGACATCTATGATCCAGTCACTTGGCCACCGCGCTCCCTATCTGATTAAAAAAAGAAGAAGAAGAAGAAGAGAGAGAGAGAAGAAGAAGAAGAAGAAGAAGAAGAAGAAGAAGAAGAAGAAGAAGAAGAAGAAGAAGAAGAAGAAGAAGAAGAAGAAGAAGAAGAAGAAGAAGAAGAAGAAGAAGAAGAAGAAGAAGAAGAAGAAGAAGAAGAAGAAGAAGAAGAAGAAGAAGAAGAAGAAGAAGAAGAAGAAGAAGAAGAAGAAGAAGAAGAAGAAGAAGGTCATCCCTGTCCTTTCTATATTTTGCACCTTCTGGGTCCCATGCGCCCACTCCTCCCTATGTCCTCGCCCATAACCCCCCACCGCCCCCCACGTTCCCCTCCCAACCCCCTAACCCCCCAACCCTTGGCTCCAACTGGCACCGCCTTTCCCTCTTAAGGCAGCTCGGCGCCAAGAGGCATAATAGACCGCTATACTAAACTTGACACATTCCTTTCTCCCCTTTTTCTAACCTCCTCTCTGGTGTCTTTCACACTATCTTTGACCAGTTTTCACTCCACTTTGACAGTGTTTAATCCCTTTTCTCTCGAATAGGCGTCGCAGAGATGAATTGAATAGTCTGATGGAAGTCAAATAAAAGCTTTCGTTACCAAGAAGGTGGCAAGGTGATGAATGAAATAGAGTAACGACGGTCAAGAATAAAAAGGAAGGGATCACCCGGCAAGGAAGGAGACATGATATCTGAATACTGAGCATTCACACATCCTTAACACTTCATAGGTTCTGTCTAGCCGCCTTAAAGGGAAATTATCTAAGTGATCAAAAGAATACCCCCAAAGCAAAGGACTTTTTTTTTGGGGGGGGGGAATACTTTAGAGGTTAAGGAGGAAGATTTTTTTTTTTTTTTTTTTTTGTAATTTACATTTCTTAAGGAGGAGGACAGAAGTGTAACCGCAATTCTAGGCCCGAGAATAAGGAGGGCCAATGTCAGAAAATGGCCCTTTTGAGATAGGCCTACCAGGGAACTGGAATTACACGTTAATATCAGTGCTCTAACGGCAAAGTAGGTGGAGCGATTGGGAAGCTACACGGGCACCCTGTTCTGAGCCAAAGACAGTCAGAAATCAGTCAGAAATCAGTCAGAAATCAGTCAGAAATCTTTGTGCTAGAACGGTCAGTGTCTTGATATCTCAAATGGGCCATTTTTGACGTTGGTCCTTCTTGTTCTTGGGCCTAGAATTATAAGTCAAAGTTTGCCTTGCAAATTCCGGATCTGGACAAGGCGTAAACTAAGCGGAGAAAAAAAGTCATTCGAGTTTAAATAAGGTCATTCGAGTTAGAAGAGCAAGTTCGTTCTAGTTATATCAGAGTCAGGTGACTAACTAGACACGTGGGAACTAGGGAAAGTCCTTGGACAAAGGCCCCTGTAAATAACGTCATTCGAGTGAGAAGAATAAGGTCATTCTAGTTGAATCACAACATGTGACTAACTCCAAAGGACTACAAAGGATTACAAAGGCGGAGCATGACGAGAGGAGACCTTTTGGTCCATAACTAGGTCAGGAACTAGGCATGTGGGAACTAGGAGAGTCGTTGGAGAAAGGTCATTCGAGTGAGAAGAATAAGGTCGTTCTAGTTGAATCACAACATGTGACTAACTCCAAAGGACTACAAAGGATTACAAAGGCGAAGCATGACGAGAGGAGACCTTCTGGTCCATAACAAGGTCAGGAACTAGGCATGTGGGAGCTAGGAGAGTCCTTGGACAAAGGTCATTCGAGTGAGAAGAATAAGGTCGTTCTAGTTAAATCACGGTAGGTGATTTACTAGACACGTGGAAGGTAGGAGAGTCTTTGAACAAAGGGCCATGAAATAGGCTGAGAATTTTTATGTAGAGCAAGCGGGTCTGGCAACAGCTGAGGATCATTGGATCAAAGTAAATGACTCGTGTAACCGCAAAATGCCGAAATGAGGCCGATTCCGACTTAACTCGGCCGGACATAGGATAAAAACAACGTAATGGTAAGTATACAGTAGACTTCCTAAAAGAGAGAGAGAGAGAGAGAGAGAGAGAGAGAGAGAGAGAGAGAGAGAGAGAGAGAGAGAGAGAGAGAGAGAGAGAGAGAGAGAGAGAGAGAGAGAGAGAGAGAGAGAGAGAGAGAGAGAGAGAGAGAGAGAGAGAGAGAGAGAGAGACTTTTTTGTCGAATCTTCTCTCTCGCGGATTATTTCGAGGTCTGTGAGTCACTGTAATGAGAACGATGAGACTTTTCCTTAAAAAAAAATGTAAGATTAATCCATGCACGATAGAAAAATGGTGAAACCAATTCTTCGAAAATTTTATCCGGAAAAAAAAAAAAAAAAAAAAACAGAAATGACCGGTAACGACTCACCAATGTAAGGCTTTATGCATAGTTCTCGCTGTGGAGTCGACATTTTCGCTGCAAAATCATTCTCTTCTCTGGGTTAAGTGGAGTATCTTCCCTCGAGACCAAGACACGAAAGACCAAAAGTGAGACGCGATTCGAATATAGTGCAAGAAGTCCCTTGCCAACCAACATGACTCATTCCGTCGGACAAATTGCGTCAGAGTATGTCAATTCCGCCCTTGGCACCGTATCTTTCACGTTGGTCTCCTCGAGAGGGCTACGGGTCTAAGACTTAATCGTTTGTTGGGAACCCCCGAGCTCTTGGCGACTTCGAAGGACGTCCACGAGGTTTTTTAGTTCCACGAAGAAAACGAGGTCAGGTCACAGCGTCTTCTCTTCGGAGACACTAACGCCATATTACTCAAAGTAGTTTAAAGATTATGATAAAAGCCAAACTACTCATTCATCTTTAATCTTCGATGGATATTCACAAGGTTCTTTATTTCCACGAGGAAAACGAGGTCACAGCATCTTCTCTTCGGAGACACTAACGCCATAGCATTCAGAGTAGTTTAAATATTACGATAAAAAACAAATGACTCGTTCATCTTTAATGTAGAAAACGGTGACGAAGTGACGTCATTAAAAGTTCGCGTTTTCTATAACGATGCCCAGCTAACATAGACCAATTGTCGGAGACCACAGAATACGATTTTAGAAGTATAACGGAAGAGTGTATCCGTTTTACCTAAGTTCGTCACGACTCTAACAATGAAGGGGGCAGATAAGGTCTACTTCTGGTTAAAATATTTCATTCTATTCATCAATGTATGCATATTAGGGAGTGGGAAGACTCTTCCCTGACGATGATCAACACGAACCAAAACATTCCTTGTTTACCCCCTTTCCCCGGCTTCTCGAGTGCATGAAATTGCCTTTCCTTAGCAGGAGGGAGACAGAGAAAAGAAACAAAAATAATCTCCCTTTAGGTCCTTTGTTGTCATTAGTCACAAGCACCTCTACCCTTGGCGACAATATCCCACCAAAGAGGTGGATTTAGAAGTTTTTGGTAAAAGAGTTATCTAAAGAGGGAGGCAGGATAGAGGGAGAGTAGAAGTTGAAAGTGATCAGAATTACTTTTGTCACTAAATTCCCTAAATTAACATCTACATAAACCATGCAGTCAATGCCCAACACGAGGAAAAAATGTTCTTTTGAAACGAGTTATCAAAATGTTCAGCCATCTCTCCACTTTACCGACACAATACCAAGAACAGGGAACCTTTCATCCTCCCCATCAAATGTCTATCAAGAAGCAGATGAACCACATTTGTGTATTTACCATGAGGACAAGTGTAAGATGGAATAATAAGCTTACTCAGGTAAGACAGATAGTGCATATTCCATCCTCTCCATCAAATGTCTATCAAGAAGCAGATGAACCACATTTGTGTATTTACCATGAGGACAAGTGTAAGATGGAGTAATAAGCTTACTCAGGTAAGACGGAGGGGGCATAAATTTCATCCTCTCCATCAAATGTCTATCAAGAAGCAGATGAACCACATTTGTGTATTTACCATGAGGACAAGTGTAAGATGGAGTAATAAGCTTACTCAGGTAAGACGGAGAGTGCATAAATTTCATCCTCTCCATCAAATGTCTATCAAGAAGCAGATGAACCACATTTGTGTATTTACCATGAGGACAAGTGTAAGATGGAGTAATAAGCTTACTCAGGTAAGACGGAGAGTGCATAAATTTCATCCTCCCTATCAAACGTCTATTAAGAAGCAGATGAACCACATTTGTGTATTTACCATGAGGACAAGTGTAAGATGGAATAATAAGCTTACTCAGGTAAGACAGATAGTGCATAAATTCCATCCTCTCCATCAAACGTCTATCAAGAAGCAGATGAACCACATTTGTGTATT
>NC_134795.1:54116905-54119405 GCF_046742065.1 Oratosquilla oratoria
TCACGAGTCCAACACGTGATCCAAGACCATGGTGAATTACATATATATATATATATATGTACTGTATATATATATATGTATATATATTTATATATACATATATATATATATATATATATATATATATATATATATATATATATATATATATATATGTATGTGCGTAAGTAACCACTAGGAAAAGTAAACTAACGAAGCAGAGCGCTTTCGTATAATTACATCTTCAGTCCAGATGCACTGAAGATGTAATTATACGAAAGCGCTCTGCTTCGTTAGTTTACTTTTCCTAGTGGTTACTTACGCATTTGTGAACACGCTCCTAATGTTTTTATTGTATATATATATATATATATATATATATATATATATATATATATATATAGGCTTCTTTTCCTCTAACTTGAGGTGAAGCCCCGATGGGCTGGCACACAATCCCCGGACTAAAAATCTCTAAGCTTCGAATAACTTTCCTTCGTCTTGTTCACATAAAAAGTGCTGGCAACCGGCGACGGCTCCTCCTCTTCCTCCTCCTCCTCTTCCCCTTACCAACCGGCGAAACAGATACGTTTCCGCACTTATACGCCACAACAGTCGAACGTTTCTTCCAAGAGAGGTCACAGGAGCGTTGCCGGATACTGCGGGGTTGCCAGATTCTATTTAAGCTCGAATCAGCGGTTGGTGTCTATCATTGATGTATTTTTTCTAAGCAGTACACTTCACGTAGGATTTAGAAACAAGTACATAATCTAGGAATATATGTACATAATCTAGGAACATATGTACATAATCTAGGAATATATGTACATAATCTAGGAATATATGTACATAATCTAAGTATATATGTACATAATCTAGAAATATATGTACATAATCTAGGAATATATGTACACAATCTAGGAATATATGTACATAATTTAGGAATGTGTTAATCCCGCCCATATAAAAATGCTATACGGATAAGGTGGCAAAGAAGGACAAAGAAGAGGAGAACGTAGAGGAAGAGGAAGAAAAGGAGGTGCATGAAGAGGAGGATAAGGAGGAGAAGGAGGAGGAGGAGGAGGAGGAGGAGGAAGAGGAGGAAAATAAGGATGAGGACGAGGAGGTTCAACAAAAAGAGGAGGAAAAGGAGGAGGAGGAGGAGGAGAAGTGGAGACGAAGAAGAAGGAGGAGGAGAGGGAGAAGGAGGAGGAGGAAGAGGAGGAAGGGAGAGGAGGAGGAGGGGGAGGTGGAGGAGGAGGAGGAAGAGGAGAAAAAGAAGAAGGAGAAGGAGAAAGAGAAGGAGGAAGAGGAGGAGGAGGAGAAGGAGGAGGAGGAAAAGGAGGAGGAGGAGGAGGAGGAGGAGGAGGAAGAGGAGGAGGAAGAGAAGGAGGAGAAGGAGGAGAAGGAGGAGGAGGAGGAGGAGGAGGAGGAGGAGGAGGAGGAGGAGGAGGAGGAGGAGGAGGAGGAGGAGGAGGAGGAGGAGGAGGAGGAGGAGTGGCCAGGCGCGTCTGGTTGCATGCGGCCAGGTATAAATAGCGGGGGACCCACATGGCTTCTACTCCTCCCTGCAGCAGCCATCACCACGACCGCCTCCTCCACCGCCACCGCAACCGCCACCGCCACCGCGACTAGCACCATCAACGCCATCAAAGGTCTGAGATTTCAGTGACGCATAAATTGCGAATTCGTCATCAATATCGTTGCGTACACAGCAAACCTCGTTCATTGATAAGCAAGGTGAGAACGTGACGAAGGGAGGGAAGGGAGGAAGGGAGGAAGGGAGGGAAGGAGGAAGGGAGGGAAGGAGGAAGGGAGGAAGGGAGGAAGTAGAGGGAAAATCGAAGGAAGGGAGGAGGGGAGGAGGGGAGGAGGGGAGAAAGGGAGGAAGTAAAGGGAAGATCGGAGAAAGGGAGGAGGGGAGGAGGGGAGGAACGGAGGAAGGGAGGAAGGGAGAAAGGGAAGCAGAAAGGAGGCGAAGAAGAGAGGAAGGGAGAAAGGGAGGAAGAAAGTAAGGAAGATAGAAAGGAAGAAAAGAAGGAAGACATAATGGAGGAGTGCGCAGAGGTAAGGAAGAATGGAATGAAGGACGGAAGACGGGCAGGAAGAAATTAATAAGCAAGAAAGAATACGAGGAATGAAGAAAATGGAAAGAAAAAAGAAAACGATAAAAAGAAGGAGGAGGGTAGGAGTTGTAAAGAATAGTATTTTATATGCATATATATATATTATATATACATATATATATGTATATATATATTTGTATTATATATATATATATATATGTATATGTATTTACGTTGTAGTTCTTATTCTTAACCGTATTCATACGCAAATGCGTTAGTGCTACTAGTACTGTTTACCTGCAGTCACAAAAAATACATCCGCATGCCAATATTATGATGCACACACACACACACACACACACACACACACACACACACACACACACACACACACACACAGATGAAGGTAAAGAATCAACAAAATATAAGTGGAGTGTCTTCATATTATGATCCGACAT
>NC_134795.1:54126905-54134405 GCF_046742065.1 Oratosquilla oratoria
CAAAGTTTCTAAATGAAAAAACTGTGTTGATTTTTTTTCTCCATAACATATTATTTTATTCTTCGAAAAATGAGGATGACATAAGAAACGCAAGTGTAGAATATGAAGAAATTAAAGATTATTACGTATGAACATGAATAAAAAAAATAACGTGAATAGGAGAATACATAGACAATTTAATAAATAGTAAAGATAAAGTCGAATTCCATGGGTCTGTCTGGAAGATTGTGTGTGTGTGTGTGTGTGTGTGTGTGTGTGTGTGTGTGTGTGTGTGTGTGTGTGATTCACCTTGGTCTTGGATCACGTGGTGGACTCGTGATCGACAGCTATTTCCCTCCCGGGAGAGAGCTCAGAGCTCATGTACGACCGATCTCTGGGTCATGCTGTGACCTTACACGCACACACACACACACACACACCCAATTCCCCGTGTACGTGAGTGTGTAGTTTCTTTGTTCTTGTAAGGAGGATAGCCTCTGCAGAAATATTTTTTATAATAAAACAGTCATGATGAGAAGAAAAAGAATGGAAATATAAAGTTGGTATTCTATGTTTTGAAGATGAAGAAAAATGTCGAGCTTTCTGCCTGCAAAAAGTAAAATGGAGAATGGAGATTCATCATAGAAAACGTGACCAGTTTAGACACAGAAAACGAGTTATATCCGACTACGACAATAATAAACACGGCCATACTGCTATTTCACATATTTTCGCACGGAATGATACATAATGATAATAATAATTAAAAATATATATAATTTATCATTATCATAATATATCGCTGTGAAAGCAAACCTGATATTTTCAGTCACAATTCATTTGACCTTACAACTAGTTCAGTTTTAGTTTTGATTTGCAACCGACGATTTTAATCACACGACAAGATATAGTCTAGACAAAAATCTCACTCGACTCCAATCTGCCCTTAAACTGAAGAAAATCGCTTGGCATTAAAAACAAAAGAGAAAAAATATTATTTCGAACGAATCATACCTAGAACGAGGGCGGGAGAATTATATCAATTTTGTTTAATTTGTTGTGCGTTCGGGCATGAAGTCACGCAATCACAAAGGAAGTTTGTTTTACCAAAGGTTATGTATAGGGAAAGGGGAACCTCTCTCTGTGTGTGTAGGTGTGCGTGTGCATTTACCTTGTTGTATTTACCTAGTTGTATTTTGCGAGAAAAGAGCTATGCTCGTAGTGACCCGCAGTTATATCTTTCCTCATCCAATTCTTTCTTAAAATCATGTATAGTTTTAGCACTCACTGTTTTCGCTTTCGATTTGTTCCATGAATCTATTACTTTTTGTGGAAAGCTGTTCTTTTTCGGATCTCTTCTGTAACTGTCTTTCTTAAGTTTCTTCTCGTGTCCTCTTGTATTTCTTCTGTCCGATTGTGTGTGTGTGTGTGTGTGTGTGTGTGTGTGTGTGTGTGTGTGTGTGTGTGTGTGTGTGTGTGTGTGTGTGTGTGTGTGTGTGTGTGTGTGTGTGTTTGTGTGTGTCTGTGTAATTCACCATGGTTTTGGATCACGTGTTGGACTCGTGATCGTCAGCTATTTCTCCCCCGGAAGAGAGCTCAGAGCTCATATATGACCGATCCATGGGTAATACTGTGACCTTCCACGCACACACACACCCAACTCCCCGCCCACGAGAGTTGGAGTAACGACCCGCAGCGCAGCGATACTGAAATTGTGTGTGTGTGTGTGTGTGTGTGTGTGTGTGTGTGTGTGTGTGTGTGTGTGTGTGTGTGTGTGTGTGTGTGTGTGTGTGTGTGTGTGTGTTTTAAAGGAATGGTATCGCTTGCTTTTTGCTGGAAAATGGAATGATATATGCAAGGTCTCCTATGTCCATTGGATTTCCTTTACCTTCTCTATCGGTTCAATTAAACATCATTACCATCTTAGTTAACCTTAACATATGACTAAACTCTTTTCCACTTTCGCCTTTGGATTACATCTTACTGTTTATAATTTAATTTCGTTTATCTTTTAGACTACAAATGATTCTAGAACGATTCATCTACATTGTTCTTATTCGCTCCCTGTCTCCATCTTAGGTAACCTAAATAATTTGATTTCGTTTTATTTCTAGACCACATATGATTCTGTAACGATTCATCTATATTTGCACCAATTTTTCCTAATCACTATACTTATTTCAGAAGTTCAGCAGTCATGTTTTCAAAAAATCTTTAAAATTCAAGATTAATTCGTCCTCCATCTTCCTATCCATTAACACGGCCAACCTTAGAAAGATTTCAAATACGTGACTTCTTTTTAAAAACCTTTCAACTAAACATCTGAGGGATTTTCTCCTTTCTCCCTCGTCTTTTGAAAGGACGAATATAATTTTCTAGTTGCTTTCACTCTTTTCTTCGTCCTTTCAACAACCTCACTTTCTACGTCATGAGGGAACAGGTAATAGCTCGCTATCAATGTGGTTAACCTAGCAACTTTCACCGTCTGCACCACATAACCGCTATACATACATGTATATTATATATATGTATATATATATATATGTATATATATAATATATATATATATGTATATATATATATATATATATATATATATATATATATATGTAAATTATTATCTTTTTCAAGACTAATAATTGCCTCCTGAAAACGTTCAGGGTAATTAGGAACAGCCTCTTGTGATAAAGCACCATAAACGATACCCTTACAAATACTGAAGTCCTCAGCAGATAAATAATGGTTCTTTAAACTACAAAAAAAAAAAATATATATATATATATATATATATATATATATATATATATATGAATATATCCATAAACATGTATATGTACACATATAGACATGTGCATGCATATATATACATATACATTAAACTATATATCAATGAAAAAATAAACTTAAAAATATCACTAAACGCTCAACGTATGCACAAAACCTGACAGATCACAGCTGGCTTGCCATCCCCAGCTGGTTTAAGATGGCTTGAGTAGAAAGAACGTCAAACCTAAAGCTGTACACACTTTATCTACCATATCTACCCTTATACCCAAAGTCTACCAATCACACTGTGTTTCCTTGTATTTCCTTCTTTGTGAAATAATGCAGATTCATACTGATATGGTTTAATGTCCCAAACTCCTCCCATCAGAAGGCTAGGACGGTGCCCCTCACAGAGAACTTTGTAGCGTGGAATTTAATGAATCATACCCTTGGTACAACTTCGCCGGTGGCAGGATTCGAACCGCCATCCCCTCGACCTTCGCCGCAAGTAACGACGCCCTAACCCGCTCAGCCAAGGGCCGTATCACTCTGAACACATTCATATTAATTGCACAAATAAAACAAAAACAGGAACGTATTGACATTCGGCTGTTTAAACAAATGAACAGCGAGACTATATCGCTTTTGCAACTAATTCATTTAACATTGTGCAATTTGATAAAGGCCTTCTCTTACTTTCATTAATTTTACAAACCGTTGCAAGGAATAAAAGTATTCACAAGGGTGGCCATTGTTTTTTTGTTTTGTTTTTTTATACCTAATTATATCTGTCAACAAAATAAAGGGAGGAACTATTCAAAACAATGTAGTAGTTGATGGTTTTATTTCCCTGTCTATCTGTCATAATTAGGTATGTAACAACCACAATGACCAGTTTTACCTCATGTGGCTATTTCTACCCATTCCGACGATATTTTCTTTTTCTAAGAATAACTAAAATTTAAATGACTCCCGGCTGTCTTTTAATGAACCCGGGTGTATGTTTGTCCCCCCACTAAACCAGCAAAAAGGGACACGTGTGTAATAAAAGTTTTAACCGTTAAAGCGCCGCAGGCCAAGCACCCACGGCGCAGCCGTGGCTGACGAAGCCAGGTGCTTGTATTATAACTAAAGTTCGTTTTCCCCTCCTCACTCCAGTCTAGTGACTTGTCTTGATCTTCCTATAACGACAGACAATCCTCCTTATCTTTTACACGCTTCGTCAACTTGGCACCATCAACACATAGAATGGTCTAACGGTTTAACCCATCCATCATGTCATTAACCTAGATCGAGAACCTTACTATTACTATCACCGAACCCTAAATGGCTTCTGAACGGAACCTTTGGCCGTAACCGGTTCCCTGGGGGCCGCGGACTTTCTGTAAAAAGGATCCAGGACAATGGATTGAGTAATTGATTGAAAGTTATTCAACTGACCGATGTAGAAACACCCACACGAGTAAAACAAGCTAATTTTTTTTTTTTTTTTTTTTTTTTTCTGGTGTCTGCTTTGACCCGGCTACCCCCTTATTAGAGGGACGGAGGCCTGTGTAAACAGCATCAGACTACTTGGCACTTACAAGACTCCCTGTTTTAGGGCTGACAACACGTTAGTAAACAAAAGCTGGCAACATGTATCCGTACGTAAATTGACTGTTACCTAACACTTCACAGAAATACATACTTACGAGAAAGCTAATTAGTAAAACCTCTTCTGAAACCAACACATGAATGAGTAATTCTAAGAACGAAAACTATAACCCATTATAGTCGTAAGCTATCTACGTCATCATAGGAGTAGAACAAGTAGAACAACCGCTTTAATTTTGTATTTATGTTACAAGAAATACATTATAACAAATTTCGTTAAAATTCCTTGAGTAGTTACAACATTACAATTCAGAAAATTCCTTCAACCATAACGATTTCCTTTTCAAAAAGGGATACAAGAAGTTAATCTACTTAACCCTGCCACCGTAAAGTTAAGCTTCTTATCATCAATGGCTTAACTCCATTGGATTAAGGACTTTCAGGAACTACCAGAGGCCTGTATTCGTCCTAATATATTAGCAGATCCTTGTAAAATTTCCTTCAAACATACGGATTTCATTTCCAGAAGGGAACTGATGCTGTAAGCCAGCCAACCGCGTTATCTTAAAACCTAATCTCTTTATCAGTAATGGTTTAAATCAACTGGATCAAGGAGTTTGAGAAACTACCTGAGACCGCTGCGTCTCGCTGAGGTGTCAAGAGGTTTCTTCTGTTACCTGTATCTCAAGCACTGTTCGCTCTAACACTCCCTTAGCCTAAGCACTGTCCCCAGCAACACGCTGTACACTGTTCTCTAAGGCACTGCGTCTAAACACGGCCCTACTATCCCCCCCTCCTTCTCCCCCGCCCCCCTCCTTCGCCACCACCTTCCCCCCGACCCCTTCCTCACGCCCCCTACATGCCTGACCTTCCTTCTTCCTCCCACTTCTGAACTATACAAGTCTTTTTCCATTCCTCCCCTTCGTATTTGTATTCGTCTTTTCTCCGTTTCTGACCTTCCTCATCACAGACTCACACTTTCATTTACCCATCACATCTCCATTCATCCCCAACACCATCTACCTCCTCCTCCACTTCCTCCTCCTCCTCCTCCACTTCCTCCTCCATCTCCTCCTCCTCCTTCATCAACATCTTCTTATATTCTTGTCCTATTTCTTTTTTTTTTCCATTGTATGTTTCATTGTGTATTACATCTTATCTAAATAAAGAGTATTCCTCTTTTGGTACACAATAACCTATCACATCATTACTTCATCTCCCAAGTCAAGTAGTTCCGTTTCTGTGTAAAAATTCGATCAATTTGATATAGATGTTCATAATACTCTTTAAACAAATATAAAACTATAAACGAATAGCTAAGTAAATGAAAAAATATATACCGAAAATAGAAAATAATGGAGAAATATTTCGAACAAATTCTAAAAATCCTCGTCAGGAATGAAAAATATCTTTTGCGGGTTTGTCTTGTTCTCTGTCTTAATACTTTTGTGATTTTTATACTTTTGTGATTTTTTGTCTTCGCCTTCCGCGTGGCTTCAGACCCGTTCACCCTTGCTGGCGAGCCGAAGGACCCAACATCCTCTCCCCACAATATTTACCCCAACGTTTCTTCTGACTTATCCATGCCAGTCCTGAACCTTCTCCACTCTTTTTTCATTCTCTTTCTTTTCTCTTCTTTTTCTTCTTTCTTCTGATTCTCTTCCTCCTCCTCATTCCCTTCCTTTTCTTCTTCCATCTGATTCTCTTCCTTCTCTTGCTCCTACTCCTCCTTCCCTTCCTCCTACTCGTCCTCGTCCTTTTCTTCTTCCTTCTGATCATCTTCCTTCTCTTATTCTTCCTCCTCCTTCTCTTCCTTCTCCTCCTCTTCTCTTCCCCCTCCTCCTTCCCTTCCTCCTCCTCTTCCTCCTCCTCCTTCTCTTCCTTTCTCTTCCTCCTCCTCCTTCTTGTCCTTTTCTTCTTCCTTCTGATCCTCTTCTTTCTCTTACTCTTCCTCCTCCTTTTCTTCCTCTTCCTCCTTTATTTGATCTCCTCCATGTCTGGCGCCTTTACTCTCCCTATCTTCATCTCTCGCCACTCTCCTTCTCCTTCCTACTATCTGAGAAGGATCTGCCACTGCATTGGTTTGAGAAATCCTATGGTGTCTAGTTTGAATCTTTCCTAACAGATTATAGTTTCGTCTGTTGTTCTGGTGCTTTACCCTGTCGACATACTACTACTACTACTATTACTACTACCACCACTACTACTGCTACTACTACTACTATCACCACTACTACTTCTACCACCACCAACCACCACTGCTACTTCTACTATTTTTTAAAGCGGCTTCATTGAGGAATTGTATGGTGAAAGTAGTCACTACTACTACTACTACTACTACTACTACTACTACTACTACCACTACTACTACCACTACTACTACAACTACTTCTACTAGTACTACAACTACTTCTACTGTACAACTACTACTACTACTATCGCAATTTAATTCTAAGTAAGAATAATTAATCTACATCCTACAGTATAATCTCTAGAATCCTTCCCACTTTCACATTCAGAAAATGCGGAAAGTTGCCAAGATTATATAATGATTACCTCAAGGCAAAGAGCACCCTTCACATGAACGCATCAGAACACGGGACATAAGCCCCTTTAGTCCCGAAGCTGCCCTTCATCGTCTACACAATGGGGAATAAAAGTTCTGTAAACATGTTACCTGGACCAAAGGGTTCATTACTTAACCTTCATAGTAATTTTTTTTTTTTTTTTTTTTTTTTTTTTTTTTTTTTTTTTTAGGTTGTGCTCCTTAGTTACGAATGACAGCACGTCTATTGCCATAACGTGATATTTAAATGTGTTGCATCTCAAGCGGCGGCAGATAGTTCTATTCAGCTGAGGGAATTTTTTATATATATAATTTGCTTTTCGATATATAAGGAGTAAAAAAAAAAAAAAAAAAAATAATAAATAATAAATAATAATAATAAATAATAATAATAAATAATAATAATAAATAATAATAAATAATAATAATAATAATAATAATAATAATAATAATAAAAATAAATAAATAAATGAAATCTTAACCCGGACTCCTCCATCAGCACCGTGGACCCTGAAGACTTCAAGCTTCTTCTTCGGCTTCGGCGTCGTCTTCGTCCAACTGCCATTCACCACTTTAGCCCCTTTTCAACGCTTCCT
>NC_134795.1:54141905-54146905 GCF_046742065.1 Oratosquilla oratoria
CAACACACACATACGCACACGCACACACACATACACGCACACTACGAGTCGTTACTCCAACTCTCGTGGGCTGGGAGTTGTGTGTGTGTGTGTGTGTGCGTGTAAGGTCACAGCATTACCCATAGATCGCTCATATATGATCTTTGAGCTCTCTTCCGGGAGGGAAATAGCTGTCGATCACGAGTCCAACACGTGATCCAAGACCATGGTGTCTCACACACACACACACACAAAGGTAAGACATCGAACAACCACAGATTATAAGAGATAAACATCTTAGAGAATGTTTGGTCGATGGCACCTAAATGACTGCCACATCAAATAAACTCTTCATTGGCGTGGGTCTCCCACGATAAAACCTACTCTCTATGTAAACTGCAATTCTACGTCAGGATAAGAAAATGTTTGTGGGTCTGACCACGGGTAAACACTAGGCAACCCTGCTTTGTTTGTAAACATGTACGCGACGTACAAGCTAGCTGCACAGAATCGAAAATATATCAGATAAATCAGATAAATCTGGAGGTAAAAGTTACAGGTTTTGTTACAATGGATACTGTGCGATTTTATTCATCGTTGGACCATGAATATTATATATATATATATATATATATATATATATATATTTATATATATATATATATATATATATATATATATATATATATATATGTGTGTGTGTGTGTGTGTGTGTGTGTGTGTGTGTGTGTGTGTGTGTGTGTGTGTGTGTGTGTGTGTGTGTACCACGTTTCAATTTCTGCATGTTGGCCTCCTCAAGTCTCTCGATGATGGTGGCTTAGAATTAAAGTGAATTGTGGTTGATTAAAGTGTATATCTGTTCACTGGGACCCATTTAGTGTCATACATATATATGTGTGTGTGTATGTATGTGTACGTGTGCCCGTGTGTGTGCGTGTGTCTGTGTGCGTGTGTGTGTGTGTGTGCGTGTGTGCGTGTGTATTTATATATTCTTCACTTACTTTCCGTCCCCATTGTATGGAAAATGCACCTTTCACAAGAACGTTGACATTGCAAAAAAAGATAAGGAAAACCTAAAAGAAAAGAAATAAAGAGAGAAGGAAGAGAGAAATGAGTGGAAAAAGAGAAGAGAGCAGACTCCTCCGACACCGCAGGAGGCGCGCACGGGCGGAACGCTGGCGGATCGCTGGCGGAACAAAGGCGGAACGGAAACGGAACGGCTCAAGCGAGACATGACCAACCATTTGCCGGGTCGTGAGGCGAAGAGAAAAATAGAGATGGAAGAAAAAGGTGTGTGTGTATGTATATATATATATATATATATATATATATATATATATATATATATATATATATATATATTATCTATATATAATATATATATGTATATATACATATATTATATATTATATATATATATAATATATATATATACATATATACATAATCAACCACAATCCACTTTAATTCTAAGCCATCACCATCGAGAGACTCGAGGAGGACAACATGCAAAAATTGAAGCGTGGTACGGCCAAGGACTCGAACCCGGGATAGCACGTGACAATACACACACACACATAGACTATAGTCTACCAGTGTTTCTATCCCTATGGACAATCTCACCTCTATCGTGCGAGAGATAGATAGATTAGATAGAAAGAGGAAGAGAGGAAGGGAGATTGAGAGAGGGAGGGTGGAAGAAAGAGAAGAGGGGAGGGGGGTGGTAGATACTTAGGCCCTAATAGCGGATGCATGACAATGGAAAACGAGAGAAAAAAGATATATAGAAAATTCTGAACATAAAGAGAAATATAAAAGACAAAAAAAAAAAAAAAAAAATGCTATTCTAACTTTTCTTTCTGCGCAAGCGATGAGTAAGCAACAAGTGAAAACTTTAACAAAAGAAAAAAAAAAAAAGCCAATGACTGGGCTGTCCCTTTGTCATTAGGCTGTAACCTAGCCTAAGGTTGCCAACCTGGGGGTGCTGGGAAGTGATGCACACAAAAATCACATTGATATATGTATCATTGATTACCACCTAGTTGTGCATATTTGACTTTTTCCATGCTATTTTATTTTTCTAGGGTGTTCTTATTTCTTCTACAAACAATATTAATAACCGGTTTCAGTTTTAAGGAATCAAGAAAATAAATCATCAAACAGTACACTTCACTTTCTTTTATCCATCTAATAACAAGATACGCGTGCTGGACTGCTTAGCCATGACAACAGGGGGTGCTATGGTCGGAAAAAGTTGGGAAACGCTGTCTAGCCTAAGGTTGCCAACAACCTTTGGGTTCTCTAAAGGCTTTCCACCTTCATTGCGTGTTGCTTTGCAATAATAATCTGAGCGTTTCTGTCTTACAAATGGCCAGCTACACGGACATGACGCAGAGAAACTCGATTTCCCAGACACATTTCCTGTAGAAACAATGATAGCTTGAACAGCACCATCATCCTCTATAGGGCATGGACCTCCTACGACCATTTGCAGTATGGGAGTTTTGTCTGTAATTCAACTCTAATGACACAGATTGCAATCACCATTCGTGTTAATGGGTCCTTAACAAAGAACGCTTGAAATGACTTTCAATTCTCACTTCTACCATCTCTACGAGTTCTCCTTTTCGTTTGATATTGACGTAAGGATAGAAGCGCTGGTTATGTCCGACATAAAGTCAAATGGAATGCAGAGAGAGAGAGAGAGAGAGAGAGAGAGGAAAAGATTTAGAGAGACAGAGCGGAGAGAAAATAGATATATAGAGATAGAGAAAAAGATATATAGAACACTGACACGTGCATCTAAATCTGGTTTGCGAAACTACCGGGGAACACAATGAAAACAATAAAGAAACGCACGAGGGAAGAAGACAAAACTACAGATCCCGATAAAGATTGGACGAAAGCGGAGCTCACAGACATCCGCCCCGGGATCTTTGACCCTTAGCCGCTAATCACCAGACTCTCGCTTGCTCTCCCTCCCATGACCCAGCCTGACCTCGCTTAGCCCCGACAGTGACCTCTAATCCCCCGGGACTCCTGCTGCTAGGGTCGGCTTTGCGCTTAGACCCTTCGGTCAGGTGTACAACAGGTAATGAGGAAAGATGCGAGTCTCAAAGGCAAATGTTTGTTCTCTTCGTGTCTTCGAGAAACCTCTTCATCAATTGAACGAAATCGTCTGGAGCGTAGTGAGGTCATATGTATAGAATATGTCTACAAACTAAAGTGGAATAGAGGTGATTAGATGACCATAGTCTTTGGTCCTTTCATTATTAATGAAGACTAAGACTTTCCTAGTTATTAACTACTTTATTCAGTGGAAGAAAACCCCTTTTACCAAATTAAAAGGATAAAATATGAAAAGGATTATCATCCTCTTTCTTCTAAAAGATATATATATATATATATATATATATATATATATATATATATATATATATATATATAATATATATATAAAATGTGTGTGTAGGGGGGAAAATAGTATTGTAATGGATATACCGTCGACCTTAGATTTTGTTACTTACTCCCTTTAGATATAGGTGGGGGACAGGATGGAAAGGGAAGGGAGAAAGAAAGGAGAAAGGGAAGTGGAGGAAATGGGAGAGAGGGAGGAGAAGAAAAAAAGGGAAGAGTTGTGGAAGGGAAGGGAAGGGAAGGAAAGGGAAGGGAAGGGAAGGGAAGAGAAGGGAAGAGAAGGGAAGGGATTGGGAGGGGAGTGGTGCCTAGGAGAACAGAGGTGATATGACCAAAGGGGAGATGAAACTAAAGTAGAGGAGATGATTGAGGAGGGAATGGAGGAGGGCAGAGAAGAAACAAGGAAAGGAAGGGGATAGTAGGAGACGGTTGGTAATAGAAAACGGAGGACCTCGAATAGGTATCGCCAGATGGATCAAATGGTACTTGACGCGTGACTTCGGGAACCATTTGTAACGATTTCATAGAAAGGTTACACCACGTTTGTTTAATTTTCATTCGTATCCTCTGACGTTGAAGTCGTCTACCCGTTTGTTTGTAAGTCCTGACCCAGGTTCTTCACACACACGAGCTGCTAGGAGTTACTGGTTAACGATAAACAACTAAGAATGACATTTGTTCACTACGACACGATATAGCTGTTGCAAGACAATTTCGCATTATTTTCCTATGCTTAAAAACAACCATTATTTAGTTTAATAAAAAATAAATATAAAAAAACTACTATATCAAGCAACAACGCAGACAACTCCTACACAAATACATCAAAGAAAACTTGTAATGTAACAAAAAGAAAACTTGAAAAGGCTATAACAAAAGTAAATGTCAAAATCATGCAATCTAGACGAAACAATCGAGTAACTAAATCAGGATTCCAGATTCAGGTACCTAGCCCCTCAGGAAATGGGCGGAGACAAAGGAAATATAAAGGAAACTGTTTACTTGACGGAAATGTCCAGAGAAGAATTACGGCACAGAAACAGTTACTATCACGATTAAACTAAGTTTAAAAAAAAAAGGCACAATTACAGAGTTGCAACAATTCTTGAGAGTAACACAGTTATGCAAACATGAAAAAGAACAATCTTAAGAGAGAAAAAGACGAGTTTCATTCAAAAGATACCGACGAAAAAAGAAATAAAATGACAGGACGTTCACCGTTGTCTGGAAGGTGGAGGCAGAACCTGGAACAGAGGCTAGACAAGGCGAAAACAAGACAAGCCCTGAAGGTCGTGCCAGTGTGGGCGTCGGACAGGGAGGGGGCGGGTGAGGTGGTGAGGGGGAAGTGGTACAAAGGAAATGAAGAAAAAAAAAAGGTATCGGGAGGTAGTGACAGTTACACACACCTGGACTCACACAAGAGCACACGCGTGCACTTACACACACAATACACACATACATACACGCACACACACACACATATGTATATATATATATATATGTGTGTGTGTGTGTGTGTATATATATGTGTGTGTGTGTGTGTGTGTGTATTCACCTTGGTCTTTGGATCACGTGTTGGACTTCGTGATCGACAGCTATTTCCC
>NC_134795.1:54151905-54181905 GCF_046742065.1 Oratosquilla oratoria
TCGAATCAGCTACCCACTTACCAGTTTGCTTGTCAACGTGTCGCGTTGTCTTCATGGAACCGTCAGTGTCAGATCCATACCTTCGGATGTAATATGTCCTGGTTGATCCATCGGGCCTTTTTTCTGTTGTCTTCTCATACTGTTCAGCGGCGCCACGAGGAAGACGATCAAGATTGTCAACTTCTCGTGGAAGTCCAGTGTGTTCCAAATACCTTGGGTCTTTAGGATCTTTGGGAGATCTGATGTAGTACGTTCTCGTTGTACCGTCAGGCCTCTTTTCCGTTGTCTTTTTGTAGTACTCGGCAGCGCCGCGAGGAAGACGATCAAGATCATCGACTTCTCGTGGAAGTCCAGTGTGTTCGACATACCTTGGATCTTTGGGATCTAAGGGGGATCTGATGTAATATGTTCTCGTAGAACCGTCAGGCCTCTTTTCCGTTGTCTTTTTGTAGTGCTCGGCAGCGCCGCGAGGAAGACGATCAAGATCATCGACTTCGCGTGGAAGTCCAGAGTGTTCGAGATACCTTGGATCTCTGGGATCTAAGGGAGATCTAATGTAATATGTTCTTGTAGAACCGTCAGGTCTCTTTTCCGTTGTCTTTTTGTAGTGCTCGGCAGCGCCGCGAGGAAGACGATCAAGATTATCGACTTCGCGTGGAAGTCCAGTGTGTTCGAGATACCTTGGATCTTTGGGATCTAAGGGGGACCTGATGTAATATGTTCTTGTAGAACCGTCAGGCCTCCTTTCCGTTGTCTTTTTGTAGTGCTCGGCAGCGCCGCGAGGAAGACGATCAAGATTATCGACTTCGCGTGGAAGTCCAGTGTGTTCGAGATACCTTGGATCTTTGGGATCTAAGGGGGACCTTATGTAATATGTTCTTGTAGTACCGTCAGGTCTCTTTTCAGTAGTAGGCTTATAATGGATGGCAGCATCCCGAGGAAGACGACCAAGATCATCAACCTCGCGTGGAAGACTAGAGTGATCCAAATAGCTTGGGTCTTTCGGATCTACAGTGGTCCTGATATAATACGTTCTTGTGGTGCCGTCTCTCAACTTCTCCGTGGTGCTTCTATAATGAATAGCAGCGCCACGAGGGAGACGATCAAGATCGTCGACTTCACGTGGAAGACCAGAGTGTTCAAGATACCTTGGATCTTTTGGTTCTAATGGTGATCTTATGTAGTATGTTCTTGTCGTGCCATCTGGTCTCTTTTCCGTTGTAGGCTTGTAGTGGATGGCAGCGTCACGAGGAAGCCGATCAAGATTGTCGACTTCGCGTGGAAGGCCAGTGTGTTCGAGGTACCTTGGGTCCTTCGGATCAACAGGAGACCTAATGTAATATGTCCTTGTTGTGCCATCTGGCCTCTTTTCCGTTGTAGGCTTGTAGTGGATGGCAGCGTCACGAGGAAGACGATCAAGGTCGTCGACTTCGCGTGGGAGATCGGTGTGTTCTGCGAATCTTGGATCTCTTGGCTGACGGTTGGGGTCGTGAGGATCTCCCGGTTGACGACCCACTTCACGAGGTTCGCTTGGTTCACGACCTGGTTCTCGAGGCTCACTTGGTGCACGGCCCGGTTCTCGAGGCTCACTCGGCTCACGGCCTGGTTCGCGTGGTTCACTAGGCTGACGGTCAGATCGTTTTGGTTCGCCAATGGGTCTTCCATCGATAGTTGATGGTTCACAGGGATGGTCTTTCTTGACGTAATATGTTCTTGTGGTTCCATCAGAGAGCCTTTCTGTGATGTATTCCCATCTACCCGAAGTCTTTCGATACACGGCTTCAGTATGAGGTTGGAGTCTGTGTGGTTGTCCAGTTCGACTCGGAACTTCCCATGTATCAGTGTGATAGAATTTGGAGTGGTCCACGTGTCCAGGTTCCCTTGGGGTAGTATATGTAGGCTTTCCTGCAGCAGGTTCGTAAGGATCTCTACGAACGTACTGCGTCCTCGTAGAACCATCAGGAAGTTTCTCAGTGATATATTCCCAGCGACCAGGCTCTCGAGGTTCGCTTGGTTCGCGACCAGGTTCTCGAGGCTCGCTTGGTGCACGACCAGGTTCTCGAGGCTCGCTTGGTGCACGACCAGGTTCTCGAGGCTCGCTTGGTGCACGACCAGGTTCTCGAGGCTCGCTTGGTGCACGGCCAGGCTCTCGAGGTTCACCTGGTGCACGTCCAGGTTCTCGAGGCTCGCTTGGTGCACGCCCAGGTTCTCGAGGTTCACCTGGTGCACGGCCAGGTTCTCGAGGCTCGCTTGGTGCACGTCCAGGTTCTCGGGGCTCGCTTGGTGCACGGCCAGGCTCTCGAGGTTCACCTGGTGCACGACCAGGCTCTCGAGGTTCACCCGGTGCACGACCAGGTTCTCGAGGCTCGCTTGGTGCACGTCCAGGTTCTCGAGGCTCGCTTGGTGCACGACCAGGTTCTCGAGGTTCACTTGGCTGACGCCCAGGCTGGTCTCGTTTGACGTAATGAGTCCTAGTGGAGCCATCGGCGAGCCTTTCTGTAATGTATTCCCAGCGGTCCGACACCTTCCGATAGATTACCTCTGAACCTGGTTCCTTTCCGTATGGCTTTCTTGAACCATCATCTGGTTCACGTGGCTGGCGACCTGGTTCTCGAGGTTCGCTCGGCTGTCGTCCTGGTTCTCGAGGCTCACTCGGCTGTCGTCCTGGTTCTCGAGGTTCACTCGGCTGTCGTCCTGGTTCACGACCAGGTTCTCGAGGTTCACTTGGCTGACGACCAGGTTCTCGAGGTTCACCTGGTGCACGACCAGGTTCTCGAGGTTCACTTGGCTGACGACCAGGTTCTCGAGGTTCACTTGGCTGACGACCAGGTTCTCCAGGTTCACTTGGCCTACGATCTGGCCTTTCCGGTTCACCAGGCAGACGCTCAGCCTCCCGAGGTTCTCTTGGTTCACGGCCTGGCCTTCCTGGTTCACCTGGCTGACCTGGTTCTCGAGGCTCACTCGGATGACGACCGGGTTCTTGAGGTTCACCCGGTTGTCCAGGTTGTCGTGGTTCGCTTGGCTGACGACCTGTCTCTCGGGGTTCACTTGGTTGACGACCCGGTTCTCGTGGTTCCCTTGGTTGACGCTTAGTGATAGGCCTTCCGTCAATCGTGGTTGGTTCATTGGGACGTTCAGGGGCGTAGTCTCTCTTGACGTAATGCGTTCGTATAGAACCATCACTAAATCTCTCGGTGATGTACTCCCATCGTCCGGAAACTTTTCGACTGATGACCTCTGAAGACGGTTTCTTGTCTTTTGGTGCTTTTCCATCATCTCGCGGTTGGCCTGGACGGTCACCAGGGCGATCACCTGGGCGGTCACCTGGGCGATCACCTGGGCGATCACCTGGGCGATCACCTGGGCGATCACCTGGGCGGTCACCTGGGCGATCACCTGGGCGATCACCTGGGCGATCACCTGGGCGATCACCTGGGCGATCACCTGGGCGTTCACCTGGGCGGTCACCTGGGCGGTCACCTGGGCGATCACCTGGGCGATCACCTGGGCGAACACCAGGACGGTCACCTGGGCGGTCATCAGGGAGGTCATCAGGGCGGTCACCAGGACGATCACCAGGGCGGTCACCAGGACGATCACCAGGGCGGTCATCTGGACGATCACCTGGGCGAACACCAGGACGGTCACCAGGACGATCATCAGGGCGGTCACCAGGACGATCACCAGGGCGGTCATCAGGACGATCACCAGGGCGGTCACCAGGGCGGTCACCAGGACGATCACCAGGGCGGTCACCTGGGCGAACACCGGGACGGTCACCTGGACGATCATCAGGGCGGTCACCAAGACGATCATCAGGGCGGTCACCAGGGCGGTCACCTGGACGGTCACCAGGACGATCACCAGGGCGGTCACCAGGACGATCACCAGGGCGGTCATCTGGACGATCACCTGGGCGAACACCAGGACGGTCACCAGGACGATCATCAGGGCGGTCACCAGGATGGTCACCAGGGCGGTCATCTGGACGATCACCAGGACGGTCACCAGGGCGGTCACCAGGGCGGTCACCAGGACGATCACCAGGGCGGTCACCGGGACGATCACTTGGACGATCAACTGGACGATCATCAGGGCGGTCACCAGGGCGGTCATCTGGACGATCACCAGGACGGTCACCAGGACGATCACCAGGACGATCACCTGGATAGTCACCAGGCTGTTTAGGATAACGATCATAATCTCTGGGCTTCTCATCGTCCCGAGGCATGTCCGAGAGAGTGAAAGTGGTATCAATGTATCGTGGGTCTTGGGGCTCCCTTGGGTCCCGTGGTACCCTTTCAGTCCTCTCGGTATCTGTAGGTTTTTCAGGTCGGTGAGGATGTTCGGCATCTGAAGGTTCTCTAGTATCGTTAGGTTTCTTTGGCTCCTGCCCTGGTTCTTTAGGTTGACTTTTGGGTCCGAAGTAGATTGAATAATTGCCATCACCACCGCCACCTTCTGGTTTGACTGTGGTTGTGTAGTTGTACGTGACAGAAGGTTTGCTGACCCTCTTGGTGCAACGCGTGTAGACATAAGAATGGAGTAGGGTGTCCTCAACGTCTCTGATATCTCTCTCTGGTGTGGTGCGCCGCCGTCGAGAGTCTCCTACTGGACGCATGTAGCTGGGGACTGAGCTAGTGTTAGAAATGCCAGATAATGACTGCATACTGTAGGTCCATTTATCTAGAGCTTCCTCGGATGTTACGCTATGAGGACGCCTTGAAGGCTTCTTGTAGCCGGGTTTTCTGTGGTCAGGATGATCATAATCGGGTGTTGTTTCCCGTGTTGATGACCTATCTGGAGTTTCTTTGCCAGGCGATCTACGAAGATAATCTTTAACTGGAGTCCTTCTGGGTTGATCCCTCTTCGGGGTTTCGGTGGGTTTTTCTCTGCCTGTAACTGTCTTCGTCCTTGGTTGTTTATCAGGTGTTGTTCTTGGCTCCTCTGGTTTCTTGTGTGGACTAGTACCCTTCGATATCCTCCTTGGTTGCCTAGTGACCTCATCGGGCTTATCTTTTGGTTTCCTCACGTCTACTGGTTTTCTTCCCTTTGGTTCATCAGGCCGCTTTTTGGAAGGTTCACGATCACGTGTTGTAGAGTCTGGCTTTCTGTCCTTTGGTTCACCAGGACGTCTCCTCACGTCATCCGGCTCCCTGCCCTTTGGCTGTTCAGGACGCCTGTTAACAACTGTACCCTTCTGCTTTGGTCTCTCTACATCGCCAGGTTCTTTGCCCCTAGGTTTTCTAGGCCTTCGCTTTCCATCATCAGGTTCTTCATCCTTTGGCTCCCCAGGTCGTCTCCTTATAGCATCAGGCTCTCTGCCCTTAGGCTCCCCTGGCCTCCTCAGAGGTTTCTTGTCATCTGGTTTATCAGGTCGTCTCCTAACATCTCCAGGTTCTACATCACTTGGTTCGCCAGGACGACGTCTTATAACACCAGGTTCCCTATCATCAGGTTCTCCAGGTCTTCTTTCACCGGGCTTTCCATCCACTGGTTCACCAGGACGTCTCCTTATATAATCCGGTTCTCTGTCTGTTGGTTCTTTAGGCATTCTTGCATCATTAGGCTCCCTATCCTTTGGCTCGCCAGGTGTTCTGGCCGTTGGCTCTCCATAGTATCGCCTCACATCATCAGGTTCTCTATCCTTAGGTTCTCTGGGGCTCCTCATGATGTCCTCAGGCTCCCGATCTCTAGGTTCACCAGGTCGCCTCTTTACATCACCAGGTTCTCTATCCTTAGGTTCTCTTGGGCTCCTCATGATGTCATCAAGTTCCCTATCTCTTGGTTCACCAGGTCGCCTCTTTACATCACCAGGCTCTCTATCCTTTGGTTCTCTAGGGCTTCTCTTGATGTCCTCAGGTTCCCTATCTCTTGGTTCACCAGGTCGCCTCTTTACATCACCAGGTTCTCTATCCTTAGGTTCTCTTGGGCTCCTCATGACGTCCTCAGGTTCCCTATCTCTTGGTTCGCCAGGTCGCCTCTTTACATCACCAGGTTCTCTATCCTTAGGTTCTCTTGGGCTCCTCATGATGTCCTCAGGTTCCCTATCTCTTGGTTCACCAGGTCGCCTCCTCAAATCACCAGGTTCTCTATCCTTAGGTTCTCTAGGGCTCCTCATGATGTCCTCAGGCTCCCTATCTCTTGGTTCACCAGGTCGCCTCTTTACATCACCAGGTTCTCTATCCTTAGGTTCTCTTGGGCTCCTCTTGATGTCCTCAGGTTCCCTATCTCTTGGTTCACCAGGTCGCCTCTTTACATCACCAGGTTCTCTATCCTTAGGTTCTCTTGGGCTCCTCATGATGTCCTCAGGTTCCCTATCTCTTGGTTCACCAGGTCGCCTCTTTACATCACCAGGTTCTCTATCCTTAGGTTCTCTTGGGCTCTTCTTGATGTCCTCAGGTTCCCTATCTCTTGGTTCACCAGGCCGCCTCTTTACATCACCAGGTTCTCTATCCTTAGGTTCTCTTGGGCTCCTCTTGATGTCCTCAGGTTCCTTATCTCTTGGTTCACCAGGCCGCCTCTTTACATCACCAGGTTCTCTATCCTTAGGTTCTCTTGGGCTTCTCTTGATGTCCTCAGGTTCCCTATCTCTTGGTTCACCAGGTCGCCTCTTTACATCACCAGGTTCTCTATCCTTAGGTTCTCTTGGGCTCCTCATGATGTCCTTAGGTTCCCCATCTCTTGGTTCACCAGGTCGCCTCTTTACATCACCAGGTTCTCTATCCTTAGGTTCTCTTGGGCTCCTCATGATGTCCTCAGGTTCCCTATCTCTTGGTTCACCAGGTCGCCTCTTTAAATCACCAGGTTCTCTATCCTTAGGTTCTCTTGGGCTCCTCTTAATGTACTCAGGTTCCCTATCTCTTGGTTCACCAGGTCGCCTCTTTACATCACCAGGTTCTCTATCCTTAGGTTCTCTTGGGCTCCTCATGATGTCCTCAGGTTCCCTATCTCTTGGTTCACCAGGTCGCCTCTTTACATCACCAGGCGCTCTATCCTTAGGTTCTCTTGGGCTCCTCGTGATGTCCTCAGGTTCCCCATCTCTTGGTTCACCAGGTCGCCTCTTTACATCACCAGGTTCTCTATCCTTAGGTTCTCTTGGGCTCCTCATGATGTCCTCAGGTTCCCTATCTCTTGGTTCACCAGGTCGCCTCTTTACATCACCAGGCGCTCTATCCTTAGGTTCTCTTGGGCTCCTCGTGATGTCCTCAGGTTCCCCATCTCTTGGTTCACCAGGTCGCCTCTTTACATCACCAGGTTCTCTATCCTTAGGTTCTCTTGGGCTCCTCATGATGTCCTCAGGTTCCCGATCTCTTGGTTCACCAGGTCGCCTCTTTACATCACCAGGTTCTCTATCCTTAGGTTCTCTTGGGCTCTTCATGATGTCCTCAGGTTCCCTATCTCTTGGTTCACCAGGTCGCCTCTTTACATCACCAGGTTCTCTATCCTTAGGTTCTCTTGGGCTCCTCTTGATGTCCTCAGGTTCCCTATCTCTTGGTTCGCCAGGTCGCCTCTTTACATCACCAGGTTCTCTATCCTTAGGTTCTCTTGGGCTCCTCTTGATGTCCTCAGGTTCCCTATCTCTTGGTTCACCAGGTCGCCTCTTTACATCACCAGGTTCTCTATCCTTAGGTTCTCTAGGGCTCCTCATGATGTCCTCAGGTTCCCTATCTCTTGGTTCACCAGGTCGCCTCTTTACATCACCAGGTTCTCTATCCTTAGGTTCTCTTGGGCTCCTCTTGATATCCTCAGGTTCCCTATCTCTTGGTTCACCAGGTCGCCTCTTTACATCACCAGGTTCTCTATCCTTAGGTTCTCTTGGGCTCCTCATGATGTCCTCAGGTTCCTTATCTCTTGGTTCGCCAGGTCGCCTCTTTACATCACCAGGTTCTCTATCCTTAGGTTCTCTTGGGCTCCTCATGATGTCCTCAGGTTCCCTATCTCTTGGTTCACCAGGTCGCCTCTTTACATCACCAGGTTCTCTATCCTTAGGTTCTCTTGGGCTCCTCTTAATGTCCTCAGGTTCCCTATCTCTTGGTTCACCAGGTCGCCTCTTTACATCACCAGGTTCTCTATCCTTAGGTTCTCTTGGGCTCTTCTTGATGTCCTCAGGTTCCTTATCTCTTGGTTCACCAGGTCGCCTCTTTACATCACCAGGTTCTCTATCCTTAGGTTCTCTTGGGCTTCTCTTGATGTCCTCAGGTTCCCTATCTCTTGGTTCGCCAGGTCGCCTCTTTACATCACCAGGTTCTCTATCCTTAGGTTCTCTTGGGCTCCTCATGATGTCCTCAGGTTCCCCATCTCTTGGTTCACCAGGTCGCCTCTTTACATCACCAGGTTCTCTATCCTTAGGTTCTCTTGGGCTCCTCATGATGTCCTCAGGTTCCCTATCTCTTGGTTCACCAGGTCGCCTCTTTACATCACCAGGTTCTCTATCCTTAGGTTCTCTTGGGCTCCTCTTAATGTCCTCAGGTTCCCTATCTCTTGGTTCACCAGGTCGCCTCTTTACATCACCAGGTTCTCTATCCTTAGGTTCTCTTGGGCTCTTCTTGATGTCCTCAGGTTCCCGTTCTCCTGGTTCACCAGGTCGCCTCTTTATATCACCAGGTTCTCTATCCTTAGGTTCTCTTGGGCTCCTCATGATGTCCTCAGGTTCCCGTTCTCCTGGTTCACCAGGTCGCCTCTTTACATCACCAGGTTCTCTATCCTTAGGTTCTCTTGGGCTCTTCTTGATGTCCTCAGGTTTCCTATCACTTGGTTCACTAGGTCGCCTCTTTACATCACCAGGTTCTCTATCCTTAGGTTCTCTTGGGCTCCTCTTGACGTCCTCAGGTTCCCTATCTCTTGGTTCGCCAGGCCGCCTCTTTATATCACCAGGTTCTCTATCCTTAGGTTCTCTTGGGCTCCTCATGATGTCCTCAGGTTCCCTATCTCTTGGTTCGCCAGGCCGCCTCTTTACATCACCAGGTTCTCTATCCTTAGGTTCTCTTGGGCTCCTCATGATGTCCTCAGGTTCCCTATCTCTTGGTTCACCAGGTCGCCTCTTTACATCACCAGGTTCTCTATCCTTAGGTTCTCTTGGGCTCCTCATGATGTCCTCAGGCTCCCTATCTCTTGGTTCACCAGGTCGCCTCTTTACATCACCAGGTTCTCTATCCTTAGGTTCTCTTGGGCTCCTCATGATGCCCTCAGGTTCCCCGTCTCTTGGTTCACCAGGTCGCCTCTTTACATCACCAGGTTCTCTATCCTTAGGTTCTCTTGGGCTCCTCTTGATGTCCTCAGGTTCCCTATCTCTTGGTTCACCAGGTCGCCCCTTTACCTCACCAGGTTCTCTATCCTTAGGTTCTCTAGGGCTCCTCATGATGTCCTCAGGTTCCCTATCTCCTGGTTCACCAGGTCGCCTCTTTACATCACCAGGTTCTCTATCCTTAGGTTCTCTTGGGCTCCTCTTGATGTCCTCAGGTTCCCTATCTCTTGGTTCACCAGGTCGCCTCTTTACATCACCAGGTTCTCTATCCTTAGGTTCTCTTGGGCTCCTCTTGATGTCCTCAGGCTCCCGATCTTTAGGTTCACCAGGTCGCCTCTTTACATCACCAGGTTCTCTATCCTTAGGTTCTCTAGGGCTTCTCATGATGTCTTCAGGTTCCCTATCTCTTGGTTCACCAGGTCGCCTCTTTACATCACCAGGTTCTCTATCTTTAGGTTCTCTAGGACTTCTCTTGATGTCTCCAGGTTCCCTATCCCTTGGCTCACCAGGTTCTCTGTCTGTTGGTTCACCAGGATATCTCTTTACATCACCAGGACGCCTGTTTATATCATCGGGTTGTCTACCCTTTGGATCACTGGGACGTCTCCTAATATCACCAGGTTCTTTATCTTTTGGTTCTCTTGGGCTTCGTTTATCATCTTCCGGCTGTCTATCCTTTGGTTCACTGGGGCGTCTTCTTATATCACCCGGTTCTCTATCTTTAGGCTCTCTAGGACTTCTCATGACATCACCAGGTGTTCTATCCCTTGGCTCTCCAGGACGCCTCTTCGTATCATCAGGTTCAAAATCTTTGGGTTCTCTTGGACTTCTCTTGGCATCCTTAAGTTCTTTATTCATTGGCTCTCCAGTTGGTCTCCTTACACCATCTGGCTCTCTGTCCTTTGGCTCACTAGGGCGCCTCCTCACATCGCTAGGTTCTCTGTCCTTAGGTTCTCTAGGACTTCGTTTTACATCCCCAGGTTCTCTGTCCTTTGGTTCACTAGGGCGTCTCTTTACATCATCAGGTTCTCTATCCTTGGGCTCTCTGGGACTTCTCTTAGTATCTTTAGGTTCTCTATCCTTTGGTTCATCAGGGCGTCTACCAATATCATCACGATCTTTGTCCTTAGGCTCTCTTGGACTTTTCTTGATATCTTCAGGTTCCCTGTCCTTTGGTTCGCCTGGACGTCTCTTTAAGTCATCAGGTTCTCGATCCTTTGGTTCTCTGGGACTTCGTTTAACATCACGAGGTTCTTTGTCCTTTGGCTCACTAGGTCGCCTCTTCGCATCATCTGGTTCTCTGTCCTTTGGTTCACTAGGGCGTCTCCTTGCGTCGTCAGGTTCTCTATCCTTAGGTTCTCGCGGACTTCTCTTAATATCGTGAGGCTCCCTATCCTTTGGCTCACCAGGGCGTTTCTTTATATCATCAGGTTCTCTGTCCTTTGGTTCCCTAGGACGTCTCTCAGAATCACCAGGTTCTCTATCCTTAGGTTCTCCAGGTCGTCTCCTTATATCATCAGGCTCTCTGCCCTTAGGCTCTCCAGGTCGTCTCTTTCCATCATCAGGTTCTCTATCCTTTGGCTCACCAGGGCGTCTCTTTACAGCATCAGGCTCTCTGCTCTTAGGTTCCCCAGGTCTTCTTGTTACACTGACAGGTTCCTTATCTTTTGGTTCCCCAGGGCGCCTTCGTATGTCATCTGGTTCACCAGGTCTCGTTTTATCTTCAGGTTTCCTATCCTTTGTATCCCCTGGTCTTCGCTTTAAGCCAGCAGGCTGTGCGTCTTCTGGCCTGCTTGGTATTTTCTTTCTATCAATCGGCTCCCTTTTACCTGGCTCATCAGGTCGTCTCTTTACATCAGGGTCTTCTCTTTCCTTCGGTTTGCCAGGACGCCGGCTAACATCAACCGGCTCTTTGTCTCCTGGTTTTCCTGGTCGTCTCTTTGTATCATCCGGTTCTCTTACCTCTGGTTCTCCAGGTTTTCTTCTTACACTACCAGGCCTTCTGGTAACATCATCGGGTTGTCTGTCGTGTGGCTCAACAGATCTTCTCTTGGGCTCTTTGTCCTTTGTTACGCCAGGTGTTCGTGCCTCAGGTGTTTTCTTTCTCAGTGGCTCTGTTTGTTTGGGCTCACGAGGAACTTTCTTTGTTTTCAGAGGTTCTCTTTTACCGGGTTCCCCTGGTTTTTTCTTTGTGGGTTTGTCTCCTTCTGGTTCTTCAGTCTCCTCATCAGTAATATATTCTTCATATTCTTCTATTTCACCATTCTCTAATACGCTCGTTTTCCTCACAACAATTACATACGATGTTACTTCGGAAACCTCACCAGTGACTTCACATGTTATATACCTAGTTATCCAGCGCCTAGTGATGGTTTCTTCTCCTTCATCATCCGATGTTCTAGGACTCTCAGTTGTATCTCTGGGCTTCACCGGTCTACGAGTACGCTCTCCAGGACGCCGGGTAACATGAACCGTCTCTTTGTCTCCTGGTTTTCCTGGTCGTCTCTTTATATCATCCGGTTCTCTTACCTCCGGTTCTCCAGGTTTTCTTCTTACACTACCAGGCCTTCTGGTAACATCATCGGGTTGTCTGTCGTGTGGCTCAACAGATCTTCTCTTGGGCTCTTTGTCCTTTGTTACGCCAGGTGTTCGTGCCTCAGGTGTTTTCTTTCTCAGTGGCTCTGTTTGTTTGGGCTCACGAGGGACTTTCTTTGTTTTCAGAGGTTCTCTTTTACCGGGTTCCCCTGGTTTTTTCTTTGTGGGTTTGTCTCCTTCTGGTTCTTCAGTCTCCTCATCAGTAATATATTCTTCATATTCTTCTATTTCACCATTCTCTAATACGCTCGTTCTCCTCACAACAATTACATACGATGTTACTTCGGAAACCTCACCAGTGACTTCACATGTTATATACCTAGTTATCCAGCGCCTAGTGATAGTTTCTTCTCCTTCATCATCCGATGTTCTAGGACTCTCAGTTGTATCTCTGGGCTTCACCGGTCTACGAGTACGCTCTCCAGGACGCCGGGTAACATGAACCGTCTCTTTGTCTCCTGGTTTTCCTGGTCGTCTCTTTATATCATCCGGTTCTCTTACCTCCGGTTCTCCAGGTTTTCTTCTTACACCACCAGGCCTTCTGGTAACATCATCGGGTTGTCTGTCGTGTGGCTCAACAGATCTTCTCTTGGGCTCTTTGTCCTTTGTTACGCCAGGTGTTCGTGCCTCAGGTGTTTTCTTTCTCAGTGGCTCTGTTTGTTTGGGCTCACGAGGGACTTTCTTTGTTTTCAGAGGTTCTCTTTTACCGGGTTCCCCTGGTTTTTTCTTTGTGGGTTTGTCTCCTTCTGGTTCTTCAGTCTCCTCATCAGTAATATATTCTTCATATTCTTCTATTTCACCATTCTCTAATACGCTCGTTTTCCTCACAACAATTACATACGATGTTACTTCGGAAACCTCACCAGTGACTTCACATGTTATATACCTAGTTATCCAGCGCCTAGTGATAGTTTCTTCTCCTTCATCATCCGATGTTCTAGGACTCTCAGTTGTATCTCTGGGCTTCACCGGTCTACGAGTACGCTCTCCAGGACGCCGGGTAACATGAACCGTCTCTTTGTCTCCTGGTTTTCCTGGTCGTCTCTTTATATCATCCGGTTCTCTTACCTCCGGTTCTCCAGGTTTTCTTCTTACACTACCAGGCCTTCTGGTAACATCATCGGGTTGTCTGTCGTGTGGCTCAACAGATCTTCTCTTGGGCTCTTTGTCCTTTGTTACGCCAGGTGTTCGTGCCTCAGGTGTTTTCTTTCTCAGTGGCTCTGTTTGTTTGGGCTCACGAGGGACTTTCTTTGTTTTCAGAGGTTCTCTTTTACCGGGTTCCCCTGGTTTTTTCTTTGTGGGTTTGTCTCCTTCTGGTTCTTCAGTCTCCTCATCAGTAATATATTCTTCATATTCTTCTATTTCACCATTCTCTAATACGCTCGTTTTCCTCACAACAATTACATACGATGTTACTTCGGAAACCTCACCAGTGACTTCACATGTTATATACCTAGTTATCCAGCGCCTAGTGATAGTTTCTTCTTCATCATCCGATGTTCTAGGACTCTCAGTTGTATCTCTGGGCTTCACCGGTCTACGAGTACGCTCTCCAGGACGCCGGGTAACATGAACCGTCTCTTTGTCTCCTGGTTTTCCTGGTCGTCTCTTTATATCATCCGGTTCTCTTACCTCCGGTTCTCCAGGTTTTCTTCTTACACCACCAGGCCTTCTGGTAACATCATCGGGTTGTCTGTCGTGTGGCTCAACAGATCTTCTCTTGGGCTCTTTGTCCTTTGTTACGCCAGGTGTTCGTGCCTCAGGTGTTTTCTTTCTCAGTGGCTCTGTTTGTTTGGGCTCACGAGGGACTTTCTTTGTTTTCAGAGGTTCTCTTTTACCGGGTTCCCCTGGTTTTTTCTTTGTGGGTTTGTCTCCTTCTGGTTCTTCAGTCTCCTCATCAGTAATATATTCTTCATATTCTTCTATTTCACCATTCTCTAATACGCGCGTTCTCCTCACAACAATTACATACGATGTTACTTCGGAAACCTCACCAGTGACTTCACATGTTATATACCTAGTTACCCAGCGCCTAGTGATAGTTTCTTCTCCTTCATCATCCGATGTTCTAGGACTCTCAGTTGTATCTCTGGGCTTCACTGGTCTACGAGTACCCTCTCCAGGAGAACCATCCCTTGGTTCCGTAGGTCGTTTTGTGGCCTTACCGTCCTCAGGTTTGTGTGGTCGTTTTCTCGTATCCTCTGGTTCTCTACTTCCAGGCTCTCTGGGTAAGCGTTTCATGTCGGATGGTTTTCTCTCACCCGGTTCGCCAGGTTTTCGCTTGACTGGTGTTGGCTCCTTGTCTTTTTGGTCACCAGGCCGCCGTCTAACATCATCTGGTTCCCTGCCCTTAGGTTCTCCAGGTTTCCTCCTTATATCACTGGGTTCTCTATCCTTTGGCTCCCCAGGACGTCTCTTGACATCATCAGGTTTTCTTCCTTTAGGTTCTCGAGGTCTCCTGGCATCATCAGGTTCTCTTTCCCTTGGTTCACCAGGACGTCTCCTTGTATCATCAGGCTCTCTACCTTTGGGCTCTCCAGGGATTCTTCTTACAGACTTGGGTTCTCTGTCCACAGGTTCTCCAGGACGTCTTCTAACTTCACCAGGTGTTTTATCTTTAGGTTCTCCAGGTCTTCTCCTAACATCCTTAGGTTCTCTATCCTTTGGCTCACCAGGACGTCTCCTTACATCATCAGGCTCTCTGTCTTTGGGTTCTCCGGGTTTTCTTCTTATACCCTTAGGCTCTCTATCTTTTGGCTCGCCGGGACGTTTCCTTACATCATCAGGCTCCACATCTGATGGTTTTTTGTCTTTTGGCTTGCGGATATACTTAACTTCTTCACCGGGCACTTCTTCTTCATCAGTAACAATTTCTCCAGTTTCCAGAACTCTCGTCCTCCTGATATATGAAACAGTTTCTGATGTCTCTCCTGTGAACTCACCTGTGATGCGTGTTGTCACACTACGGCGTTTGTACCTAGTTGCATCGTCTCCCTCCTCGTCTGATGTCCTTGGACTTTCACCTTCATACCCAGGTTCTCTTGGTTTTCTTTCCTGGTCTGGTTTCATAGGCTCTCCTGGCAACCTCTTAACACGGTCTGGTTTCTTTTCCTCTGGCTCATCAGGTTTCTTCTTACGTGGTCTACGATCTGTTGGTTCTCTCTCGCCTTTGTCATCAGGAATATCCTCTTCATCAGTAACTACTTCACCGGTTTCCAAAACTCGTGTTCTCTTTACAACTGTAGTAGATCTAGATGTTTCATCAGTAGATATATCGGTTACGCGTTCAGTTACTCGGCGAGTATACTGCTTCATAGTAATATCTGTATCATCCTCGGAAGTTACAGGACTTTCGTGTCCGTCCTTGGGTTCACCAACTCTTCTGGTGACATCCTTAGGCTTTTTGTCCTCAGGTTCCCCAGGCCGCCTTACTACGCCTTTAGGTTCCTTGTCCTTTGGCTCACGAGGGCTTCTCTTAATGTCAATTGGCTCCCGATCCTTTGGCTCACGAGGAGTTCTTCTAACATCACCAGGCTCCCTATCCTTTGGCTCACGAGGACTTCTCTTGGCATCCTCAGGCTCCCGATCTTTTGGTTCGCGAGGACTTTTGGAGACAATAGTTTCCCGATCTTTTGGTTCTCGGGGACTTCTTTTGATGTCAGTAGGCTTTCTATCCTTTGGCTCACGCGGACTTCTTTTGAGTTCATCAGGTTCCCGATCTCTTGGTTCATCGTCATCAGGTTCCTCACCCAGCCCGCGAAGGTTTAGTTTGAAAGTAGGTTCCAAATCTTTTGGCTCGCGAGGACTTCTCTTGGTGTCATCAGGTTCACGAGGACTTCTGGTATCAGAAGGTTTCCTATCCTTTGGCTCACGGGGAGTTCTCTTTGTGTCATCAGGTTCCCGAACCTTAGGGTCACGAGGACTTCTGGTATCAGAGGGCTCCCTATCCTTTGGCTCACGAGGAGATCTTCTGACGTCACCAGGCTCCCGATCCTTTGGCTCACCTGGGTAGCGTTTGATATCACCAGGTTCTCGATCCTTTGGTTCACGGGGACTTCCCTTGACACCATCAGGTTCACCATCCTTTGGCCTACGGGGACTTCTCTTAATGTCATCAGGCTCCTTATCCTTTGGTTCACCTGGACGTCGCTTGGTGCGGGAAGGCTCTTGATCTTTTGGTTCACTAGGACGCCGTCTGGTGTCAGTAGGCTCTCGATCTTCTGGACGATCGACGTCCTCCTCCGGTTCAAATTCCTCGTCAGTAACAACCTCACCAGTTTCCAGCACACGAGTTCTCCTAATGACTCTAGTAGAGGCTCTGATTTCAGAGGCATAATCAGTGTGCTCACTTGTTACGAGCTTTGTTACGCTGCGTCTAGTAACTCTTGTATCAGTGGTTTCGTCATCTGGTCTATCCCTTGGTTCTTTAGGTTCCTTCGGTCTAATAGGACTTCTACTCTCACCAGGTCTTCGTTTGGTATCTTCAGGTTCTTTTTCACCTGGTCGACGTGTGACACCTACTGGTTCTTTATCCTTTGGTTCACCAGGACGCCGTGTAATATCTTTAGGTTCTTTGTCCCTGGGTTCACCAGGTCTTCGCTTGATATCTGCAGGCTCTCTATCCCTGGGTTCTCCAGGTCGACGTGTAGTATCTTTAGGTTCTCTATCCCTGGGTTCGCCAGGTCTACGTGTAATATCATCTGGCTCTCTGTCCCTGGGTTCGCCAGGTCGACGGACGGTGCCTTCCGGTTCCCTATCCCGAGGTTCACCAGGTCGACGGATAGTATCAATCGGCTCTCTGTCCCTCGGTTCATATGGTCTTCCTTTAGTATCTCTGGGTTCTCCGTCTTTGGGTTCTCCAGGTCGACGTGTTGTATCCTTAGGCTCTCTATCCCTGGGTTCTCCAGGTCGACGTGTTGTATCTTTAGGCTCTCTATCCTTGGGTTCGCCAGGTCTACGTGTAATATCTTCTGGCTCTCTGTCCCTTGGTTCTCCAGGTCGACGTGTTGTATCTTTAGGCTCTCTATCCCTGGGTTCACCAGGTCTACGTGTAATATCATCTGGCTCTCTATCCCTTGGTTCTCCAGGTCGACGTGTTGTATCTTTAGGCTCTCTATCCCTGGGTTCACGGGGACTTCGCTTGACACCATCAGGTTCACCATCCTTTGGCCTACGGGGACTTCTCTTAATGTCATCAGGCTCCTTGTCCTTTGGTTCACCTGGACGTCGCTTGGTGCGGGAAGGCTCTTGATCTTTTGGTTCACTAGGACGCCGTCTGGTGTCAGTAGGCTCTCGATCTTCTGGACGATCGACGTCCTCCTCCGGTTCAAATTCCTCGTCAGTAACAACCTCACCAGTCTCCAACACACGAGTTCTCCTAACGACTCTAGTGGAGGCTTTGATTTTAGAGGCATAATCAGTGTGCTCACTTGTTACGAGCTTTGTAACACTGCGTCTAGTAACTCTTGTATCGGTGGTTCCTTCTACTTCTTCATCTGGTCTATCCCTTGGTTCTTTAGGTTCCTTCGGTCTAATAGGACTTCTACTCTCACCAGGTCTTCGTTTGGTATCTTCAGGTTCTTTTTCACCTGGTCGACGTGTGACACCTACTGGTTCTTTATCCTTTGGTTCACTAGGACGCCGTGTAATATCTTTAGGTTCTTTGTCCCTGGGTTCACCAGGTCTTCGCTTGATATCTGCAGGCTCTCTATCTCCAGGTCGACGTGTAGTATCTTTAGGTTCTCTATCCCTGGGTTCGCCAGGTCTGCGTGTAATATCTTCTGGCTCTCTGTCCCTGGGTTCCCCAGGTCGACGGACGGTGCCCTCCGGTTCCCTATCCCGAGGTTCACCAGGTCGACGTGTTGTATCCTTAGGCTCTCTATCCTTGGGTTCTCCAGGTCGACGTGTTGTATCTTTAGGTTCTCTATCCCTGGGCTCGCCAGGTCTACGTGTAATATCTTCTGGCTCTCTCTCCCTGGGTTCGCCTGGTCGACGGACGGTACCTTCCGGTTCCCTATCCCGAGGTTCACCAGGTCGACGGATAGTATCAATCGGCTCTCTGTCCCTCGGTTCATATGGTCTTCCGTCTCTAGTTTCTCCAGGTCGACGTGTTGTATCCTTAGGCTCTCTATCCCTGGGTTCTCCAGGTCGACGTGTTGTATCTTTAGGTTCTCTATCCCTGGGTTCGCCAGGTCTACGTGTAATATCTTCTGGCTCTTTGTCCCTTGGTTCTCCAGGTCGACGTGTTGTATCTTTAGGCTCTCTATCCCTGGGTTCACCAGGTTCTCGATCCCTTGGGTCACGGGGACTTCGCTTGACACCATCAGGTTCACCATCCTTTGGCCTACGGGGACTTCTCTTAATGTCATCAGGCTCCTTGTCCTTTGGTTCACCTGGACGTCGCTTGGTGCGGGAAGGCTCTTGATCTTTTGGTTCACTAGGACGCCGTCTGGTGTCAGTGGGCTTTCGATCTTCTGGACGATCGACGTCCTCCTCCGGTTCAAATTCCTCGTCAGTAACAACCTCACCAGTCTCCAACACACGAGTTCTCCTAACGACTCTAGTGGAGGCTCTGATTTCAGAGGCATAATCAGTGTGCTCACTTGTTACGAGCTTTGTTACACTGCGTCTAGTAACCCTTGTATCTGTGGTTCCTTCTATTTCTTCATCTGGTCTATCCCTTGGTTCTTTAGGTTCCTTCGGTCTAATAGGACTTCTACTCTCACCAGGTCTTCGTTTGGTATCTTCAGGTTCTTTTTCACCTGGTCGACGTGTGACACCCACTGGTTCTTTATCCCTTGGTTCACTAGGACGCCGTGTAATATCTTTAGGTTCTTTGTCCCTGGGTTCACCAGGTCTTCGCTTGATATCTGCAGGCTCTCTATCCCTGGGTTCTCCAGGTCGACGCGTTGTATCTTTAGGTTCTCTATCCCTGGGTTCGCCAGGTCTACGTGTAATATCATCTGGCTCTCTGTCCCTGGGTTCGCCAGGTCGACGTGTTGTATCCTTAGGTTCTCTATCCCCAGGTCGACGAACAACATCTCTTGGTTCTCTCTCTCTTGGTTCACCAGGTCGACCTGTCGTGTCTTTTGGTTCTTTATCCCTAGGTTCCCCAGGTCGACGTTTGATAGCATCAGGTTCTCTGTCTCCCGGTTCACCAGGTCGACGTGTAACTTCCTCGGGTTCTCTGTCTCCCGGTTCACCAGGTCTTCGTTTGATGTCTCCAGGTACTCTATCCTTTGGTTCACTAGGTCGACGTTTGACATCTGTTGGTTCCTTCTCACCAGGTCTCCGTGTTATATCTCTTGGCTCTTTATCTCCAGGTTGACCAGGCCTTCGTCTGATATCATCGGGTTCTCTATCACTGGGTTCTTTCTCACCAGGCCGGCGCGTCACATATGTTGGTTCTCTACCCCGAGTAGTATCCTCAGGTTCACCAGGTTTTCGTTTGATGTCTCTAGGTTCTTTATCTTTAGGCTGACCTGGCCGGCGTGTAATGCCATCTGGCTCTCTGTCATCTGGTTCTTCAGGTCTTCGTTTGCCATCTCTTGGTTCTTTGTCCTTTGGTTCACCAGGTCTACGAGTGATTTCTTCTGGTTCTCTTTCACCAGGTCGACGTGAAGTATCTTTTGGCTTTTTATCTCCAGGCTCGCCTGGTCTACGGGTAACATCTTCAGGTTCTCTCTCTCTCGGCTCACCAGGCTTTCGTTTGATGTATCCCGGTTCACCAGGTCGATATTTGGTATCTTCGGGCTCTTTATCTCTTGGTTCACCTGGCCTTCGCCTGATATCACTGGGTTCCCTGTCTCGAGGTTCACCAGGTCGACGCGTATCTCCCGGCTCTCTATCCTTTGGTTCACCAGGTCTACGTGGGGAATCCTTAGGTTCTCCAGGTCGTCGTTTGGTATCATAGGGTTCTTTATCTTTTGGCTCGCCAGGTCTTCGCTTGATGTCTCCAGGTGTTCTGTCTCTAGGTTCACCAGGTCTACGTGTGGTATCTGTAGGTTCTGCATCCGTTGGTTCACCGGGCTTCCGTTTGGTTATCAAAGGTTCTCTGCCCTTTGGTTCACCAGGTTGACGACCAACATCCCTTGGTTTCTCATCTTCTGGTTTTCTTGGTCTTCTTGTAGTATCAGGTTCCCTACCCTTTGGTTCACTCGTTTTTCGTTTTATGTCTTTTGGTTCTCCAGGACGACGTTTGGTATCCTTTGGCTCTTTATCCCTTGGCTCACCTGGCTTTCGTTTCACTTCTCCGGGCTCACCGTCCTTTGGTCTTCGATCTGGCTCATCATGAGGTTCATCAACTTCGTCCTCTGGAACGTACTCCTCGTCAGTAACCACTTCACCAGTCTCAAGTACTCGGGTTCTTTTCACGACAGAAATGGCTCTTCTTTCTGACGTCTGCTCCTTGTACTCACTGGTTACGTATCGAGTTGTGCTCGTCCGGCTGGTCCTCCTGGAAATGGTTTCTTCAGTTTCTTCATCTGTTTTTCCAGGTTCCTCAGGCTCCTCAGGCTTTTCTTTGAGACGTTTTGGGTCTTTGCCTTCGGGACTTCCTGGTCTTCTAGGCTTTTGTTTGGTGTCTTTTGGCTCGGTTTCCTTTACCTTGCCGGGTTGTTTCTTCACATCGTCAGGTTCTCTTCCCTTTGGACGACGGTCTGGAGCTCTATCTTTTGGTTTACCAGGAAGATCCTGGAGTCTCTTTGGCTCGTCCTCTTCTGGTTCACCTGGCTTTCGCCTAACGTCTGAAGGTTTTCTATCCTTTGGTTCACCAGGACGTCGTTTGGGGTCTTCAGGTTCCTTAGACTTTGGCTTGCCGGGGCTTCTTGGTCTCTTAGTAGGATCCCGATCTTTTGGCTCTTTTGGCTCATCACGAGGAGACGTGATAGGCTCTTCGTCAGAAGCAGGCTCATCGTCAGTGACCACTTCACCCGTTTCCAGTACACGAGTTCTCCTGATAGCAGTTACTTTAGTACGGTCGGTGTATTCACTTGAAACGTACTTTGTAACGCTTCTGCGGCCGTGTCTGATGACAGTTTCTTCCGTCTCCTCGTCGGATGTTCTTGGACTACGATCATCATCAGGTTCCATGACATCGCGTGGCTCCCCTTCCTTAGGTTCACGCGGTTTCCTGCCTTTGTCGTCTGGTTTTTTCGTGCCAATGGGTTCTTTACCTTTTGGTGTTTTTGTCTTTGGACTTACTTCGTCCGTACTGGAAGGCTTTTTGATGGAATCTTTTGGTTCTTTCGGACGTTTCACACCTTCATCTTCAGGAGTATCTTTACTTGGTCTTCTTGGCGAAGTGACCTTACGGGGTTCTTCGGGACGCCCAGGTGACTTGTCAGACAACTTCCGTGTGGGTCTATCCTTCTTCGGTTCTTTCCCACGGGGAGACTTTTTGTCTTCAGGCTCCTCCGGTTCCTCCGGTTCCTCCCCATCCCGTCTACGAACTAACGTTACCCTTCCCTCCCTCGTTAAGATATCTCTACTCGTAACGGACACGGACGACTCGGTCACAGATGATACAGCACTTCGACTCGAAAGAGTAGTACGCGTTACCGGTTCGTTATCGTCAGGTTCGTCTGGCCGTCTTTTCGTGTCTTTTTTCGTTTTTTTATCTTTGTCTTTGTCTCTAGGTTCTGTTTCTGTGTCATCACCTGCAACGTACATTTGGTTACATTATAAAGGAAAGTAATATCGGGTATTGTACTTACCTTCTGTAGTTCTACGAATAACAAAAAATGGTTAGTGGACACATAAAACAAAAAATCGGTGGAAGGTGCTGTAAGAAAGGGGAAAAAATGACACCACAAAACTACATGCTATTTTGCTGGCCTATGACAGCTCAGCCTAATGAAACTAATAACACAGTACATGCTGATACTATTCACTAATATTTACACGAGCGTGAGCCATATCATAACACATGAAGTGAGACATGCGCAGAAGGCACTATGGACGAACGTGTACTGTACAGTAATGCGGTATGTACAAGACGACTGGCTTCAGTAGAGAATAACTGTACTTACCCTCCGGTGCCGAAAGCGTGATCTCTGTGTATGACGTCTTCCTTACAATTTTTTCTCCGTCTGGTGTTTCTCCCTCTGCTCGTCGGGAGACTCTGTAGCCTGCGGTTCCTGGCTTTCTACCTGTAAGGTCGTCCTCTTCGATGTGGTCTGAGGTAATGACACCATCGTCCTGAGCTCTTCGGTCGAACTCTTGAGACAGGCGAGTGATTTGGTCCTCCGTTAGAGCCTCCAGAATGTCACCGGTTGATCCAAGGGGTTCGCTTTCGGGACGCTCATCATCTCGAAGTTCTGAAACAGATGAAATTTCTATTGTCACTATGTGTGTGTGCGTGTGTGTGTGTGTGTGTGTGTGTGTGTGTGTGTGTGTGTGTGTGTGTGTGTGTGTGTGTGTGTGTGTGTGTGTGTGTATAGACAGATGAATGGATGGGTAGACATATATATTCACACATGCCATATGTCCTCAGCCTCACCTGTTCTGAATTCCTCAATGTTCGATGTAACGCTTGTGGTCGATGTTTTCTTTAAGATTCCCGTCAGCTTCTTCTCCGTGGTCGTTGTGGTAGTCGAGCTGGGCTTGGGTGAGGGTTCGTCTTCAGTCACAATGTTCTCATGATGAGCAATGATGTTCCTCACGTCTTGAGATCGAGTGCTGAGGTCGGATTCGAGGTCCCACGTCTTCGTCACGCGGTTCTCTGTGGTTATCGTTTCGGGTTCGAAGTTGTCTCGTAGTCTTCGACTAGGAGTGGTTCTCGTCTCGGTAGGAGCGGTTGGTTCAGTGACTGTTTGGAGGGTGAGAGGGTGGGAATGAGGGATATCCAGGTAATGGGAAAGATAAACGAGGCAAAGGAGTTTCATTAATACGACCATGTGGCACCCCCCAGGCAGCAGAATTTCGAACGAGATCTCTCGAAAAAAAGTACCTTGGGTGAAGTTTACTAAGTCTGATCAACTTGAAGGAAAGGAGAGTTCAAACTCTCTGGTGACATACAGCAGTGGCAGCAAGTGCAGAAATGAAAGCGAAAGGCTACTGAGGACGAGCAGGCCAGGAGGCCCACTATGGCAGGACGACCCAAGAGACGCACTATGGGAGGATTACATCTTTGTTGGTCGCTTATTCAAATGAACTCGAAAGAGCGAAACGTTGCACCAACTAAGATTTCATCTCCACATGATGCTTCCCTGTCTTGAGTACAAAGATACTTATGGAATCAATAATATCGAGCACAAAAAAAAAAAAAAAAAAAAAAAAAAAAAATACACGAAAGAGGGGAAAAGTAGTAATAGTAGTAGAACCTAAGCTCCATATCTTCCCTCCAACCCTCCTTCACCTTATATGTTTTTATCCAGATCTAAAGGTATCCTCCGGTATCTAAGCACTGATATTAATCTAGGTTTCGCCTACAGTTATTTGCCTCACATTTTTCTATCTAGCTGCTAGACCTCCTTCCCTGCCACTATGTATGCTACTACCCTCTTAACACCACCTATACCATCCCCGAACTCTTCTGCCACTATCTGCCTATACTTTCGTGCTCGATATCACAGATTTCCAAGGCTTCTTAAAATTGCAAACAAGAATACTGATTGCCTTAGGTTCTTTTTCAGAGATCCCTTTTCTAAATTCTGCGTGCAAAGTGAATATATAATATTCTATCTTATGCATACACACACACATATGTATTATATATACATATATATATATATATATAATTATATATATATTCGTGTACGTGTGCGTGTAATGATGAATGGCTGCACACATACATACATACATACATACATACACACACACATACATACATACGTATTTGGTCATTCAAAATTATGCATTTTCAGCACGTATACAAATCTTAACCACCACTCTGCTGTTCTGCGAAATAGAAAATACCGTTATTAATATTCTCTACTACTACAGCGATTTCGCGACATCCCTGTCTTTGGAGATTTTAGTCTTAAAACAAATTGCAAATTAACATCTTCAGCGCAGTTAAACAATATACATATAATATATGTATATATGTATATATATATATATATATATATATACATATATATATATATATATATATATATATATTTATTGGGGGAGGGGGGCTGAAGATCCTATCAACCGTGTAAAACACTGGAATGCCCTGTGTTGAAGGGATTAATATTGCAAAAAAAAAAAAAAATCCATTCCCTTTCTACCACCATCCATGCAACTCATACCCATACACAAATAATGTCATCCCTCTCCGGTCATTATTAATACCCTTTACACCAAAAAATCCACAAATCCACGTACAAAGGCATATCCAGGGTACAGTCAACCACAAAAAAAATGTCTACTTCCTTAACCTTTGCTACCATCAGCAAGATCTATGAGTTGTTTTTTATCTGAAACAAGAATACAACTGTATACTATCGCCAGCTAAAGACGATAATTATCAAATGCATCACCTGTTCCGCAATAAAATTCTATGAATCTTGCCTGTGGTGGAACCCAGATGCTGAAAGGATTTAGTATTCAACTGCAAATGATACAAAAATTATCTAAAATCCTGTCACCTGCAAACGCAACCGAAACAAATCAAATCCATCCACCTGACGAATCACCACCCACCCAAAATTCATTCTCTCCATGCACCTTCATTTCAGACTCTACGATCCTGTATTTGAATTAACTTGAGAAACAAGTCACGTCCTCAATGCCCCTTTTGATGAATGTGATTGATGGCCGGTTGAAGGAGATCATCATCATATTTTATTGTGTCGTTGCTGTGTCCATAATAGAACGGTGTCGTTTACTTCATTCGGGTTTTGACCCGAGGATATGGGTCCCTGTGGACATCCAAGGAGCATGTGGCCCATGGTCTGGGATGTTTCGTCACAGGGACACCCAGCACTGGTGACAAGTCCCCACTTGTGGAAGTTGTCTCCAGTTTTGCCCGCCATTGAAGGGGAGAAAACCAGTCACGAATCTTTCTACGAGCACTCTACCGCTTACATATCAAGTATTGAAGGAATAACAGAGGGCATGATTAATTTCTCAAGTTAATTCAGATATACTACAGTGGCTATCAATGTGAATCCAACACCCATGCCGTGTACCTTTCTTTTCATGCATTTTGATAATATCCCTCAATGGTCTTGAACGTCTTGGGATGCCTTCGTCCTCTGGTTGTTGGGCCTTACCCGGCCGTGAAGGTTCTGAAGGGCGACGTCCGAATGTTAGGAGACTAAATACTGCAATATTCCTCATGAATCATGCAGGAACTCATCAAAGACAAAACCAGGTTTATCAACAAAACAAAACAGGGGTGCATAAAAAGGTTTGCAGAGATGTTAGTAGAAGTTGTGTTACTTGTGAAAAAATGCACCCAATACATAGTATTTCTTACTGCGTTAGGGACTTAACATACACCTTAACTGCAATGATGATATGCACCTAGCTGACGAACAGCGTTTGGGTCGTTCACTAATGCATTCTATGAAAAAAAATTATGATAAAAATATGAGTGCAGATTAGCTCAGACAAACCACTGTCGTCCATCTCAGTATTTGTCAATGACTATAACTGTTAAGACTGCATTGTGCACATCCCTGTGCACATCTCTTAGAATGAATCTTTTACTTCATAATGAATATCATATTAAGGGAAATTTGAGCTTCAACCTCTGTATAGTCTAAATTTTCTGAGTATTGGTATTACAGCAAAGAGTACCAAAGCAGTTTTTGTCTCTGGTTACCACTAGTACCATCATGTTTGTTTTCACTGATCACTATAAAGTACTGGCAGGACTGAACATTTTGAAGGCACTTTGTGTTAGAATCCTGGATCAGTATGAGCCCAGGATGGAACGTTCTGAGTAAAAGCAGCAACGACTGCAACAGCACTGTAGGAGAGAGGCCAAACGCAGAGTATGGGATCCAATATATTTGACGTTTCGCCCATACTCTGCGTTTGGCCTCTCTCCTACAATGGAACTTTCTATCGATAATACATAAGTGAACGATTGACATGCAGTCTTGATAGTCACATAAAACCGAAACCAATATTCTTTCATTTAATTTATTACAGACTTTGCTTAGGGCAAATTATGTACAGAGTGGGCACAAGATGTTGTTATCTAATAGTAATATATATATATTTTTTTCATATCTGATATCACGGATAATGCTAATGTATAGGTATATTACAGAAGAAAGACTTTCATCTAGTGTCTGGGAACATGATCGTGCTAGTAAAGGGGCAACTTTAAAATTTATACTTTTTTTTCGCAGAAGAGATCTGATCAGGATACTTCTCCTGCGTAAAAGAATGTTTTCATTAAATACAATTTTCAAAATTGATGATGTCTCAAAGAACACGGAGAAAAGCCAAACTTTATTCTTAATAAGAGAGGACAGCACAAATGTATGTAATAAAAGTTTTGTTCATGGACTTTGTGCCCACCCTGTACTCGTCTCTGAAAAAAACACAAAATAAATGGAAAAAAAATATTATTCATGACATCAGTATTGTAGCCTACTCTAGACTGCATTTCTCTGCACAGGTGGATACCAATCGTTTATTGGTCCTTACGATAACTGTCAATTACCCTGTACTGGCGTACCTATAAATATTGGCACCCGGGTAAAAAATGCGTTCTTACCTCTGTAATGATAGGAATTTTATCACCGAATTCGTACTAATTGTTATACGAATTAGTACCAGGGTACTATTTCGTATGGAGTTCATATACAAAAGTTTCTCCTAATTTGTTTAAAGTGAATCCAAGCCATCGCAGTCTAAATTTTTGAACTCTTTATATAGTAGCTTCCTGATTCCATATCTACATCCCTTACGTTGAATATTATCATACAATCATCGTTTCATATGTTCGGTTCTTGTGCCTGTGTCCCTTAGCAGATTCCTACCTATGGGTTCCCTGATATCCAAGGGTTCATCCGCTTCTCGGATGAAAGACTCCCTGTGATGAGCACGGGGTAGATCCTCATCATCCACAGGGGCAGGGAGATCTTCCACTTCCTCCACCACCTCCTCCTCCACCTCTACAACTTTAGGATCCTTGGCCTTGACCAGCTCCACTGTGGTGGTGGTGGTGTTGGGAGTTAGAGGGAGAGAGAAGCAAGTGCATATGCGACGTTAGCACTGAGCAAGATTTGTATAAACAGGTCAACCAGTGTGTAAGTCTCAGTGAAGTATTATGACGTCATGTCGTTTAGTAAGGAAGCTAGAAAGTGTTGATTAGGATTTGGAGAATGTCTCCAAGGCTGACCTGCTTAAATGGACCTTGGCATTGAGAGACTAAACTACGAATGTTGACTAACTTTTTGTAGTTGTTAACGAAATGATTGTTAAAGCTCATCTCTTCAATACGGTGACATTGGTAGTAGATTTGATTTAGCTGAAGTCTGAGACCCCGGATTGAAAAGACTTATTTTGGATCGAGATCCCTTCAGTTCATAATCCAACTCTCGGGTAAATGAAATTGTTGAACTTCAGTGAGAACTTTCACGAAGTATGTTACACCATGTGAAAGCGAGATTTGAAAAGTAAGGGCAGTGATCATTTTTTTTTTCCTAATGATTTGAAAATATTTACATTTGAACCAAAGTCATGACATCTGTCCTACATTTAATTAAGAAATATAACTTTAGTTTCTGGATGTTTTATACTCTATAGATCCATTTTCTTGCTGTAAAATAGAATGAAATAGAAAAAAAAGGAAATCTATAATTCTTTCTAGATGTCACGGAAGGATCTGCACAATTAAATTCAAGATTTGTGGTGCAGTGCAGGAAATGCTCGACTGGCGAATATTACATCAACAACACTTGTAGTTCAGTCTCTCTTAATAAATATTAATAGTTTGGTACTCAAATGCCCTGCCAAAGCCAAAAAACAAAACAAAACAAAAAAACTGACAAACATGTGCGTAACATAAAGCAGATATGTAGTAAATGTACAGTTACGGTAAAAAAGTTATGTCGCAGATTAGAAAAATAACAATTCAAGGTGACATTTGGCATTACGCAGACAAGTAAGAACAAGTACGTTTGTGTTGAATTAGACAGCCGCATCTAAAGATATAATTAACTGGTGTTAGAATCAATTTCATATAGCTTGGGGGGAAATTTGGACTCGCTTTCTGACAACAAATCCAACCCATCATGTGGAGACGTTGGCCATAAAGCGATTCCAAAATTCCTCGAACTAATGAACAGAAGTATAGAATCAATACATATACACATGTTTAGGAAGAATGTCTCCTTAACAAGTTTTATTTTCAGTATCGCCTTAGGGCTTTCTTCACCATAGAGTGATTCCAAAATTCCTCGAATTACTGAACAGATTATAGAATCAACACAAACGCTTTCACATGTTCAGGAAGAATGTCTGCTTAACAGATTTTATTTTCAGTAACGCCTTAGAGCTTTCTTCATCTGAGGAGACACAATCTGAGACTGAGTTTGTTCATATACACATTATCTCGAACTGTTCAAGACAAAATATGATTGATCCAAATCAGTCATGATAATTCTCTTCAGCCAAGAAGAATAAATTGGCACCACCAAAAACAAAATCTGTAAAATAGCCAATGGCTAAAACTGGATTAAGTTAACTGGATTACGTTAAAGTTAAAATGAAAATATATCTGCTACAATACCCACGGGTAATCATGTAGCATTGTAGGTTTTTTTGTGATTTTTTCTATCATGATTACTTATGGTAACAAGTAACAGGAGAACAAATAGAGACCAGTAATGACAGAGTATTAGTGTAACATATCTTAGGTTAATAACGTATGTACAATCAACACCAAAAGTTTGGTTAATTCTTCTGAATTAAACAATGCAATAATTTCCTTCGTTGTTGAAAATATTAATATATTTATTCATTTCTCTACCCATTCATATTCTACTTATTTACTATTCCATCAGATAAATCGTACACTTGCTCATCTATCTACTTATTTAAAATTCTTTAAATTCTAAAGTGACCAACAATGGGAACCTGTAAGCGGTGGGCCGAGAAGACGGGCGTCAGAGAGATTCGTCTCCTTGGAAGTGCAACCCCGAGGGGCTGGCATTCGGTCTCGGGTCAAAACCTAGGATTTCTCTCGGTCAATTTGGACTGTAGTTCCTCTACCTTTTTACATAAAGTGAGTTGACAACCGGTGATTGATCGCCAGTCACAAAAGAACGTCTCATCAAACTACTACAGCACAGATGACAATCTAACGTTTCTTCCCGGATATAATTATCTATATGGGTAACCGTTGCCAGATACAGTGGGGATGTGGCTTTTCAATCCATAAAATTTAAAAAAATCAAAATCATTTATATTCTAATATAAGAATTAATCATTGCTAAAGGACCTGGAAGATTTATTTTCATTGTTATATTCAATTGAAGTCGCAAACTTATTGGGTTGACTGTACATATATAATAATGATTATGTTAAGTCGTGTGAATGCTTGCTTTTATAGGTAATATGTAACATTGCTAGACAAAAGACCTATGATTATGTAAGCAATATAATTATTCAAAAGACGATTTGACGATGCATTTTATTAATTTTTCTAACGCTTTGGAAACGAGGACTGTTTCTATTGATATTCAGTTTTTAAAAACTGAGGTGTACGCATATATATATATATATATATATATATATATATATATATATATATATTATATATATATATATATATATATATATATATATATATATATATTATGTATATATATATATACACGTACATTTACATATATATACATATCATAAACATGCATATACATGCATATGTCTGTGTGTGTGTGTGTGTGTTTATGTGTGTGTTTGTGTGCGTATGTGTGTGTGTGTGTATGCGCGTGCTTACGTGCATGTATGCGTTCGTGTATGCGTGCATGCTTGCGCCTGTGCTCGGGTGCGTGCGTGCGTGCGTGCGTGCGTATACTTATGTATCACTCAATGTTTACGATTCCGTCTCCGTCCTTCTCCCTCGAAATAACTCGTCTATATTAGAGAAACTTATCTTGTTACTTACCAGCATGTGTTGTTTGCTGGCGAGTGACGCTGCTCACCAGGCGACTACTTTCTGTGGTCAGTGATGCTTTTTCTAGAGTCGCCCGTGAATCTAATAA
>NC_134795.1:54186905-54199405 GCF_046742065.1 Oratosquilla oratoria
TATTTTTTCTAGTATCTAAACTAAAATAGGTAAGCATTCAGTGCGTTTTTTTCAAACACTATTCTAAAGTCCTCAGTACTAGCAAAAACTAGATACAAAAGCTGTGATTACCTAATGTAGCCATGTTCTACTAATCTACAAATTGCATGATGCAAAAACCGTATAGTACATCTACATGTACATATAAATGTATATGTACAGAAATACAAGTTAAATTTATGAATACAGCAGTACACACAAAAAGAACACACATACACACGCACGCACGCACGCACGCACACACACACACACACACACACACACACACACACACACACACACACACACACACACACACACACACGCACACATACAAGAAAAGTCTGTCGACCACTCTACCATATACACAGTTTACTCTTGGATTAAGGTTTAGTTTAGTCATCAGGACAGGCTTTGGTGTATCTAAGGAAATAGGGAAGGGGTCATACCTCTATGGGCAGAAGAGGACACCCTCTTAGCCCCCTGAAGTTCCCCTAAAGTTCCCCTGGAGTGCTGTCCAAGGATCTTTGCTCTTGTGAAATACCACTAAGATTTGGTGCGAGATCTACGAGTATACTTGATACAATTTAGCAATAAACGATGCGTCTATCGAGTTGTTAATGACAGAAAATTTCATGCAAGGTTTTATGTGCGGAAAGTTGCTGTAGCACGGGATCCCCGTCATCTTCTTAAGAGATCATTTTCTCATTCGTAACATCTATATAAAGATTATGAAGCAGATAAATGCGTCATGAATGCATTCCAGAACTACTCTACATTACATGCTGAAGGGAACTATGTAATTATTAAGCATACAGTGACGTGTACACTGTAGAACCTCAACTAAAACAAAAACTTCAACTTTAATATCTACCATATAGTCCACTGCTAAAGTACGTTTACTTCCCATCTCTGTGTAAATACATCTATAGATTATTAAAAGAAAAAAAGAGAGAAAAAAATATCTATTTTCGATTACAAATGGTGACATTATGTACTTGTAAATCTCAGAAGACTGGGAAGGCAAACATACTTCAGAAGTTGAATGTGCATTAGAACTAAATTACAACTTAATATTGATACTTGAAAGTATCAGCCTCCATAATCCCATGCACTAAAGCTAGGCAGGTCTTAGTAATACAAAGGGCCGTCTCCATTCTCTTGACCTTTTTCTAACTTTGTGACGTCATTCCCTCATTCTACATTGTTAATGTTATCCCAATTACATGAAGTAATTCAAGCATTGTGAGGTAATGTCTTTCTGACATCATTCCAACGTCACTGGAGATTTCCAAATTTGTAGGCTCCCGATAATGAAGACTATATGCTAACTATTCCTTTGCATCACAATTCTCTACCCTTGTCTAATGCATTCGAAGACACCAATATGTTCATAACAATACAAAGGAGACAGGCTTACACTATATTACATTACTGCCCCTGCCTTTGTTAGACGGTACTATTCTAACAACTACTCTAACTAGGATTATCTCATTCTCATTCCTACTATTTCTAACAACGGGAAGGACTAGTTGACTATCCCTGCTCTTACTCACACTGAAATCTCTTCATTATGTGCACTATCCCCTTGGCTGCAACCATAGGGCTTCCATTTCGATCTCGCGCGGGAGATATCACGAAGCCATTGAGGTCAGTTCGAGAGGTCTGCCGAGGAAAGTTCCTCCGAAGAGATCCTGTCTTGTATTCTATAAACCCTCCTCCTCCTCCTCCTCCTCCTCCTCCTCCTCCACCTCCTCTCCCTCCAAGTCTAAAATCCAGACCGTAAATATGACCTTTGGTTCGTCTTCTTCCTCCTCCTCCTCCTCCTCCTCCCTCCAATCCAGCGCCGCATATGGAGGTCGATGAGGTGGCGGGGGAGGTGATGGAGGCGAGGGAAATGTTTGGGGCGTTGAGTGAAGGAAGTGCTACGGTGATGAGTTTTTGAGAGTTGTTAGTTAGTTATGGGTATTGGAGAGGATTAGGGAGAGATAAACCTAACTCCTTAAACCAGTTAACCTAGTTAACCTTTTGTCTATTAATCCCAGCTGAGTTTACTTAGGTTAAGGATGGTCATCAGACTATAAAAGGTTAACACGATATTAGTTAAAAAAGATTAATTTCACTCATGCTAACTCCAGACATGTTTGATCAACAAGTATGATTGACTACCGTAGAAAAAGGAGCTCAGCATATCAAGTAAGCATTAATGTTTATTCAGGGCGAGATTATGTAAAGACAGCATAAGCTTTTGATTGTATTTGGGAGATATTTCAACTATTAATATGGAAAAGAATTAGTGTTAGGACACAAAATAACCCAGAGATATGCAAAAGAATAAAAATGTATCTTGTTTTCCTGATTCAGAATCAGGTCCGCGGATTCCTTTGGCCCTATAGGCTTTGCTATGAATGGTATCTAGCTTCCTAAAAATTGTACCTGTGTTAATACGTACAGATAATCACATACATAAACGTACACACACACATACATATACATACATACATACACACACACACACACACATACATATACATACATACATACACACACACACACACACACATGCATATTCATACATACACACACACACACACACACACACACAATTATATATATATATATATACATATGTAAAAACATACCGTATATATACAGATACATACATACATATATACATGCATACATACATACAAAAATACATACATATAAATATGCATAATACGGACATTCATGCATGCGAACATACATATATTCATACACACGAGTGAAAATATACATGCATACATTCATAAATTATATACATACAAGCACATACACAAATATGCATCCTTTTGCCATCAAGTATACATACTTTGCATGGATGTGCACATATATGTATGTATACATACATCGTCCGTACATATCCACTATTCGCGCGCGTACACACACACACACACACACACACACACACACACACACACACACACACACACACACACACACACACACACACACACACACACACACACACACACACACACACACATACACGCACTCTCACGTACATACAATTACCACACGTACATTTACGATTTCATTTCCTACTTTCCTATGATAACACGAATGCTAATTTTTTTATTTTCCAACGTACTTAAGTTCGGGTACATATATGAAAGTAATTAGAAATAAGACAAATTAAACTAAGTTGATCAACGTAATAGTGGAAAATAAAGAGACGAGTAATAAAGAAGATTAAAAAAAAACCGTACGACTAATACTGAAATTATGGATACCCTAATCCTGATAGAAAAAAAAAAAAAATCAAAGGTTACGTTGTACCACAGCTTAACGTTGTACAGATATTTGCTCGATATGTATGTATGTATGTATGTTTGTATATATATATATATATATATATATACAAGTATATATATATATGTATGTATATATATATGTATATATATATGTATATATATATGTTATATATATATGTATGTATACATATATGTATATTGTATATATATATGTGTGTGTGTGTGTCTGTGTGTGTGTCTGTGTGTGTGTGTGTGTGTGTGTGTGTGTGTGTGTGTGTGTGTGTGTGTATTTCACGATTATGGGTCTTTCCTTTGGCACTACAGCACCATCGTCGTTTGTTTACATACATACTTTCTTATCTATCTATTCTTTAGTTTTTTATTACCATTATCATTCGTCAATTATTATTATTATTGTTATCGTTATTATTACTATCGTTGTTGTTATCGTTATTATTACTATCGTTGTTTTTATTGTTATTATTACTATTATTATTATTCTTATTATCACTAAATTATATATATGTGTAATATATAATTATATATATATATATTTTATATATATACATATTATATATATTATATATATATAAATGCAAAGTACACCACTTGAAGAAAAGAAACTAAAGAACCAGAGCGCTTACGTGCTTTTTGCACTGAAGATTTAATATACGAAAGCGCTCTACTTCGCTAGTTATTTTTTTTCTAAGTGGTCTACTTTGCATAAGTAAACACATGTATCCGTGTTTTTATTATCATATATATTTTTATATATATATATATATATATATATACATATATATATATATATATATATATATATATATATATATATATGCGCATATATATGCGTATATGTATATATATTTTTTCTTTCTTTTTTTACTCACACTTGGAGAGTGGCTTGCGAGTGGTGGACAAGGTAGTTGGAGCGTCTTTTGTTGGTTTATCCTTGTCCTTGTCTGTAGTTGGAGCGGGGCGTCGTGACGGTAGGGGCGATGACGGCGTGGTGGTCGTACTGGTTGTGGGCGTAGTGAGGGTGGTGGTGCGTGTGGGCGTCATGTCTACGAAGCGTTTGTACGTGGGCGTGGTGGTGGAGGATGGGGCAGAGGTCGTGGCCGGTGCGCGGCCGGGACGCTTCAGTATGCGGAGTTGGCCCCTGATGATTCGGCGTTCTTCATAGGACGTGGCCTTCTCGAGCTGGGAAGAAAGCACGGGGTACAGTGAATTACAACAGAATAGAAGGCAGAGTAAGAATCATGTAACTATTCTTTATACTAGGAGCCTGTTTCCTCTTCATAAAGGAGGTAACCTGTCAAGGAACCCACCCATCCACCTCCAATGATACTTTCTCGTCTTGGTTCTTCGTGGATCAAATTTCTTCCCTGTCTCCTGCCCACTACCCGGGCCAAAATCGATGCAGCAAGACAAAAACTGACTATTTGTGTATATATATATATATATATATATATATATATATATATATATATATATATATATATATATATATATATATATATATATATTCTAACTCTGAGGATTTTCCACTTTTAGAAGGACAATCCTCGACTCTTCCCACAGTTGTGAAGGATAATACCAGGAGTTCTAAAGGTGAAGAGAAGCCATAAGAATTTTCTATGGTACAGCTATACTTTTAGACTATTAATGCAACGGAATCACTTTTGTGTAGGTATGGGATTCGATCTCTCTCTATTGCATGTCTGTAAACCATCCATCTATAGACGAAAGGCTTCTTCCACCCATTAGGGAGGTAGCCAGCCAAGGCATGCACCCACTCCCACTCATCCCACCCCCATACCTCACCTATTTGTTTCCCTTTCATCTTAGCACTTCTTGGATGAAAGGTTATCCCTAACTCCCACACTGTCCGAGTAAAAAAAAAAAAAAAAAAAAGTAAAACACAGCACATCCACAGCAGGGTCAGCAGCTTAATTTACACCGCGACCCTTCTTTCCCGTCCTTCATGCGAAAATAGAGAAGACGAGGAAATATTCCTTCGGACTGCTTCAAATTATTGTCCATTCACAACCAAATTGTAATTTATGCCCTAAATAATTCTTGGATCAGGGCAGTTTCCAACTTCTACTTGGCTCAAAGTGACAATCATGTATTCTGATTTTCAAAATGTGCTAAAATATTTTAATTGCGAGTGCCCATAACTATCTCAACAAATATAGTTCCGGAAACTATAATTTTGTCTGACCTGGCACTGTATAGTTGCAGCAACTAGTAATGTAATTATTTTCAAATAGCTTTGGTCCACAACCGTTACAAAAGTAGACACAAAGTATTAAAAAGACTGCACTAAATCTACTGAAAACAAATGAATAAATGAATAAATTGATAACTTAATTTATGAAATATAGATTGAAACCAAAAGAAGTAGGCCTACCATGATTTCTAGCACGGTGGCGTCGGTGATCGTTTCTACGTTTTCCAAGTAGTCCGGCAGTTGGTTTTTGGGGACTTCAAGGTCTTCGTAAAGCTTTTTGTTGCTGTTACTTCTGTCCAAACGCCTTAGTTTGGTCTGGTTGATGCCCTGGTCAATGGGCCTTCCAGTAAGGAATCGTCCAGGGGATCCCTCCTTGGTGAATGGCTTCGGAGAAGATTCTTTATTGAACGGGGAACTCTCTTTCGAGAACGGGGATCGCTCTCGAGACGTTGGCCTCTTGTCCTCAAGGGTGGGAGCTTTGGAGGTGTCTCTTGGTACGTCCTCATCGGACTCGGAGTCTCTTGGCTCTCGATCTATGGGTTCTCGGTCTCTTGGTTCTCGTTCTCTTGGTTCTCGAGAGTCGGGTTCTTTGTCCTTTGGTCTCCTAGGAGATCTGTCTGTTTCATCTGTGGGTTTCGTTGCCTGCATTACTAGAGCGCTTGATTTGAGTTTTATATCTTCTTCTACAACTGGTTTTGGCCTTGGCTCCTCATCTTCATCGTCGCTACCCAATGGATAGACATGCTTCTTCACAAATGGGGGCTCCTTTACAGGCTCTTTTTGGCCTTTAGATTCAAGAGGTTTGCGTCCCTTGGGCTCAATTGGCTTTTCTTCTTTCGGTTTTGAGTCTTTTGGTTTTTCAGGTTCTTTGGTCTTGAAGAGTGGCCTTCGCACTGGGGATGGTGCAGGTTCTTCCTTCGGCTGTTCGAACATACTTCTCTTGGATGACACGGATTGTTTGATCTCGTAGGATGGCTTCCTACGAGGGACTTCCTTTTTATCCACCGGTGAATAGCGGCTTGACAGTGATTTCCGTTTAGTCTCTGGCTCATTTGGAGTTTTTGAGTCAGGAATGACTTCAGACTCGAGATCTCTGACTTCTCTAGGAGATAGTTTTGTATGTTTTGGTTTCTTGTCATCGGGAACGCTGGTAGGAACACATTCATCCACAGGTTTTCTGGTTACGCCAATGGGCTCTTCCTCAACTGGCTCCTCTTCCTCAGGCTTCCTCACTCCTCTCCTTGGTTCTTCATCGTGACTGTCAGGGGATAGACTTCTGTCCCTGGGTTTCTTTAATTCCTCAGGTTCTTTTCTCGTCTCCTCTGGTTCCAAATCATCTTCACTAGGTTTCCTCTCATAAGGACGCCTCTTGTCAGGGATTTTGTCATCACTTGGCTTTCGGACAAATGATTTTGGCTCAGTCTTCGGTGCGGTCTTCGTCGGTTCAAACAATCTCTTTTTGTCAGAAAGAGGCGCAGATGACTCTGGCGTTGTCCTGTCTCTTGGCTTACCAGTTCCAGGTTCTTTGTCCTCTGGCTCAAATGCAGGTTGTTTATCAGAGGGTTTTGGTTTCTTCTCGGGTTCAGATCTTGGTTGTTTCTTACGCAGAACCTCGTCCTCACTATCAATAGGTGTTTCTTTGTCATAATCCTCAGGTTCACTCGATTCACCTGGCTCACCCGGTCTACCTGGTTTTCCAGGTTTGCGAGGTTCACCTCGTTCGTCTGGTTCATCTGACTCATCCTCTGGCAATTTCCCCTTGGGCTCTTCCTCAGGTTCAATAACATCATCTTCCATGTCGTCAGTGGGTTCTATTTCATGATATTCAGATGGTTCCCTAACAATGGAAGGCCGGTGTGCTTTATGTGCAGGAAGATCAGGATCAAAGCTTACATCTTCAATCATAGGACCATCTTCATCATCATCTTTTGGCAAATGTTTCATGTCCTCCGTCATTGGTGTTTGCGGCATCGTTACGATAGGTTCTTTGGGTTCCAAATGTTTGGGTCCACTGGTCTTTGGTTTTCCAGCGGGTTCCCTGGTGGTTTTCTTTGGTGAATCTAAGTCTCCTGGGCGAGATCTTGGTGTTCTATCCGTTGTAGGCTTCCTCTTATTGTCAGTTGGTCGGCTTGTTGACCTAGTGGGTTCTCTCTTTTCAGGAGATCGAGATGATGGAGTAGTTGTCCTCCTTGGAGTTTCTCGTGTGGGGCGGGAGAGATCATTTCGAGGGCGGGAAGTGGTGGTTCTTGGGGCCTTGTCAGTCTCAGGTTGTTTGTCCACAGGTCTCCTTGTTCTACTTGTTTCCGGTTTGCGATGAATGTCACCGTTCATTTTAGGTTCTCTTGGCTCACGAGTTGTTCGCCTGATGTCACCGTTCATCCTAGGTTTTTCATCCACGGGTTTTCTCGGCAGCCCAGCTTTAGGTTGTGATTTCAGAGGCCTTGTAGGACTTGCTGGTTCAGGAGCATGCTGACGCTTGCAGCACTGCCTGTTAGGAGTAACTTCCCGTGGTGTGGAGACTCCTGAGCGAACTGGAGAGCGCCCTCTTCGGGGTGAAGCTGATGGCGAAGCTCGGACTGAAGAAATTGGAGACTTACGTTGTGGGGATCTCTGTGGAGATCTCTCTGGAGAAGTCTGAGGTTCTTTACGTAGAGGAGCTTTTCTAGTAGGGGATTCAGTTGGAGAGGATTTCTTTTGCGTTGGCACTGGTGCTCGTTTCTTTGGAGCATCGTCAACTGGTCTTCTTGTTCGTTCCTCAGGTTTCTTTCTGGGGCTCTCATTCCTCTTCTTAGGTTCCTCCACTGGCTTTCGGCGGATTCTTTCAGTGGTGGGCTTTTTCTTCGGTTCTTTTACAATATCGCGTCGAACTGGCTGTTTTTCAACAGGCCTCTTTACCTCTTCTTCTGGTTCATCACTAATTGGTTCTTCTATCAGTTCTATGTCACTGTGAACTTCATTTTCAGGTTCCTTCAGAGGTTGGCTGGTGTCATCTTCAGGTTCTGAGGTGAGAGGTTCTTCGTCTTCTTCCTTTGGTTTCTTGGGTTCTTCTTCCTCAGGAGATTCCAAATCCTCTTCAGGTTTTTCCTCCTTTGGCTCTTCCACTTCCTCTGGTTCTTCTTCAGTAACACCACGATCCGGTTCATCTTCTTTAGGTGTGTATGATATGTTCTTCGTGTGGATGTCCTCGACTTCTGCTTCACTTCCATCTAGTCGTAACTTTACCTCAAATGCTGCGTTTGTTGTTGTTTTCTCCGTTGTGAGGTGTACTGACGTAGTTTCCGTTGATGTTGTAGTTGTTTCGTCTTCTGGGCGACGAACTGGTTTAGTTTCTGGCTTTTCTGGCTTTTCGGGCTTTTTGGGACTAGATTTGATGGGAGAAGATTTCGGACTTGCATTTTTAGCAGCATCTTCAAAGAACTTCTTTCTACCCAGTGTCTTTACACGATCAGGTTTGGATGATGTGTCCGGCGTGGTGGTTGGTGAACTCTTGGCTGGAGCAAACCGGCTCTTGAGAGCGGACACAGACCCATAGGGCACATCGTCATCTTCCTCTGGCTCATCGACAGGCTCCTTTGGACGCGACGTAGTTGTGTGAGTTTTCACAACTTCACCTTCTTCGTCGACATAGATGTCTGTGGTATGAACACGTTTGGTGATATTGTACTTTTCTCCAGTCACCTTATTCTGACGCGTTTCGATGATGACAGTGATGGGGTTGCCTTCATCGTCCTTTTCTTCCTTCTTTCTTGTATACACAACTTCGTCATCAGGTGATGGGAAGAACCCAGGATCCTCATCCTCGTTCTCGGGTTTAATGACAACATAACTAGTCTCATGCTCGGGTACGATGAAGGCCGTAGATTTCATGACAATTTTCGTAGTGTATTCCGTGCCGTCAACACGTCGACGCGTCTCATGGATGGTACGGATCACCTCGCCATCTTCCTCCTCTTCAGTCTCTTCACGGCTAATTACCGTATCATCAGGCTCACCAACAGTCATCACGTCTTCCGGACGTCGTGGCTTCTTTCCTGTGAAGGAGATATGGACCTCAGGGCTCTCCTTGGAGGTCTTCTCGGTGCGTTCGACTGTATACTCCATACCGTCCTTACGCCGGCGTGTCTCCACGATGGTACGGATGATATAACCATCAGAAGTTTCTTCTTCGTTGACTGAATGGTCAGTGACCTCATCATCATCACCTATTATGAACTTGATAGGTCTGGCGGACTTGAAGGTCTTATTGATGTTCTGTGTCGTGTAGATTGTACCATCAGGACGCTTCTGCCTCCGGATAATGGTGGTGACCACGGCACCATCGTCAGTTTCTTCTTCGGTGACACTTTCATCCATTATTTCGTCCTCCGGAGCATTCGGTAGGTATGTGGGTTGACTATAAACCTTGGACTTTCTCCTCAAGGTGTACTGGATGCCAGAAAGGCTGCTCCTTCGTCGTTCGGTAATCTTCTTGACAAAAGTGCCATCATCAAGCGTCTCCTCGTCCACTTCCTCCTTTAGTACTTCGTCATCGAAGGAACCTACTTGCAGGGTAGGTTCGGGCATCTTGGGGATCCTCATAATGCGGTGACGTAGGTATTCCGTTCCATCCTTTGCCCTTCGGCGTTCGATGATAGTCTTCACTGTAGTTCCGTCCTCTAGAACCTCCTCCTTCACCTCCTCATTCACAATTTCATCCTCGGAGCTGACGGGAATATTGGATGAACCCTTTGACATAGGCTGCATTCTCCTTATGTCGTCCTCAGCACCCTTGAAACTTCGAAGGACGTATTCAAAGGTGTAAGTTGAGCCATCCTTCCTCCTGCGAGTTTCCGTAATAGTCTTGATATCTGTTCCTTGTTCGTCTTTATCAACCCGCTCCTTCTTATCCAGCAGTTCGTCATCATTCTGCACCATAGGTAGACCTTTTTCCAAGTCTAGACCTGAAAGAGTCATTCTTCGCGTTCTATAGACTTGTCTATGTGTATATTCTTCGCCAGCCTTGGTTCTTCGGGTCTCAATAACCGTTCTGATAATCGTCCCATCAGATTGGGTTTCTTCAGATTCTTTCGTGCTAATGATTTCATCGTCAGATGAAGGCGTAATGGTCTTCACTTTAGAGGTCTTGTACACTTTCTTAGTCGTGTATTCCATCCCATCGGGCTTGCGTCGCGTTTCCGTGATAGTCTTGATGGTAACGCCCGCATCGTCAGTCTCTTCGCTCTCGTCTGTTCCAATAAGCTCGTCATTCTCACAGTACGCCACGTCTTCAGGATGGTCATAGTCGAAGATCTTCGAGGTTTTGAGAATATTCTTAGTAGTGTATTCAATGCCGTCGGGTCTCTTCCTGGTCTCAGTAATAATCTTGATCTTGCTGCCATCCTTGTCATCTTCTTCAGTCACGTGACGTTCCAAAACTTCGTGGTCTGGGTTGCCGATAAGAATCTCATTGATGTCATCCTCATTGTCAACGATCTTGGTTGACCTCGCCACTCTTCTAGCCGTGAAAACAGTGCCGTCCTTCTTGCGGCGAGTCTCCACCACCATTTTGACAACATTTCCACTCTCGTCGACTGCGTCTTCCTCCTCTTGCTGAATGACTTCGTCATCAGGACTCACAGAAGAATCAAGATAAGTATCTAGTTTGTCCAGCTCAGCCATGATTGAAGCCTCCATGCGGTTCTCAACCTCTGCCAATTTAGATTTTCGTGCAGATGTTGCAGTGGCTATTTTACTGCCGGGCTTGGAAGTGTCAGTTTTACGGCCGGTTGTTCTGGTGGTAGTCGTGGTTGTGGTTGTCTCTCTTGGGGCACCTCTGCGGGATGTGGTCACAGTGGTAGTGGTGGTACTTGACCTAGAACCAGGTTCACCAGGGACGCGTTTTGTGGGCGACGAAGGCGAAGCCCGGTCAGGGGTGCCACGTCGTCCTGCAGTTGTATTAGTATCAATTTCCTTCGAGGGTTTCTTATTGGTGACACGGCGTGTGTTCATATCCTTCCGCACTGGGATCTCTGAAACCCGGTTCCGTCCTGTGGTCTTTGTAGTAGACTTCTCTTCCCTGGAGACTTTCCTTCCCCCACCGATAGTGGAAGATTCTGTCCTGGTCGTAAAAACTTTGGTCACTGTCTCGTCATCTGAAGTCAGTCGACTGTCTTCTTCGGCGGACGACTTTCGTTCCCTAATGATCCTTGTGGGAGAAACTGAGTCCCTCACTTCTTTGTTCTTCATCGAGAGATAGCCTTCTCCTGCCAAGGCGTTAGACTGGATAGAGTAAGTGGATTTGGTGATAGAAACCCTAGTATCACTGTCGTTGTCTGCAGAATCTCCAAGGTCACCGATGATCTTTCGATAGCGAGTCCCCCGTTCTTGACTGGCAACTCGTACTTGTTCGTTGATGATCTCCTCGTCGGAAAGACCGGTGGTATCCTTGGTGGAAGACCCGTCAAGGGTGGCCGTGTCTACTCCGCGCATTGTCAGTCCACCAACCCGGACGTTCTGAGCAGAAATGGATTCTGTGACCGCCGTGTTTCCATCAACTTGCATCGTCACCTGCAAGATTCAGTGCATTAGTAAATGTTTGGAGGTAAATCACATATTTCTATCGTATAAGCATATAATGCATTTTTCTTAGATTTGCATATTGGAACATATATACGAGTGTGTGGGCAATTGTTCAATAAAGCAAGTATTTTCACATAAAGTACATATGGTTAAGAGTGTATAATTGAAGATTATTACTGTGCTATCAGTGAGACACCTTCCCACTTTTGGCCAATGAATACTAAAACACTTCTAAGTTCATATGTACTTGATCAATTTCTTTACAATGCCAAGATTTTAGTTTTCACTGGCCAAAATTAAAATAATTTCTCTTCATTACACTGCACATTTTCATGACCAACGATTGCGTACCTGTATGTTTGAGGTGCGTCGTGTGCTGGAGCGACCCCTATCATCCT
>NC_134795.1:54211905-54226905 GCF_046742065.1 Oratosquilla oratoria
AGAAGCTTTGCTTCAGGAACAGACTCTTCGGGCGTAACCCGAGCTCGGAATTATTGAGTTACTTCAGGATACCAGGAGTTTTTCTTCAGGAACAGACTCTTCGGACGTAACCCGAGCTCAGAATTATAGAGCTACTTCGGGATACCAGAAGATTTTCTTCAGGAAAAGACTCTTCGGACGTAACCCGAGCTTGGAATTACAGAGTGTCTTCGGGATACCAGAAGCTTTTCTTCAGGATGATGTCACACGTCCTGTACTCTTTCCAGCTGTGGAGGCGGACCGTGGACTGAAAAGGAGCCTGTTTGAGCGAGACCCCGTTTCTGGTCGACCTTTTGGAGATTAGAGTTGGTAAGAGTCCGCATAAACAGACTCTGCTAATTGGGTCATCGTAATGAGTGGGCTCGTTAGGGCGCTGTTCCGCATTTCGAAGCGGAAGGTGATTATGTCATTATTATCTTGTTATTATTTCTCGAATTAATTTCAAGTGGAGGTCACATTACTCCGAGGTATGAAAGAGCCCCTCTCTCTCTCTCTCTCTCTCTCTCCTCGCTCTCTCTCTCTCACACACACACACACACACACACACACACACACACACACACACACACACACACACACACACACACACACACACACACACACACACACAGAACTCGTGGCGCAGTTGGTAGAGTTCCCGGAGGTCCGGGTTTGAATCCCGCCCAGGATTGAAATAATTTCAGTATCGCTGCGCTGCGGGTTGTTACTCCAACTCTCATGGGCGGGGAGTTGGGGGATGCATGCAATGTTACAACATTACCCATAGATCGGTCATATACGAGCTCTGAGCTCTCTTCCGGGAGGGAAACAGCTGTCGACCACGAGTCTAACACGTGATCCAATGACCATGGTGGTGAATCACACACGCGCGTGCGCAGGCCAATACGTCCCAACCTATCCTGGAGCAGACGGGAATAAAAACCCAGACACTGGGGTAGCATGACCCTTAGCCGGGGCTAATGCATTGGGCGAACTCGCGGTTAACAGAGAACTCGCGGTTAACAGAGGAAACCGGACAACCTAACCGCGGTCACATCACCCTTACGTACGTGGGGACACGCAGCTAAGGTGGGCAATTTGTCCTACTTGCCCTACTATGGGTTAGTTATCCGTATAAAACCCCGGGTCATGGGAGAGCGGATGGGTCATGCATGTCATTACTGTGACCGCTGATGTCCAACCCTTTCTCTCAGTTTTGTGACCTTAGTATGTTATTCTAATTTTCGCCAGACGATTTTATTCAGCTTAGAGAGGAAAATGAACGGTGAACGGAAAGATGCAGGGAGAGGAATTGATGAATTCAAGGATAGAAGATGGAGGATGGAGGAATGGAATAGAAGAGGGAAAGGAGAGGGAATGGTGGGAAGGAGGGAAGCAGGCAAGAATGAAGAGACTGAAAAAAAAAGTCCTAAAAACATGAAAAACAAAATTCCTGGTTTTAGAAATGGAAATGCTTAGAGGAAATCTGAAAGGAGATTAGGAGGAGAACGGGGTAGACCGACAGAAAACGGGGTAGACCGAGAGAAAACGGGGTAGACAGAGAGATAACATAGGAGAGGAGGACGGACGAGGAAAAAGATCAGAATCATAATGCTCCTTCAAGTATCACTGACATATCAGAAAGGTTGCTACGAGTTACGCTCCTTTCAATCTAAATTGAAAAATAATCTCAGCCTCTTACTCCCCTTCCAGTGAATGTGATTGGTGGATGCTGAGCCGGGACCAATGGCATTAGACTACTGAGAAAGGGGGAGGGGCTTATCTAATAAAGTTAAAAAAAATGCTGAGCCATAGTGACGGGAAGGCTACAACAGTGAAAGTTGAGGTTCTGGTGGTAGGAATATATACCACAGTATGGTATGGGAATGGTGGTAATGGTATGAATGGTAGTGTTGTAGTGGTAGTAGTGAAATGGTCGTTCTCGACATTGGTATAGTGTCGTTAAATACAGTATAACCACCCTTAAAAGTAATAATAATAATAAAAGAATAAAATAAAATAAAATAAAATGAAATAAAATGAAATAAAACAAAACAAAATAAAATAATATAGAATAAAGATATCATGCAATTATCATGTATTATTTCATGTATTTATTTCATGTATTTATTTCGTTGGATAACGAGTGACAAAAATCTTGCTAACGACTAATATGGAATAACATAACGAGCATTCTCCCTATTAAGAATCTACATCTCCAAAATCTAGAAATTCCGGATACCAGAATCACTTTCTAATATTCTAATACACGTTTTCGTGCTAAATATTAGAAATATCCGAATTTCAGAGATTTCCAATACAGAGAGAACTCAGTATATACGGTATAACCCACGTTGTATGTATCAGTTAGTTAGGTATTCAAGTAATACAAACTGAACACAAGGTTAGGGATATGGAACTGTCTAGTGTAGACTTTATGGTCTCTTGTACTCTCCTCCATTCTTACGTTCTTATGTTCTTCATACATGAACGCATATGATGTGGCGGCGCCTTGCAGTGCTGTAAATTGTTGCACATGTGGGTATGTGGACAGGCATGTGGGCAGTATGTTGCGAAAGTCTTCCAACTCACGCTTGTCATCCTAACCGTAATAGTCCACTTCTTTCACCTCGAGGACACCGTGAGAACAGACACCAGCTACAATTTGTCCCATTGTAAAACATTCATAACTATATAATCGCCCTCGTTTACCTTACTACTCAATTGGACTACGGTGTGTGTGTGCGCGTGTGTCCTTGAGACAAGACAGAAGGTGTAAGAGATACGTATTCGCCCGAAGCAGGTGGCCAAAAAGAAAAGACCAATTTCACAAGCGAGGGTGACTTTGGTGAAAGCGGTGACATTTATCCAAAAGGGACTTTAGTATAAAATGATCTGAAGACGAAAGCCAGATGGGGATTCCAGGTGAGGTACTAAGATGTTCTCCTATTTTCAGTGAATTGATATAATATATGACCTAGTTATGAATACATACAGATAGTGAAAAATATCACATACCTCTTATACCCATAAACATACATCAATTCTCGAATATTTTCGACGGCAATTTTCAATACTTTCTAGATTGTGAGGATAACAGTTTAGATTCTAGGAGCGAGAGAGGCTAGACCCATCTTCTCACTTTATCTGTACTATGGCATAATCACTGGAATTATGTCTAGAATGGACAATTATGATATAATCCACAAGTTATCGTTTCCATGAGAACTAACTTGAGCAGAGCATTTGCTTGCTCTAGTTTCCTTAATCTGGATAATTCACAGGCATTGTTTATTTGATCCAAAGGTTCAATGGATCGATTTACTATATGGACAAGCGAGGATAAGAACAATAATATTTACTTATTCTTGTCAGTGGTACAAATATAATAGAATGAAAGTAACAGGAAATGAACTCAAAATAACCCAGGGAATTCAGAACATTTAGAACAAATTTCAAGGGGATTTTCCTGTAACCTACTTATTTGTAGTCTGATAACTATCTCAGAGTACCAAGTCCAGATCTAATTCTTCCTTATACCTTCCAATGCACGTATTTAGAGACAATCAACCTACAAGTTGCCATGTAGCTCCTAAGCCTAGCCCATCACATCATTCCTGATTTATCCATGATTCAGGTAAAATATTCTTACTCAAGTAAGAACTCAAATTTGAAGCTAAAGTATGTAGTGGTATTAATCGCCATAAATCGCCTTAGAGCGTAGATCGTGCAAGGATTCTTATGATCCAGCACCTCCCCGCCCCTCAAAGAAAAAAAAGAAAAAAAAAAAAGATATGTCACTTAGACGCCAGAGGGCTAAGTGGGTCTGTCTCATCCACTCCGGCCTTCCATATGTTACATTCAACCTCATAAACTATATCTCAGCAACCACCAGAGCTTCCAGTACGTAGCCTTCAACACAGGCATCTTTGAAACCCGAAGCCCGACCAAGCGCAACGCATTCCCCGTGAAGGTAGACAGGAAAAGGGAAACAGCTGAGAGTTGACGCAGGTGGACGGGGAGAGAGAGGAGAGATCCTCGGCGAGGTCGTTCGCGGGGCACCGGGCGCGAGTGACGTCACGCGGGTCCCGTGAGTCATAGCACAGTACAATACTACTCTTCACTTTCGCTACACTCTACCGCAGCCGACCGCTCTACACTCCCCCTCACTCCTCCTCCCCCCCTCTACCCTTCCCCCTTTTTGGCTCCCGTCCTTGTACTGCCCACTGACATCTACTGGTGGCTTCGATAAGTAACATATTTAGTTCTTTGTTAGTGTATAGATGACTACCGCCAGACGATTATATTCGTCCAAGGGCTTCTTCCATAGTGAACCCTTTGGCGTCTATTCTTTCTTTCTTCTAGCTGCCGCTAGGTGATTTTATTCATGCATTGGAAAGTCCTATATATGTCACAGGGTTATACCCATCCTTTTGGTATTTCTATTGAACGGTTTATATTTACTCTAACCACCGTCAGACGATTTTATTAATCTAAGCGTAACTCTTATAACCGTGAAAAAAAGTTAAGCTCTCTTGGTATCCTCAGTTAAAGTTACAGTGGACGATAAAGGATTAAAGACAACCCGGGTGTCTTTGCTAGACAGAAGGTAACCCACATGTGAACATTCCTCCATCTGCTGGTACCCTCAAAAGAAATATGCAAAGTGGCAGTGGTGGACGAAAGGTCACAACACGAGCTTACGAGTCCAAAAAAGAAACGAAGACTCGTTGGTTTCAAGGAACGACATCGTCAAGCTCGTTTCGCACGTGTCGACTTTTCGCCGTACGACATCCACGACACGATGTCGTGTACCCTCAATTAACTATAGGTGTCTATGGACGTTTTCACACGACCATGACTACGTTTGAAAACGTCCATAGATATCTATGGTTATTTGAGAGCACGACGTCGTGCCGTGGACGGCACACGGCGAAAAGTCGGTACGTGTGAAACGAGCCTTAGACTTTTGTTCATTTTCGACGTCTATACCTTTCATTGTCGAGATCTTCCAATAAACCAGCGGTTCTCAACAATGTGGGGGTGGGGGACGGTGTGGGCTGAGGTGGGGGATGGGGAGGGGTGGGGTGGGGTGAGGTGGGGGCGGAGCTCCCTATGGGGGGCGTCAGTAATTAGAAAGGGGGGACGAGCTCAAAAGTAAAAAAAGTATATATTACTCTGGAATCTAGATTAATATATGTTTTGCTTATATCTAGATTCTAGATGTAGACGAAATGAAAGAAAAATAATTAGGAAGATATATTTCTTAGCTTTCTCTCTCTCTGTACTGGCTGATTTATCTATGTGATTAGATTCATGGATGCTGAGGTGGAATGTGGATAATTACTAAAAGGGTGAGGTGGTCAGAAAAAGACTAGGAATCGCTTGTCTAAACTGAATCAAATAGTCTAAATAAAGTCCTTAAGAGGGACGAGTTTTTCATAAAATGGTGAAGAAGACCTTCTCAAGAACAACTTTAGATATTTTCCTCTGGTGACCGTCAAACAATTTCATTAATTTCAGAGGAACCTGAAGGGTTAGGATTGACTACGTGAAGAAGATATCGCGGTCATGCAAGAGGTCGGCTCCAAATGACCCAACATCGACAAAACAATGGAGTGGATAAAGGCACACCATTTGAGGCTACGTTCGAAAAAAAAGAAGACATATAGGAAATTATTAAGAAGAAAACGAAAAAGAATCAAGAAAAAAGAAATATAAAAAGAATTAAAAAAGATAAGAAGAACAAGAGGAAGAAAAAATAAAGAGGAAGAGAAAAAGAAAAAGTAAAGTGAAAAGAACTAAAAAAAAGGAAAAAGTACGAAAAATAAAGAAAAAACGAGTAAAGAGAAAAGAAAAGGGAGAAAAAGAAAATAAAAAATTAAATTGATATTAAAAAGGAGACGAAAAAGAAAAACAAAAGAGGATAAAGAAGAAAGACAAAAGAAAGTAAAAAAGAAAAAGAAAAAGAGAAAAAAAATAATAAATTAGTATTGTAAAGAAAACGAAAAAGAAAAGCAAAAGAGAATAAAGAAGAAACACAAAAGATTAAAAAAAAAAAAAAAAAAAAAAAAAATCGATAATTTCGACCCCCGTTCCCTCCCCTATTGGCAAACATGACCTGTCTGACTACGGCAAGCACTCTTAACGACCAGACCAGATACGGGATGGGTTTGGGGCCACTTTCTCTACCACCAGGTTGCTCCCCCAAGAAGTCACCTCCTTGACAGCAGATGGACAGGAGATCCCTTCTTCTTCCTCTTCTACTTCTTCTTCTTCTTCTACTTCTTCTACTTCTTCCTCTTCTTCTTCTTCTTCTTCTACTTCCTCTACTTCTTCCTCTTCTACTTTTCCACTTCTACTTCTTCTTTTCCTTTTGTCCTGTTTTTCTTTTTCTTGCCATTTTATTTGTCTTCTTATTTCTTTTCCTTCTCCTTCTTCTTTTCCATCTCCTTCTTCTTCTTCTCCTCCTTCTCCTCCTTCTCCTTCTCCTTCTTCTCCTTCTCCTTCTCCTCCTTTTTCTTCTTCTCCTTCTCCTTCTTCTCCTCCTTCTCCTCCTTCTTCTCCTTTTCCTTCTTCTCCTTCTCGTCCTTCTTCTCCTTCTCCTCCTTCTCCTTCTCATTCTTCTCCTTCTTCTTGTGATTATTATTTCGTAATAGTGGCTTGTACTCCATGACAGTCAAAAAAAACTAGCCGACAAGAGACCTTTTCCTTAAAAATAAATAGATAATATACTAAACCGATAAATAAATATGATAGTAAATGAGTGAACAAATAAACCAATAAAATCAACAACAAAAAATGAAAGTGAAAACATTAATGAATTAACAGATAAAACCGAAGAAACAAATCAGAACATTCCAGCGGACAACTTTAGCGTGTCGATCGCATTAAAGATCTAAAAACTCGGAACTATGTCAGATCTAATCGCCTCTGGGAAGGTCTCGACTGACGAAATTGTTTATTTCTTCTTGAACGATTAACCGTTTTACTCCTACTGATGTTCTTTGCGTTTGTTCTAGTTGTCGGCAGATGATTTTATTCAGTAAAGGAAGAGTTAAGTCTACGCAGATGTGCTAACATAGCCTTAGAATGAGTGGATATTTTCGATTTGTGTTCGTCAACTATCAAACTGAGAGTTAGAAAAAATAAATAAATAAATGGAAATATGAATGGACAAAAAATAAGAGAATGAATATAGAAAATCAAATAAATAAATAAATATATAGAAATAGATATATAAAAGATGAATATACAAGTAAACAAATAAAGAAAATCAAAGAAACAAATAAATAATAGGTATATAATAAATGTAGAAATAAATAAATTGATAAACAAACAAGTCAACAGATAATTAGATAAGAAATGAATAGATAAATAAACAAATAAATTGATAATTATAGAAATAGATAATTTAACAGATGAATAAGCAAACAGATGCATAAATAACAAAATCAATTGACTAACTAATTAATTAATGGACAAACAAACAAGAAAAAAAAAATCGGGAGTAAAACCTGATCTTGCTCTAGTCTATTTTGCATCCCGACGATTCTTTTCAGCTGCACGGAAGCCCAGTGATAACGAAAACACGTACACCACTCCCACCCCACTCTCACCCCACCTGACCAACCCCACTCCCGGTTACTCTGCGGTCCGGGTCCGGTCCGGTCCACCAAGAGCTCCAGTTTTGGTCTGGCCGGCGCCTCTCACTCGGCCTCACCGTGGCTGGGGCCGGCCGGCCGTCGGAGCCACCGCCGCTGCTGCTGCTGCGCTCCTCGACGGCGACTTCTGCGCCGAATGCATAATGCTGCACCGCCTTGGTTTTGCCTGTCTCCATGACCGACCCTACCTACCTACCTACCTCCCCCCTCACACACACACCTTCTCACCCTTCTCCCCCTCTCCCACCTTCTCCCACTCACACACATTCTCCCCCTCACACACATTCTCCCCCTCACACACATTCTCCCCTTCTCCACATTCCCCCCCTTCCCCATACTCTCCTCCCTTCCCCACATCCTCCCCCTCCTCAACATTCTCCCCCATTCCCCACTTTCTCCCCTCTACCCCACATTCTCCCCTCCCTACTTTCTCCCTTTCCCCATATTCTCCCCCCTTCTCCACATTCTCCACATTCTCCCCCTCCCCACCTTCTCCCCTTTTCTTCCTTTCTTTCCCCTACTCTCTCCTTCTCTCCCCTTATCTTCCTTTCTCTCTCCTTTTCTCCCCTTCTCTCCCTTTCTCTCACACTCCCCCTTCTCCCTCCTCACCAGCCCCTCTCCCGTGTTCCCCCGAAGAACAAAATAAATGTAGAACAGCTTGGGGAAGTACATTGGGTAAACTCTGTCCAGATTTACGTTCTAATTTCTTGACGAGCCACGATCTTTCAGAACCGTATCATCTGACCGAGGGACACGTTGAACAAATGTTGTCAGGACGGATGCCAAGTCATCTTAATATGCAGAGTGGAGGTTTTTGGGTCGATACAATCAATTCCTTTCTCTACCTCAGGGGCATCCTTCAGATGAATAAAATCGTCTGGCGACAGTTAGAATTAACGGCTAATTTCGTAGAACACACACACACACACACACACGCACACACGCACGCACACACGCACACACGCACGCACGCACGCACGAACTTGATTACATGATATCAGTTTACAGAACGAGATAACAAACGAAACCTCTGAATGAATACCAACTACCGTGTCATATAGTGTCACGAGGACCAGGACCATCGTGTCAATTGAAACTTGTGTCATACACCCAACACGCAGCTCGTACCTACCCAGAGACGGGACCCTTCGTCAATAGAAAGGGGCAGGTAGTTCGAGCCCCGCAGAAGGCGCCCGGAAGGGTCAGGTAGACGAGGGGATGTATATATAGGTGGGCGGCACTGCAGGAATGATCTCTTTATTAGGATGTGGGCGTAGGACGTGGGCGTAGGAGTTGTAAAAGTCGAGGACTTTAGGGCCGTTTTGTTGAAAAGGTGAGAGGCGGAGATGAAGAGGGAACAGAGGGATTTGGTATCGGGAACACAAGGAAGTGATGGGAACTTAGTGGGAGGAAATGAAGGGAAAGACGATTACGAGGATGAGGATGAAGATGAGGATGAGAATGAAGAGGAGGAGGAGGAGGAGGAGGATGACGTGAATGATGAGTGGAAGGATGAAGAAGGAGGTAGGGGAAAAATGGAAACATACATATATACATACATACATGCATACATTCATACATGTATTCGTTCATATATACGTACATACATAAATCGGATACCTCGCTCTCTCAAAAAAAATGTTGAAAATGTTTCCAATCCTTTTGCCTTCCTTGTTCTCGACAGTTATTTGAGCCCGAAGACATTTTTTGAGTCTCTAAATCTGCAACATGTATAGCCTGTCTCGAGTTTCGTTGTAAGGTTAAGAAAAATAATGATAAAACAAAATTAATATAAAAAAAAAAATCCAAGTTACCAAGCCAGCAGTGACAAAAAAGAAAAACGAACAGATACAAAGTAAAAAAGATAAATAAAGAATAAATCAATAAATGAAAATATATAAAGAACAACAACAAAACAATCTGTAGATAAACAGAATACCATAAACAAAGCCCATCACCGTAGTAACGAGGACTACCTTCTTCGCTACCAAAGTTCTTTGTTTGTATCTGAATATAATAACTTGGCAACAACCAAATTAAATGGAAAAGTGCCATCCGGCTTGGTGGGGGGATGATACCAACTCCTTAGTACTAAGTACGGACCCAGAGCGACGAAACAACTACTTCTTATGAGGTACCTATAATCATCAACTACAATTTTCCCATCATGCTGATGATCTTATCATACTCCTGTCTTCATATTTCATCTCTAGCTCCTTAGCCTGGGGCGCACCGGTACTTTATGCCGCGATTGTACTAAGTTCCACCTTACCTTGCCTTCGTACAATTCTTGTTGCGTGGGTGAATATACGATTGCATGATACCAATCTTATGTGGATCAAATTGAAAGGTTACCAGTGCTTTAAGTCGCCATTGTACTCTACTGTACCTTCGTAAAACTCTTGTTGCGTGGGTGAATATACGATTGCATGATACCAATCTTATGTGGATCAAATTGAAAGGTTACCAGTGCTTTAAGTCGCCATTGTACTCTACCGTACCTTCGTAAAACTCTTCTCGTATGATATCAATCTTATATGGATCAAATTGAAAGGTTACTAGTGCTTTAAGTCGCCATTGTACTCTACCGTACCTTCGTAAAACTCTTGTTGCATGATACCAATCTTATGTGGTTCAAATTGAAAAGGCACCAGTGCTTTTAGTCGCCATTGTGCTATACCGTACTTTCGTGCAACTCTTGTACGCGATTTCAATTTGCTATGGATCAAGTTGAAGGGAGAAATTCAACGCCGCTGAAAGAGCTCAAGTGACCAAACTGACCACGAGGCGGGGTAACGCTCTCCTTCTCTAGGCGCGCTGATAAAACTTTATTATTATTATAGTATCATTTCTTTTTATACTATTATCATTATAGTTTTTACTAGTTTGTGTTCCTGTCATTGTTGTTACTATTGTTATATTATAATTATTATAATTATTGTAATTATTATTGAAATTACTATCATTGTAATTGATTTTAATTGTAATCATCATTGCAATTATCATTGTAATTATCATGATCATTTCATTACTATTTTTATTGTCATTATCGTCGACAAATATCCAGTGTTTCTATCCCTATAGACAGTAACACATAAATACTAAGCAATGTTCTATTTTCAACTCTGCTCTTAAGTTTTGGTTACCGTGTTTAGCTCGCGGTCCTACAAGTCTTGGGGTTGAATCTCTCTCATTGAATATCATGTTATAAAAGATAAATTAATATGTACATAAATAAATGAATATGCAGATAAGTCAATAAATGGATAAATAAATAGATTGATAAATATGATAGGTAAATAAATACATAAACAAATAGATAAATAAAACAAATGAATAGGGGAGTGGATAAATAAATAAACAAATAAGGAGATAAATAAACAATAAACAAAAACAATACTAAAATGTAAACGGGTCAACATCTTATAGAACATCATTGCAATTTGCAACAAATGATAAAGATTACTGGATACAGTGAGCGCCACCCACATAGGAAATGTTGTCATAAGAGAAGAACAGAGAAATAGTGCATTGACCATCAACAGAGGGTCAGACTTCCTTCCCCCCTTCCCCTTACCCCCCCTTACCTCCTCCCCTTACCCCCTCCCCCTCCCCCTTACCCCCCTCCCATACTCGAGCACATCAATCAACACCAAGCCATTCACAACACAAATATTAAATTCTTCCTGACAAGAACAAAAACAGCACCGACTGCGAATAAAGCATCGCAATGACAGTAACTACAGCAACACAACAATAACAACAACTACAACTACACACTAATAAAAAAAACGACAATTACAGCAACACAGCAATTATAGCAACTACAACTGCAGCAACAACAATAGCTACTACAACAGCAATGGAAACAACAACACCTGCAACAACACCAACACCTGCAACAACACCAACACCTGCAACAACACCAACACCTGCAACAACACCTGCAACACCAACACCTGCAACAACAACACCTGCAACAACAACAACACCTGCAACAACACTAACACCTGCAACAACAACAACAACAACAACTACAACTACAACAACACCTGCAACAACAACAATAACAACAACAAAGCCTATGCTCAGCTGACCGCCTTGCCTAGCCGGCCGCAACTGCGCCAAGGCTCCAATTACTCCAGACACACAGACAAACAAGCCAAACGACCAACAGACAGACAGACACATACAGACTTACAGACTGAAAGACAGACAGGCAGACAAACTGACAGACAGACTGAAAGACAGACTGACCAACAGACAGACAGACTGAAAGACTGACTGACTGACTGTCTGACTGACTGACTGACTGACTGACTGACTGACTGACTGACAGAAAGACAGATAGACAGACAGAGACAGACTGACTGACAGACAAAGATTGGCTGACAGACAGGTAGAGATAGACAGACAGACAGACAGACAAAGGTGAACAGTGACAAAATAGACATATAGAGACAGACACACAGACAGTGTGGCAAAACAGACATGTAGAAACAGACACACAGAAAAGCAAACTAAGTGGCAAAATAGATATACAGAGATAGACAGACAGGAATAGGTAAACTGCCATACAGAGAAACAGACAAACAGACAGAGGCAGACAGGAACTACAACCGTTTCGATCTACCTAATGTGTATGTATGTATGTATGTATGTATGTATGTATGTATGTATGTATGTATGTATGTATGTATGTATGTATGTATGTGCGGATGGATGGATGAATGGATACATGTATGGGTTGATGAGTGGGTATATACGTGTATGCATGCTCACTCTTGTATGTACGTTTTTTATAATGTATACATGTATACATATATATATATATATATATATATATATATATATATATATATATATATATATATGAGAAAGAGAGAGAGAGAGAGAGAGAGAGAGAGAGAGAGAGAGAGAGAGAGAGAAGACATGGAGACTCTACATGCAGAGGAAGGAAAGGAGGGAGGAAGCGGTGGGTGGGAGGGAGGGAGGGAGGGAGGGTTGTGGAGGGGGAAGAGGAAGGTTGAGGAAGGGAGGGTGAGGAAGGGAGGTGAGAGAATTTGTGGCCACAGCGCCACAGCCTTATAAGGTCACTATCGCACCAGTCGACCTGACCACCTTTATTTCAGCTCTACCAGCGCGCAACCGCGCCACAGTCACCACAACAGTACTATCACACTTCGGAAGGCCTAGTTCCTCTGAATCTAATGTATACAGTATACTTATAGATCCTCCGAAACATCTTAAGATTTCTTTCGAGATGTTTGGTGTTAGACAGAGTATCACTGTATCTAAGAAACTTGTCGTGATTATTTTGGGGTATTTGATACCTTTATACCAGTTGGACTGAATAAAATTGTATTGTGTTAGACAGAATAGAATATTCAAAGGGTGTCATCACACGGAGGGGCGTTGAAAGAATGCCACGTTCACTGCTAAGTACTACAGCGACTAGAGCTTTCTGTGAGCATGGGTAATTTTACAATATACATGAAGCCCTAAAAGGCTCCTTTATGACATAAGTCTACGACTTAAAGATATCCGTGACCTATAGTACCCTTAACGGTATCAGCCATCGTGTAGTAGCCAGAAGTGAGGGCGACTGTACCTATTGTACTTCTATTCAATCGGCTACATTCTAGATATCTCCAGCCAACACGAAACGCTCACCCTCCAACCTAGCTGCCCCAAACTATTCCCTTACATTCAGTCGCATCATTTCTAGACTAATATATTCTAGCCTTTCTAGAAATCCTTCAAACTCCCTCTATCCATTGATACGTGATACTATTGGGATGAATTTGGCAACTTTTTTTTCTTATTATTATTGGTTAATCCTGTTGTTTTTAACAGGTTAACATTTAACGTGCATATTGGGGTGCATTTAACATTTTCGACGATTTGGTCAAACTTAGGAGAAATTCTAGATAGTAAAGGACTGAATCCCGTCGATGCTTAGGATCTCATCCTGCACATATGCCCACACCTTCTACCTCCATAACTCCCTTCTTTCACTCCCACCTAAGCCACTCCATCTCACTCCATATTCTGCCCGGGCCAGACCTCCTCCACCTGACGCTAACCACCTCCATAATACATTAGTTATATATGATCCACTCCATAAACGAAGAGTTGGAGGAATGGTCCGAGGAGACGAGCAGAAGTCTAAAGAAGATTAGAAAACTATACACCACTTGACGGAGACTTTCGGAAGACAAGCATCAGGAGGCTAGTGAAAGGTTAGTAGAGGCTAGCAAGAGACAGGAATCTAGCAACATGGTAGCAGGTGACTAGCAGGCAGGCAGCAGGACATTAGCAAGTACTAGCAAGAAACTACCACAGGTTACCAAGAGACTACCAGAAGAGGAAGAGTCTGACAAAGGATTAGTAGTTATGTAGTACTAGACTACCAAGTTCCAATATGTTATTGACTGCCTTCCTCTCCCCGTCCCATCCTCTCTCTCTCTCTTTTTCTTCCTCCCTCTTTCTCTCCCACCCTTCCTCTCTCTTTCTTCCTCCCTCTTTCTCTCCCACCCTTCCTCTCGCTCTCTTCCCTCTTCCTGCCTCTTTAAATAACCTCCCTTCCTCCCTCCCTCCCACCCTCCTAACCCAACGTCCGAAGGCCGCGCAAGGAGATAAAGAAGCCACATTGGTTGCGTGGCTTAAGGATAATTTCCCACATCACTCTTGTCCCCAATTTTGTATTTACATGCCGATAACCGGCACGTCTATAGTATCCTTGTTTGTGACAATGCTACAGTCACAGTTAATTAGGCGACAGATTCACTTGTTCAGTTGTCTTACATATTATCCATTTACGTATTTGTGTGGTAATCTATCTATTCATTAATCGTTTATTTCGATTTAGATTTATTTTGTAATATTTTATCTATACTTATTTTTTTCTATTTATCCATGTATTTATCTATTCATTTTTATCTATTTCTATCTGTCTATTCATTTATTTATCTATTTATCTATTCATTTATTTATTTGTTCATCTTTTCGTTACTTATTTTCTACTTATTACATATATACTTATTCATTTACTTATCAATGTTTTACGGAACAGTTCTTCCTCTGTTCGTTCTTACGTTCATGTCAACAGGAAGTTACTTTCCCCTATTCATTTATTTATTCATTTATTTATTTGTTCATCTTTTCATTACTTATTTTCTATTTTTTACATATTTATTCATTTGCTTATCTATGTTTTACGGAACAGCTCTCCCTCTGTTCGTTCTTACGTTCATGTCAACAGGAAGTTCTTTCCCCTGTGTCTTAGGGGAAGCAAGGACGAGGAAGGCTCAGACTC
>NC_134795.1:54231905-54239405 GCF_046742065.1 Oratosquilla oratoria
CACACACACACACACACACACACACACACACACACACACACACACACACACACACACACACGCACGCACGCACGCACACACACACATACACACACACACACACACACACACACACATATATATATATAACGATGGTAACAGAGAGTAGGAATAGTGGAATTAAAAAAGTAATCAACATTCTTCTTTGAATAGACCTTAGTTTCCAATGGTAAATATTGCTGCGTGGGTCTGCTCCGTAGAGGTTGTCACCACAAATGGAGAACATTTTGCTTTTGGAGTGAAAATGTCGATGCGAAATCACGATCAGATTTGTTGACGTCCCAATCTTAGATGACCGAATCGACATCAAACTCATAAAACTAGTTTAAACTCCCGAGCGACAGGTTGGGGGTGTCAGGAAGGCGAACAAAATAGTCTGTTCCCGCCTGAAGAAACTCCCTGGAGTTCTTGGAGCGAAAAGAATAAACCTTATCAATAACGGATTTGAGCGTCGCCACTTGCGGCGGAGGTTGAGGTGACGGTAGTTCGAACCTTGCCACCAGCGAGTTGGACCAAGGGCATGGTTGATTAAATTCCACGCTGCAAAGTCCTCTATGAGGGGCAGCGTCCTTGCCTCCTGATAGGCGGAGTTCTGGACATTAAACCAAATCAATCAATTACATAACACATTTAACAACAACTCCATTCAGTAGAGGGTCGACCTCCAGACCTTAAGGGCCACTGGAAGGCAGCACTGGTCTTCCAGTTCCAGGCGTGGGATTGTAGGGTCTGGAACGCAGAGCCTCGAACCCAGCGTTTCTCAACCTTTTTACCCTTGCGTAACCTTTAAAATAAATTGCATGTCTCAAGGAACCCCAGCGCAAAATAAAGACACATATGCCATATCTTTCTCGTTTTATTTTCATCGTAACAATAGGTTAGATAGGATGATGTCTATATTACATTATTACAATAACCAAGAATATGTCGTGCGTGTTTAATTATATTACGTATATGAAATTAAATGAAAAATCAAAAGTGCATTAGCTTATCTCGCTTGTTCTCGCGGAACCCTTAGGGACTTTTTTGCGGAACCTTAGGGACCTTTTGCGGAACCTTAGGGTTCCGGGGAACCCTGGTTGAGAAACGCGGAGCTCCGAACTCCCTCGGCACGCGCCTTCCAGGTCGCTTCGCCAGTTCGATGCCAGTTGACCCCAAACATCTCTTTCGTTGTCCGGAGTGGGCGTTGCCCCCCAGCACTACAAGGGCTTTAAGCTGTCTTGATTGGGCTGGAGGAGGAGGAGGAGGAGGAGGAGGAGGAGGAGGAGGAGGAGGAGGAGGAGGAGGAGGAAGAGCACGAGGAAGAGGAGGAGGAGAAGGAAGAGGAGGAGGAGGAAGAGGAAGATGAAGAAGACGAAGGAGGAAGAGTAGGAGGAAGAGGAGGAGGAGGAGAATGAAGAGGAGGAGGAGGAAGAGGAAGAGATGGAGGAGGAGGAGAAAGAGGAGGAAGAGTAGGAGAGAGAAGAAGAAGAGGAGGAGGAAGAAGACGGGGATGGGGAGGAGGAGGAAGAGGAGAAAGAGGAGGAGGAGGAGGAGGAGGAGGAGGAGGAGGAGGAGGAGGAGGGGGAAGACGAGGAGGAAGAAGAAGACGAGGATGAAGAGGAAGAGGTGGAAAAGGAGGAAGAGGAGGAAGAGGAGGAAGACGAGGAAGAGAAGGAAGACGAGGAAGAGGAAAAAGAGGGAGAGGAAGCATACACACACACGGACACCCACGCACACACCCACACAGCTATGTATAATGATTAGAGAACAAGAGATAAGATGTAATAAACATTGCTCCTTTCCTTTGTTATAATTAGATAAACACACAAACGCAAACACATGCGCACGCATACATATATACAGTACGCGTACAAATATCAAAAGAGAGAAGGGAAGAGAGGAAAAGAGAGAGAAAGTGCGTGTGTGTTTGCATGTGTGCATTTGTATATACATGTGTATGTGTGTGTGTGATTCACTATGGTCTTGGATCACGTGTTCGACTCGTGATCGACGGCTATTTCCCTCCCGGTAGAGAGCTCAGAGCTCATGTATGAGCGATCTATGGGTAATAATGTTACCTTACACGCACACACACACACACCCAACTCCCCGCCCACGAGAATTGGAGTAACGACCCGGAGCGCAGCGATTCTGAAATTATTTCAGCCCTGGTTGGGATTCGAACCCAGACCGCCGTAGTGTGTGACCGGGATCTCTAACCACCGCGCCATCGAGTCGTGTGTGTGTGTGTGTGTGTGTGTGTGTGTGTGTGTGTGTGTGTGTGTGTGTGTGTGTGTGTGTGTGTGTGTGTGTGTGTGTGTGTGTGTGTGTGTGTGTGTGTGTGTGTGTGTGTGTGTGTGTGTGTGTGTGTGTGTGTGTGTGTGTGTGTGTGTGTGGAGGGGGTGGAGGGGGTGGGGGTGGGGGTGGAGGGGAGGACGAGGAAGTGCACCTCGGGTTCGAGTCCGTGGAAGCTCGCCCGCCCACACTTAGGTCAAACGCCCACACCCGGACCGGCCCCGGCCCCGAACGCGTCCGCGGGTCCGCGGGCCACGGCGAGACCTGTCCTTTCAACATAGAGGTTCAGACATCCTACTCTACCGATGCATCACCGCTTTCAACACAACGACAGACTCTACGTTTTTTTCTTTCTTTTTTATCAATTTCGGATGGTTTTTTATTCGGGTGATGGGGGTGTATTGGTGTTGAACAATGTCTTTATGGAGCGAGACGCCATTTTTGTCTACCGTTTTGGGAAAAAGAAATCGGAGTTGGCACCGAATTGAAGGAGGTTAACGGGTCACCTACGGGGCATCGACCAACCAAAGCTTCTGTCGCCCACGACTACTTCATTAATGGAGGAATTTACTTCGCCTGTCTCTGAGAAGAATATTATCATGACACTAAAACATTAATTCCCGTGATGGTTAAGACTTTATTGGTGTAGGCGCATGTTTGTGTGTGCGTGTGTGATTCTCCATGGTCTTGGATCGCGTGTTGGACTCGTGATCGACAGCTATTTCCCTCCCGGTAGAGAGCTCAGAGCTCATAGCTCATATATGACTGATCTACAGGTAATGCTGTGACCTTACACTCACACCCACCCACAACTCCCCACCCACGAGAGTTAGAGTAACGACTCGAAGCGATACTGAAATTATTTCAGCCCTGGGCGGGATTTGAACCCTGACCGCCGTGGTGGCAGCCAGAAACTCTAACCACTGCGCCACGAGTGTGTGTGTGTGTGTGTGTGTGTGTGTGTGTGTGTGTGTGTGTGTGTGTGTGTGTGTGTGTGTGTGCGTGTGTGCGTGTGTACGTGTGTGTGTAGGTGTGTGTGTGTGTGTGTGTGTGTGTGTGTGTGTGTGTGTGTGTGTGTGTGTGTGTGTGTGTGTGTGTGTGTGTGTGTGTGTGTGTGTGTGTGTGTGTGTGTGTGTGTGTGTGTGTGTGTGTGTGTGTGTGTGCGTGCGTGCGTGCGATTCATCACTGCCTAGGATCGACATTTGATCGACAGCTATTACCCTCCCGAATGAAACCTCAGAGCTCATATTTGGCCCTACTTATGGGCAATTCTGTAACCTTACACATACAAAGATACACCCAATTTCTTGTCCAACACAGTTGGAGTGCCGGCTCGCAGTACAGCGATGCTGCAAGTTTCAAACCATGGCGGGACTCAAACTCGAATCGATGAATTAGCAGTTCAACGTGGTGTACGTGTGTGTGTGTGTGTGCGTGTGAAGAAGAAAGTACAACTTCTATATTTCGGCTAATAGCTATTATACTTTCCTGAAGGGGGCTGTGGCTATTAGCCGAAAGGTAGAAGTTATACTTTCTTCTAAATTTCCTTTTATTTCGACTGTGGGTTCGTGTTTATAATTTACAAATGTGCCACTACATTTTGTCCAAGTGATATATATATATATATATATATATATATATATATATATATATACACATATATATATATATATATATATATATATATATATATATATACACGTGTGTGTGTGTGTGTGTGTGTGTGTGTGTGTGTGTGTGTGTGTGTGTGTGTGTGTGTGTGTGTGTGTGTGTGCGTGTGCATGCGTATGCATATATTCGTGTGTATGAGTGTGTGTGTCTGTATGTGTACGTACATACTCCTCCATAGCCCAATACCTACGAGCCCGGACATACATACCTTTCCACAGGAGAATCCCTGCGTTCACCCAGACGCATTAGAATGTACATGTTCATACACACATGACTCATTCACGTGGGCGTGACCCTTGGGAGTTGCCATACCAACGCCCCTGTGCTCGGCAACGGATCACTGAGTGTGAAAGCCGGTTCAAAGCCGGCCAGAGGTTCTCTCCGGACACCCACGGGGGGAGAGATGGCCACGTGGGAGTGTGGGCCATGTGGTAAGATGGAAGAGAAAGGTAAAGTGTCACTACATCTAGGGCCATGAGTGGCCCATTGGGTAATTGGGAAGAAACGTAGGGGTTAGAGCCACAAGGGACAGGGTCCATGAAGACAGGACTACATGAGTACGAGGGACGAAGTAGACCATACTACGGAAACCTACGAGAGAAGGAACTAGAGAAGAGTGAGAGAACCTCAAATGAGGTCATAAAGTCAGGAACCCGCGAAATGTAGGTGGTCCATAATGTAAGAAGCTACAATAGTTAAAAGGGGCAGACACACGAAGAACGGTGGGACCACAAGAGGGAGAACGACACAAAGGGAAAGAAGAGAGTCTCAAACTCGAGAACTACGGATAGGAAGACCACGAAGGAGAGGACCACGGGGGTAAAGCCCCCTAGGGAAATCTCCCCATGAGGGAAAATCCCACGTGGGAAGAATAGGGATCCTTGCTGACCCACATTGACCTCAGCCACTAGAGTCCTTATTTGTGGACCCGGGGAGATGGTCAGTGCTGCTGTAGCCGGTGGCAGCGGTCAAATTCCTCCCGAGAGGTAGCGACCGTAAGACGAAGAGGAAATTTGTATTTCTTTTCTTCGTTGGTGAAAGTAATGCTAATTAAGGTAGACGAGCATGAGCACTAATTAGATAGATAAAGAGGTAGGTTAACAAATGATAAACGAGTTTATTATGATTAGATAGTAACTAGGTAAACAAATAAACAAATCTATTATTAGATAGTAATTAAACAAAATATTGAATGATAGATAACAATGAAGTAAAGAAATCAATAATAAGTATATGAATGAACGAATAATTAATAAATTAAACAAATTAGACAAACGAAAATTTAATATAACAATGATAAAAAGAAGGCGATCAAGTTCATCCTATGGTGAATATAGCTCCATGGCGTTGTACAGAAAATAAAAAATAAAATACACCGCCCACACGAGGCTCCCGAAGCTGTGCAACAATAATTTCTGAGTTGCAAAGCACAAACAAGAAAGGCTTATACAAGTCGAGGCCACGAGACTGTCCCACTTTTTCGTCCAAGACGATTGTGTAATGGGGTGGACCGGAGTGAAACTCTTGTTTGACTCGTTGCTGTCAACCATAAAGAGATTGACTTATTTGGCACCTTTGGTTTTCTTCTTGTGGTCTGAGGACCCCTACAGGACTAAAGGGTCTCGATAAGGGGTCTATATACCGAAAATTAAGTGTGATGAGTGGATGCTTGACTAACCTATTCACTGTCAAAGTGATTTTCGCTGAGGCTTAAAGAACAGTAACGCATAAGTATCCTTAGTCTTCTTTTTGTGGTCTGAGGACCCCTACAGGACTAAAGGGTCTCGATAAGGGGTCTATATACCGAAAATTAAGTGTGATGAGTGGATGCTTGACTAACCTATTCACTGTCAAAGTGATTTTCGCTGAGGCTTAAAGAACAGTAACGCATAAGTATCCTTAGTCTTCTTCTTGTGGTCTGAGGACCCCTACAGGACTAAAGGGTCTCGATAAGGGGTCTATATACCGAAAATTAAGTGTGATGAGTGGATACTTGACTAACCTATTCACTGTCAAAGTGATTTTCGCTGAGGCTTAAAGAACAGTAACGCATAAGTATCCTTAGTCTTCTTCTTGTGGTCTGAGGACCCCTACAGGACTAAAGGGTCTCGATAAGGGGTCTATATACCGAAAATTAAGTGTGATGAGTGGATGCTTGATTAATCTATTCACTGTCAAAGTGATTTTTGCTGAGGCTTAAAGAACAGTAACGCATAAGTATCCTTAGTCTTCTTCTTGTGGTCTGAGGACCCCTACAGGACTAAAGGGTCTCGATAAGGGGTCTATATACCGAAAATTAGGTGTGATGAGTGGATGCTTGATTAATCTATTCACTGTCAAAGTGATTTTTGCTGAGGCTTAAAGAACAGTAATGCATAAGTATCCTTGGTCGTCGTCTACAGGACTAAAGGGTCTCAATAAGGGCTCTATATACCGATAAATTAGGTGTGATGAGTGGATGCTTGACTAACCTATTCACTGTCAAAGTGATTTTCTCTGAGAGTAAAGAACAGTAACGCATAAGAATCCTTGGTCCTCTTCTTGTGGGCTTACTGAGGTGTCCATATACCAAAAACTAGTGGTAATGAGTGGATGCATGACGATTCGATTCCCTGCCAAAGTGGTCTACGAAAGACTACACAACAGTAATACATAAGTATATATGTATTGACGTTAATGAGTGAAACCAGTTTTTGTACTAGTACTGACACATTCTCGATATGACCACTACATGTGTGTACACGAGTTCATGTATTACCTCATTTACCTGACTGTGTGTGTGTGTGTGTGTGTGTGTGTGTGTGTGTGTGTGTGTGTGTGTGTGTGTGTGTGTGTGTGTGTGTGTGTGTGTTCTTTTAACACTGGAATAACACGAAAACATATACACACGTGGAGTCGAGTGGACTACTCCCTTAGGCAATGCGACATATGGCCTCTTCTCTGACAAATGTCCAAGACATGGCACTGCCACTAATCCCAATACAGCCCCCACCAACGCCACCGGCGACAGCCACCTTGGGGCCAGCAGCCACCAGGCACTCCACCTTCGCCCAAATCCAACTAACCACTAACCATAACCACGACCACTAACCGCCATAGTGACCACTAGTCACGGCAAACAACGCGAGCTGTAAAGAAGACCACTAACAAGCTCAAATTGATGCAGCGAGACAACAGACCTCCGTCAAGCATGAAGGCCAATGGGCCACTGAGGGGGTTCGTGTCGGAGGCCTCGTGGAATGGGGTCCAGGACAACCCGTGAAGTCGTGGACAATGGCGAGGTGCTCCTAACCCAGTAGTATCTCAATCTTTTTTCACTCCATTCCCCATTTCACAAATTTTCAATATTCGTGTGTCTCCCCTTCCCCTCCCAAATCCCACCCTATGCCAAAAAAAAAAAAAAAAAAAAAAAAAAAAAAAAAAATATATATATATATATATATATATATATATATATATATATATATAAAATATATAAAATAATAATAAGATAATAAAATAATAATAAAATAA
>NC_134795.1:54244405-54251905 GCF_046742065.1 Oratosquilla oratoria
AGAGAGAGAGAGAGAGAGAGAGAGAGAGAGAGAGAGAGAGAGAGAGAGAGAGAGAGAGAGAGAGAGAGAGAGAGAGAGAGAGAGAGAGAGAGAGAGAGAGAGAGAGAGAGAGAGAGAGAGAGAGAGAGAGAGAGAGGGGGGGGGACAACTGCAAAGTAAACGAAACAAGAGGAAAGAGTAAGAGAGAGTCAAGGGCAACTCTGCCGACAGACGCTGGGCTTCGTCCCGAAACCGGTTGTGGGAGAGGAGGGGAAGGGGAGGTAGGAGAGGGGAGAGGAGGGGAGTGGAGTGAAGGGGAGGGGAGGGGAGGGAAGGAAAGAGAGCCTAGGAGAGAGGAGGGGAGAGGAAGGGGAAGGAAAGGAAGGGAAAGGGGGAGGGGGGAGGAGAGAGGGAGGGAAGGGGAGGGAAGGGGAGGGAAGGGAAGGGAAGGGAGGAGAGGAGAGGGGAGGGGAGGGAAGGGAAGGTAAGGGAGGGGAGTAGAGAGGAGGGAAGAGGAGGGAAGAGGAGGGGAGGAGAGAGGAGGGAAGAGGAGGGAAGGGAAGAGAGGGGAGGAGAGAGGAAGGGAGGGAAGGGAAGGGAGGAGAGGGGAGGAGAGGAGGGAAGGGGAGGAGAGGAGAGGGGAGGGGAGGGGAGGAGAGAGGAATGGAAGGGAGGAGAGAGGAGGGGAGGGAAGGGAAGGGAGGAGAGGGGAGGAGAGAGGAGGGGAGAGAAGGGAAGAGAGAAGAGGGGAGAAGAGGGGAAAGGAAGGGAGGAGAGGGGAGGAGAGAGGAGGTGAGGGGAGGGAATGGAGGAGAGGGGAGGAAGGGAGGAGAGGGGAGGAGAGAGGAGGTGAGGGGAGGGAATGGAGGAGAGGGGAGGAGAGAGGAGAGGAGAAAGGAAGTGGGAGAAAGAGAGAGAGAAAGGAGGGAAGACTAGGCATGTGACCAACTACACTAAAACCCACTTGATCCAAGTGAAGATGCTACTGGAACGCATTCCAGTAATCGCTACCCTCTGTCACCTGCATGCAACCTGCGTGCAACCTGCATGCAACCTGCGTGCAACCTGCATGCAACCTGCGTGCAACCTGCATGCAACCTGCGTGCAACCTGCATGCAACCTGCGTGCAACCTGCATGCAACCTGCATGCAACCTGCGTTCAACCTCCATGCAAACTGCGTGCAACCTGCATGCAACCTGCATGCAACCTGCATGCAACCTGCATGCAACCTGGCAAAGTCCACTTCTCGGGGACACGCACCTGTGAGTTTGTACCGAGTGCATGTATGTAAACAAGGTAGCTTCGTCATAGTACACTGAATTCACGTTGGTCTTCATGTTCACGGTCGTATTACAAAGGATTACAAAAGAGGAACATGCCGACAGGAGACCTTTTGGTCCATAACTAGGTCTGATACGAAAAAATGATAATAATGATAAGTAAATAAATAAATATAAAATATAATATCATAAATGATAATAAATAAAATAAATAAATAGGTAAAGTTGAATAATAAACAAACAGGTAAATAGTAAATGATACTAAATTGACAAATAAATAATACTAAATTATAATCAAGTAATAATAAACAGACATATAATAATAATAGACAAAATAAACAAACAATAACAAACAAATAAACAAAAATAATAGCAAACAAATAAACATTATGTGACAAACATCATATGAATATACAAACACGTGAATAAATATATTAATAAAATTAACTAAACAAATAAAGAGAAAAAGATAAATAGATACATGAAAAAATAGAAACATAATAAAATATAAATGAATAAACAAATAGACAAAATCAAAATAACAAAAAGGTGAATAAATTAAAAAAAAAAAAAATTAAAATGTATTAATCTTCAGTGTGCCAATGAAAGACACAACAGGTAGATTCATATTGTTTGCGTTTGTGCCTGGTCATATCCCTCTCAGTATTAGTGAGTGGCTGATAATTAATTGAAAAAAAAATGCCATTTATTTTATATTGATTGTTTGTCATTATTCGTCTGTTTATTTATTTGCTTGATTTCCATTTATTATTATTTGTTAGTTTATTATTATTTGCTATTTACCTGTTAGTTTATCATTTAACTATACCTATGCATCATTTATTTCATTTATTATTATTTATATTATCATAATCTTCATTCTATTCTATCTATTCTATTTTATAATTTATATACATTTTTTTCGCATCCGACCTACTTATGGACCAAAAGGTCTCCTGTCAGCATGCTCCGCCTTTGTAATCCTTTGTACAAAAGCCTTCTTTCCTCACCTGAAGTGCTTGTTCAGGTAACATCTCTTCAGCAAGAAGAAAACAACTACATTTGACTTCTATCTGATGATGCTCATTCCTTAATTACTACTTATTATTTCTTTATTATTTCTTTTCTTGTATATCTTTTTATTCAATTACTTATTTTATTTGTTCATTTATTCACCAATTTTTATTCATTCACTTATCTATCTATCTATCGACCTATTCGTTAACTTGTGTTTTTACTCATTTATTTGTTTGTTTTGTATTTGTTTATTATTTGTTTTCTTAGTTATATGTGTATTCATGAATTAATCTATTGCTCTATTCATTTATGTATTTATTTATCTACCTATTCGTTTATTCTATTGTTTAGTAGAAAGAATAGTGGTAGAAGTGTAGGTAAAAGTAGTAGAAGTAGAATTATGAGAAGTAGAAGTAGAAGTATTTGAAGTAGAAGTAGAAGTAGAGGCAGAAGTAGTAGGAGAAATAGAAGTAGAAGTAGTAGAAGTAGTAGAAGAAGAAGAAGAAGAAGAAGAAGAAGAAGACATGTCGCTTGTAAATGGTTATTGGAAGCCGACTACATTCATCATTGTGTAACCTGTCCTTTGTCCTTAAAGACTTAACTGCTGAAAATATAAAGATCGCAGCGTCAGCCTTCCTGAAGCTGGACTGTCTGTCATCGCGGAGCAGCTGTTGTCGTCTACTTTAATACATATTCATGACTTCAGGCTTCAGCTTCGGCAGCTTCAAGGTCAGCAGTTCACAACAAGGAGACATTTTTTTTTTTTTTTTTTTTTAATGGTTTAACGTCACAAACTCCCCCCTATCGGAAGGCTAAGACGGTGCCCCTCACAGAGGGCTTTGTAGCGTGGAGTCTAATTAACTATGCCCTTTGCTCAACTTCGCCGGTGGCAGGATTCGAACCGCCACCCCCTCAACCTTCGCTGTAAGTAACGACGCCTTAACCCGATCAGACAGCCTCCCATATCTGAACTTACTGGGACCTAGGGTGTTCGGATCCGAATACGCAAGAGAAAACCATCCCATCCCCCCAAGCCTCCATTTCCTCATTCCACTGCTCCATCCCCCCCCCATCCCGCTCCCACGGTGTGGGAAGTGAGAAACCCATAGTAGGGCAAGCTCTGTCAGTTGCGGTAAGCCGCTGGGTTATTAACCCGATGTATGGGTCGCCTCCCCGCCTGGCCAGGGCAGAGGGTCCCGGGAATCGAACTCACGACCACCAGCTCATGAGCTCGACACGGTATCCACCCTAGTGCTAATTTTGCAATTCTGACAGGGGGAAAAGGTTACAAAAGTTTACAATAGAACACATGATTCATGTTTTGATAATGGTTTATTTGCAGTCCAGTTGCGGGGGGATTATTTCGTGCACTAAACACTAAACCCATTGGGAATCTGCACCTGCAGAGAGATTTCCCTGGTCGTCTTAGAGTGATTGAATAACAAACCAAACGAAGATCCTCATAATATAAATAAACATTAGTCTCTCTTCCCGGGTGGCAGGATGTCTCAGCCTGCGCGCTGCACAGGGGCAGTATTGAGGATACACTCGTATATTTAGAAACATTTATCCTCCTACTTCTTCTCTTGTTACGTTATAACTGGTCTTCTGAAACCCAAAGGAAGAATTGTCATGGGGAACTTGTTTATTATGGTTACGTACTTTGTGAAAAAAAAAAATCTATTTAGTTATATCATCTATTCACTTATTTTCCGATTCAGTCCGGTCTAATTTGGAATCAAAAGGTGCCTTGAGAAAGAGGGGGGAAAGTGAGGAAAGGAGATTAACTGTCAATAACCAGCGCTTCTATCCTTGGAGACAATATCCCATCGGAGGAATTGTAAAAAATGAAATCTGATTAACATACTTATTGGGTGAAGACTAATTTCCAACTATAATTTCTGACCCAGGGCAGTGGACAAGATGCAGGGATGACCCGTCATCCAGGAGGTGCCAAGATAAGAGGGAGGGAAGTGGGTGGAGGGGAGTGGAGTGTGATAGGGATGGAATGGGTGGGAGTGGTTTTCATGCCTTTGTTTTTTGGCTACCTCCCTTATAAGGGGGAAAAAGCCTTTAGTGTATGTATGTATGTATGTATGTATGTATGTATGTATGTATGTATATATGTATGTATATATGTATGTATATATGTATGTATATATGTATGTATATATGTATGTATATATGTATGTATATATGTATGTATATATGTATGTATATATGTATGTATGTATGTATGAAGTGATGAAAGAGATGGAAAGCTGAAGAGAGAAAGACACAGAAGAAAGAGAGAAACGAAAGTAAAGAAAGAGAAAGGAGAAGATAATAAAGATAAAGAGATGTGGATGTAAGCAGGATAAAAGAACAGAAATATAAAGAAGAAAAATATACAAAACAAAATTAGTAAGAAAATACCAGTGTTCTCTGTGTTCCAAAGCAACACCATGAGACGACTGACTGCCGCCAAGACCGTCACCTTTGCCCTTTGTGCCCAGAAAACCGAGTCAGGCAGTAGGCTGCAGTAGCCGGTAATGACAGGGGAGGGGTTTGGTTAAGAAAAAGAAGACAGATGAGACTGGAGATGATAAAGGAAGATTAGGAGAGAATGGTGGAAAAGAAAGGGAAAAGGGGAGAGGGTGAGGAGAAGGAAGAAGAGGAGGAGGAAGAGGAGGAAGAAGAGGAGGAGGAAGAGGAGGAAGAAGAGGAGGAGGAAGAGGAGGAGGGAGAAAGGGAGGACAAGGAGGAGGAGGAGTGGGAAGAGAATGGTGAGGAAGAGAAAGACTAGGAGGAGGAGGAGGAGGTGAACGAAGAGGAGAAGGTGCAGATGGAGGTGGATGAGAATGAGGAGGGGGAGGAGGAGGAGGAGGAAAAGGAGGAGAAGGAGGAGGAGGAGAAGGAGGAGGAGGAGGAGGAGAAGGAGGGGAGGAGGAGAAGGAGGGGAGGAGGAGAAGGAGGGGAAATAGAGGAGAAGGAGGGGAGGAGGAGGAGGAGGAGGAGAAGGAGGGGAGGAGGAATAAAAGAAGCACAAGGAAAAGGAGGAGGGGGGAAGAAGAGAATGAAGAGGAGGTGGACGAAGAGGATGTGGAGGAGGAGGAGGAGATGAACGAAAAGGAAGTGAAGGAGGAGGTGAAGGAGAAGGTGAAGGAGAAGGAGGAGGAGGAGGAGGAGGAGAAGGAGGGGAGGAGGAATAAAAGAAGCACAAGGAAAAGGAGGAGGGGGAAGAAGAGAATGAAGAGGAGGTGGACGAAGAGGAGGTGGACGAAGAGGAGGTGGAGGAGGAGATGAACGAAAAGGAGGTGAAGGAGGAGGTGAAGGAGAAGGTGAAGGAGAAGGTGGAGGAGAAGGAGAAGGAGAGGAGGAGGAATAAAAGAAACACAAGGAAAAGGAGGAGTGGGGAAGAAGATAATGAAGAGGAGGTGGACGAAGAGGAGGTGGAGGAGGAGGAGATGAACGAAAAGGAGGTGAAGGAGGAGGTGAAGGAGGAGGTGAAGAAGAAGGTGGAGGAGAAGGTGGAGGAGGAGGTGGAGAAGGTGAAGGAGAAGGTGGAGGAGGAGGTGAAGGAGAAGGTGGAGGAGAAGGTGGAGGAGAAAAAAGAGGAGGTGATGGCAAGGACAAATAGGATGGCGTCATGAGGAGGATATGAACGAAAAGGAAGTGAAGGAGGAGGTGAAGGAGGAGGTGAAGGAGAAGGAGGAGGAGAAAAAAAGAGGAGGTGATGGCAAGGACAAACAGGATGGCGTCATGCGGGTAGGTTGCAATGCTCAAAATGCAAAGATTACAAGGACGACAAGCTTCGGCCAACCGCGAGGGAAACAGGCAAGACACACGGCCAAGCTGAGCTCCGCAGCAGCTTTGAGGTCTTGCAGACTCTCTGATGTAACCAGAAGCCCAAAGACTTTAATCAGGGAGGGGTAAGACTCGAGCTGAGGTCTGCAGGGCCTATGGACACTTGCAGAATCTCTGATGTAGCCAGAAGCCCAAAGACTTCATTCAGGGAGGGGTAAGACTCGAGCTGAGGTCTGCAGGGCCTGTGGACACTTGCAGACTCTCTGATGTAATCAGAAGCCTAAAGACTTCATTCATGGAGGGGTAAGACTCGAGCTGAGGTCTGCAGGGCCTGTGGACACTTGCAGACTCTCTGATGTAATCAGAAGCCTAAAGACTTCATTCATGGAGGGGTAAGACTCGAGCTGAGGTCTGCAGGGCCTGTGGACACTTGCAGACTCTCTGGTGTAACCAGAAGCCCAGAGACTTTATCCAGGGAGAGGTAAGACTCGAGCTGAGGTCTGCAGGGCCTGTGGACACTTGCAGACTCTCTGGTGTAACCAGAAGCCCAGAGACTTTATCCAGGGAGAGGTAAGACTCGAGCTGAGGTCTGCAGGGTCTGTGGACACCTAAAGGAGCAAATATGGGAAGGAAGACAAAGGAAATCTGAAGATCTGAAGGCGTTGGATGATGTTATTCGGTTTTGTCCAGAATTGAAGTTATCATCAGGAATAACTAGATATAGGTAAAAGGTCCACAATGAGAGAGGATGAAATTCACTGATCTAGTGTTTTCTAGAATGTGCTAATGACGGTCTAGTGTGGCTGTGGATGGGTGTGGGTGTAGATGTGGGTTGAAGTGGGTGGGATTGGGGTGAATGTGGGATGGGTATGGGTGAGTGCAGATGGGTGTAGGTGAGTGAGAGTGAGTATGGGTTGATGTGAGTATATGTACGCGGATGTACATGCGAGTGTGTGGGTGGGTCTTGGTGTGTGGGTGTAGGTGGGGGATGCGTGGGTGTATACATGGGTGATGGGTCAGAATAATACCTGAATAAGATCGCCTGGCGTTTGCGATCCACGTTATCAAATATGGTGCCGGAGGATCCTAGACATACAAACGTATCTACGATACGAGAAGAAAACTTTTATTAAAAAATAACTCGTTTTATACCTCTCGTTCTGACAGGCCTCGGAGAGTTCTGTTTTGGTAAAGGTTGGCCTTGTGCTCAAGTTAAGATAAAAACGAAACCAAGAAAGGAAGAGACAAAGAGAAAAAGTGGAAGGAGGAGGAGGAAGAGGACAAAGAGGGTAAAGAGGAGGAATGGAGGAGGAGGAGAAAGAAAAAAGGAGGAGGAGGGAGTAGGAGGATGTGGAAGAAGAGGAGGAGGACAAAGAGGGTAAAGAGGAGGGATGGAGGAGGAGGAGAAAGAAAAAAGGAGGAGGAGGGAGTAGGAGG
>NC_134795.1:54256905-54271905 GCF_046742065.1 Oratosquilla oratoria
TGGTCCATAACTAGGTCGGATGCCGAAAAAGTTATAATAATGACAAATGAATAAAAAATAAATAAAACTCATAATAATGTAGATGATAATATTAAATAAGGTCTCCTAATATTCCCTTTTCCACTAAAGACGATTCTCTCTCACTGAAGGATGGTTCCTAATGTCATTGAAACCTCTACATAATCTGATCCCATTCGATAAACGATTTAATTTACTTGGAGCCTTCAGGTTCTTTCTCGGACGCTCTTCGACTTCGTTTCGGCTGAAGAGCGGTCGAAGTCGTTCTCGGAAAGCTTCTGGTAATTTCTTGCAGCTGAAGACTTCTGCCGAAATCAGGTCTCGATCGACTGTGGCACCCACCCACCCTTCGTTTCGGCTGAAGAGCGGTCGAAGTCGTTCTTGGAAAGCTTCTGGTAATTTCTTTCAGCTAAAGACTTCTGCCGAACTCAGGTCTCGATCGACTGTGGCACTCACTCACCCTTCAAGTGAACGAAACTTGTTACGACGAAGAAAAAGTAGATAGGTCAATAGGGAAATAAGCAAACAAGTCAACAGTTATGTAACTTGTTACGACGATGAAAAAAGAAATAGGTCGATAGATATGTAAATAGATAAACGAATAGGTCAATGAATAAATGAAAATACAAACAACTAGATAAACATAAATGAATAGAATCGTTCGTTTCTTCGTATCCCAGCCATGTGGACACCGTGCACATGCCGGTCCCAAGCCCGGATAAATTGGGGAGGGTTGGTCGTAAGGGTAACTTCCCTATACCGTAAAAGCCTCGAGAGTTAACGGAACCAAGAGTGAGCCTCGGAACATGGTTGACTCTACTGATAAATGAATAAAGATAAATATAAAATAAATAAATGGATAGATAAATAAATTGTTAAGTACACAAGTGAATAAATCAGTAAAATATATTTAAAAAAAATCAAGGTTCTATTCCAACAAGTTTCCTAAACTTCTAAACAAGATCGTTCGGGATTAACGACGACCTAAATCAATAGTTTGTTGCACTCTTGAAAAAATTAGACAACAATCCTTTTCTGTCAGTCTGTCTCTCTCTCTGTCTCTCTCTCTCTGTCTCTCTCTCTCTCTCTCCCTCTCTCTCTCTCTATCCCTCTCTCTTCCTTGTCTCGCTTTTTTCTTCGTTTTCAACACTGAATTAGATGATTATAGAGTGAGCCTTTGTGCAGTCACGGTGCATTCTTGGGTTGATAGATTGAGAGGTAATCGTCTGTACAGCCCATCTGCAGCTGTCGGCATGGCTAAACGTTCCGGTAATTATAGCCTTGGCTGGCTTAAATTTCCAGGTTTTTCTCTGTCGCCTTCTTCGAGCTGTCAGACGTAGTCAGTGTTTACGTGCTCCCGTTGTTTTTCTGATATTTTCTTTTTTTTCTTAGATAACCTTTGGTTTAATGTATTGTGAAGTATGCGTTCACGACTTGATTCTAAAGTTCTATTTATTTATTATATTTACATATTTATTTATCTATTTATTTAGCTATTTATTTACCTACTCTTTTTATTCATATTCATTCATTCATTTTTTCATTTATTCATTTATTCATTTTACATTCTCTGGTCGATTTTATTAGGCCGTATTCTTTTGTGTCTAAAAGATATGATACTATGCTAACCTGCATTGAAATCGAAAGGACTTTAAGTTACATGTAACTGGATGAATGTCTACAACTTGTAGTCTTTGTAAAAAGAAATGTATATAAATAAGACACTCGTTTTCTCCATTCATGACAGTTTTCATGTAAGACTTTCTTAGCAGACTGTACATTAGAGTCAGTATATATATATATATATATATATATATATATATATATATTATATATATATATATATACATATATATATATATGATAAGAACATGGGTACGTGTGTTCACTTATGCAAAGCAGACCACTTTGAAAAAAGAAACTAACAAAGCAGAGCGCTTTCGTATATTACATCCAGTGCACTGGTTGTAATATAAGAAAGTGCTCTGCTTCGTTAGTTTATTTTTCCAAGTGGTGTACTTTGCATATATATATATGTATATATATGTATATATATACATATATATATATATATACATATATATATATATATGTATATATATATACATATATACATACATACATATATATGTACATATATATATATATATATATATATATATATAGTCATCTGCATATTGCACGTATTACTGTTTGTTTTATCGAGGCGCTTTCTGGGCATGTCTTGTGTCGAAAGGTTTCGCCAATAGCCAATAGGAAACGAGCTTGAAGTTGCCTCGTATGCGACCCCCGGCCCCAGCTCCTCCCTCCCTCCCTCTCCCCCTCCTCCTACCCCACCTCACTTCTCCCACCCACGGACAAACCGGCTTCCATTGCTCCTCTCACCCCCTTCATCCCAGAGGTCGCTCCTTGTCTACATAAAATCCATTGGCTTTGTCAGGATAGACTCTGGACAATGGATTGGTGGACTGAAGGGTAGATGAGGAGGTGGACGAGAGGAGAGGAGGAGAGGAGGATAGGCGGAGAAGGAGGAGAGGAGGAGGAGAGGAGGAGGAGAGGAGGAGGAGAGGAGAGGAGAGGAGGAGGAGAGGAGGAGGAGGAGGAGGAGGAGAGGGAGGAGGAGGGAAGCTAAAATGTGTTGTGGACAACACTTTCGATCTGTTTTGTATTCATGTGTATTCTAACTACTAGCAGGCGACTTGAAGAAGAGGAATAACTGGAGTAAGAATTAGAACAAGGAAAAAAGAAAAAGAAAAGAAAAAGAAAAAGAGAAAAAGAAAATAAGAAAAGAAAAAGAACAAGTACAAGGAGAGAAACAAAAACATGAACAATGACATGAACAAGTACAAGAAAAAGAAAAAGAAAAAGAAAAAGAAAAAGAAAAAGGAAAAACAAAAACAAAAAAAGAACAACATGAACAAGATAGAAAATAAAACAAAAACAAAAACAAGTACAAATACAATCAAAAAAACAAACAAAAAAAAACAAGAACAAGTACAAGTACAATCATAAGAAAAAAGAACAAGAACAAGAACAATAGAGAAAGAAGACAAAGACGAATAATACCTCCCTTGCTGTCAAAACTAGATTCCATCGCCCGATTTCTTTTGTGTTCTGAATAGACGAGTACCTTCTTGTTTTTCTGTCTGTGCTTACCCTATCCGCCTACTGGGCTGCACAAGATTACCTGTTGTCACTCCTTCAAGAACTTTTCGTCCTTGTAATTCAATAAAAGCCGCACCTGAACAAACCTTTTAGAAAATGATAACTGGACTTACTATCACGGTTGCTTATCTTTCCGCCTGATGCCCAGTCTGTTTGCATGATATTTCTTCAACAGTGTGGCGTACTTAATGTCATTTGTTCTGGTTAGATATATGTGATTTTTTTTTCTCTCTCGTCTATAGGACTTGTTATATGGGTCCCGATCGATAAGGGTCACCTTCAATCCGGTGGTGGCCTCTTCAGAGGGATAAAACCGTTTGTTTTCAATCGGTTTATTTATGTTACTCTGTCGAAGGGGATAATTGCATCTCCTCCACCTGCTCCTCTTCCTATTGGTCAAGTTGCACAAGTTCCTTTGCACCCTTGATGCCCTCTAGGCGTTTCGTTCCAGCCAGGACTGAGCCGCTCATGGAATAGACTTAGTTACCAAGTAGGGATGGGACTAGGCATCCTTCTCCCTGTAGCACCAAAAGGGACATTCCTATTTAAAAAAAAAAAATAAATAAATAAATAAATAAATAAATAAAAAAAAATATTAAGGTCTGGAAGGAGCTTTCCAACCAGAACCCTAAGATTTTATGCCTTTTTTTCGGCTACCTTCCTTGTAAGGGGGAAAAAAGCCTTTGGTATATGTATGCACCAAGTAGTGAGCACTGAAACAATCGGTTGTTTTAAGATAACTTTATGGATGGGGACGACAGGTGGTAAGAGACATGGAACTGCTTAGTGTAAGCATTAAAGTCTCTTGCAGTATCTTCCATTCTCATGCTCTTTTGTGAATTCCCGGCAATGATAATAATAACAATCTTCACCAGCTCAAGGCGATTTTAATCAATTACGTGAGATTCAGGACAAAGATGGCTGTATCGTGTTTCATAACCTTTATCGTGTTAAGGTAAGACTATATTATTTAGTTGGAAGGCTGAGTTGGGATAGGTGATGGCAGGGCCGATTCTGAGAAACAGAGTTAGACGCAATACGGACTCTCGACCTTGTACATGCAAAGGGACACTTCATGAGGTAAATATACGGCTTTTTTTACTGTTCTCTTTTGCAAAGGGACACTTCTAGAAGTAAATATACTCTTTTTTTTAAGTGTTCGCTTTTATGAAGAGACACTTCTTGACGTAAATATACTCTTTTTTTGTGTTCTCTTTTGCAAAGGGACACTTCTTGACGTAAATATTCTCTTTTTTTTTCTTTTTTTTTCCTAAGTGTTCTCTTTTGCGACGGCAGCGTCGAGATATATATATATTTTTTTAAAGACTCGTGTTGTCTCATGGTAATTTTTACTATTAGTTCCAAGATGTCCTTTCTTCGAAATAAATTTTACTCGATTTTCGAGGATTATTTTTTTCATTTATTCATCTTTCTTTAGTTTCATATTTACCTCTTTTATCAAACCGAAAGACTTATCAGAAATACTAGGAAGTAGTATTAAGGAAATCTGTCTCCTTAATTCAGTAAAAGCTTTTTCAGTTTTAATTCTTTTTTTGGGGGAGGTATGGAAATCGTTATTCATCTCTTTGGAACAACGACATCCTTTGAATATATTATTCTGGTTGACGCCATGAGAGTTGATAGCGTTGAAGGGTCGTTGCTGTACTGAATGGGCTATACGTGATTTTTAATTTACTTTAACTTTATTTTAATTTATATGTTCATTTATTGATAAATTTATAATCCCTATTTTTTCTGAGGCATACACACACACACACACATCTATATCGACATGATTATGAGTGTGTGAATGTACCCAAACACTTTACAGTGATTTTTAAATGAAAAATTCCATAACTTGTTACGTTCTCCACAACACGATCTTCTTGGTCCTAAAATAGATCCAACCATTAAACCTATTTTTTTATTTCTTACTATCCTTTCTGGCTTGTTGATCAACAACCTGATTACCTACCTGGCTCACCTAATGGCCTGATTAGGTACTCAGCAAGCACACTGGATTTTCATGTGTGGTTCTGTGTCTACATGACTTGAGGGATGTGGGTACTCGCTTCCCGTGCAAGACTGCCAGCTCTGCCTGACTTCGACTGTTTACAATTTTTTCCTTCTTTTTCTTTCTCCTCCTGTTTCGTTTGACTTTTCTTCTTAGACCTCTACCGTGTCGTCTTCTACTTCGTTTTATTTTTCCTCTTCCTCCTTCTTCTTCTTTATCTTTCCTCCCTCTAGCGTCGTACTCCTCTTCAGCCTCCTCTCCCTCCTCCTCTTCCTCTCCTCTCCTCTTCCTTTCTTCTCCCTTTCTTCTCCCTCTCCCCCTCCTCCTCCTCCTCCTCTTCCTCCTCCTCTCCTCTCCCTCTCTTCTCCTCTCCTCTCCTCTCGTCTCGTCTCGTCTCTTCCCCTCTCCTCTCCTCTCCTCCCCCTCTCCTCCTCATCTCCTCTCCTCCTCCTCCTTCACAATACCTATGTCTAGCTGATCACCAAACCCAGACAACATCCGCCGCTGAGACGCCACAGCCTCATAACAAGCTTCTCGACTCTTTGCTTACTTGTGCTGTTGTTGCCGGGGGTGAGGACGATGTATCTCGCACGGGACGAACGTCAGACCCTTTCGACACACGCAAGAGTTGCATGTATGTCGCGAATGGAATGACAAATATGAAAACAAGCACGTACACATGTACACACGCACATAAACACACACACACAACACACACACACACACACACACACACACACACACACACACACACACACACACACACACACGTAGCGCAGTGGTAGCGTTCCCTGCTCTCACTACGGTAGTCCGTATTCGAATCCCGCCCAGGGATGAAATAATTTCAATATCGCTGCGCTGCGGGTTGTTATTCCAACTCTCGTGGGCGGGGAGTTAGGTGTGTGTGTGCGTGCAAGGTCAGAACATTACCCATAGATTGGTCATATATGAGCTCTGAGCTCTCTTCCGGGAGGGAAATAGCTGTCGATCACGAGTCCAACACTTAATCCAAGACTATAATGAATAGTGAATCACACACACACACACACACACATACACATACACACACACACACACACACACACACACACACACACACACACACACACACACACACACACACACACACACACACACACACACACACACACACACACACACACACACACACACACACACCGAGTCTGATATATGTTCTAGGTGATATGATTTAGGTCAGGAAAGATTAGATATATCTCTAACTTATCTCGTTCAATACATTAGCTGCCTTTTTCTTGATCATTTATTCCTGATGTCTCCAGACGATTTTATTCAGCTGAGGACAAAGATCCTCACGACAAACTCTCTCTCGTCCTTATGCCCTTTCCTCCTCTTCTTCCTGCTTCTCTTCTTCTTCCTCCTCCTCCTACTCCCCTCCTCTTCCTCTTCCTTTTCCTCCTCCCCCTTTTCTTTCTTTTCCCTCTTTTCCTCTTCTTCCTCCTCCTTCTCCTCCTCTTCTTCCTCCTCCTCCTCCTCTTCCTCCTCCTGCTCCCCGTCCTCCTCCTCTTCCTCCTCCTTTTCTTCCTCTTCCCTCTCTTCCTCTTCTTCCTCCTCCTGGTCCTCCTCCTCCTCTTTCTCCTACACCTTCTTTTCCTCCTTCTTTTCCTCCTCCTACTCCTCCTCTTCCTCCTTCTCCTTCTCCTCCTCTTCTTCCTCCTCCTCTCCTCTCGCCTTCTCAGAACCTGTAACCATGGCTTGCTGGAAGCCTTCAGGCTATTAGGACCATCAGCACGAAGATGTTTATCGCCTTCGTTCTGTATAACATGATTCAATTTGATTCGCCTCAAGCGGTGGTCCTCCCACTGAAGGTGAGAAAATCATCACAGACAAGCCTGAAGACCCACTGACAGGTGTCACAGGTTCGATTCTGGTACCGGACTCTTTTCTGTTCCCCTGGGACTGATGAGGGTAAATGATGTCTTTATTTCCAGCCTCTGAAGATGCTGGTATTCTTTGGTGAGTGATTTTTGTTTTTTATTTATTTAATTTTTTTGTGTTGAATAGGGTTGTATAGGCTCCTTCAGTACTGATCGCTATCACTATCACCGTAACTATCACAATATCAGCATCATCATCATCATTATTATTATCACTCTCACCATAACTATCATAATATCATCATCATCATGATCATTATCATCATCATTATCACCATCATTATCATCAGCATTATCATCAGCATTATCATCAGCATTATCATCAGCATCATCATCAATATCACCATCATCACCATCATCACCATCATCACCATCACCATCATCTTTACCATCACCTTAACTAAAACCCTTCTGTGGGTGATGTAATGCACTCCTTCTCTTTACTATGACAAGGCCCTGTCTCTTCTGAACCATATCTTCATAAATGAATGGGTAAAGGCACGCAAATGTAATCACGCACATACACACACATACACACACACACACACACACACACACACACACACACACACACACACACACACACACACACACACACACACACACACACACACACACACACACACACACACACACACACACACATGCGCACACTCATACAACTTACACGAATTTAAGAGCAAACTAGACACTGAGAGATACAAAGGCGGGCAACCACGAACGTAGCTCCCCTTCCCGTAAGATACAACTAGGTAAACACAAACACACACACACACACACACACACACACACACACACACACACACACACACACACACACACACGAACACACACACACACGAACACACACACACACGAACACACACACGAACACACACACACACACACACACACACACACACACACACACACACACACACACACACACACACACACACACACACACACACACACACACACGAACACTCGTATGTACACCCTTGACCATAACCTACACGCACGCTTGAATACCCCTGTGAAGAAACAACAAAAGACTCCAAACTAATTTACTCCCATTTCAGTCCTACTCTAATCTTTTCCAACTCCCTTACAAGGCATACAATCCTTTCTGACACCTTGATGCTTAACAATAACATCTCTACAGCTTATCCCCTGCTGATGGCAGTGTAGGATCCAACTCTATTATTGAAATCAAACGCCTAATCTGTACCAACACCCACAGCAACACTGAGACGAACCGACCTGATGAGTGTCTTTGTTTGGTGCGTAAATGATTTTTTTTTTTTTTTTTTTTTTTTTTTTTACAGTATCGATTATGTCCTTTGAGATGGAAGAAAAAGTGCCCTTTCCTCCCCCCCTTCCGGGAATGGAAGGGTTTCATTGAGATAAGTTGTAGCCCTTTGTTACTAAGAGGGTTGTTGTTGTTGTTGTTGTTGTTGTTGTTGTTGTTGTTGTTGTTGTTGTTGTTGTTGTTGTTGTTGTTGTTGTTGTTGTTGTTGTTGTTGTTGTTGTTGTTGTTGTTGTTGTTGTTGTTGTAACTATTATCGACGTCGTCATCGTTGTCGTTGTAGTTGTTATATCTGCTGTTACTGTAGATGTTATTGTTGTAACTTTTTTTTTTTGTGAATTGTAGTTTACAAAACGAAAGCTAAAGTGCCACAAAATACGTAAAGCTACATATTTAAGACGCTCCAAAAACATTACTAGATTAATCTTATAGTAAATGTGTTTACATAACTTTATTTTTTAACAATGATTTGGAACTAAACCGATTCTTCTCAAGACTGTGCAGGGACATGCTGAGCCTCGTGCAGAGCTGCATGAGGCACTATGCAGTGCTGAGTTCAGCGCAGTGTCCACACTATCTATAAGCACTGTCACACTATAACTGTGGACCCGGCCAGGTTCTTAAGCTGCCCATACACGATCAATTATATTGCGCAATTTCATTGTCAATACTCTGAATTGACAATTAAATTGACCGTGTATGGCCGATATATTGCCCATATACGGTTAATTCAATTGTGTATGGGCGATATATCGCTCATACATGGTCAATTTAATTGTCAATTCAGAGTATTGACAATGAAATTGCGCAATATAATTTATCGTGTATGGGCCGCTTTACTGACAGTGTGACAATACCAACAGACAGTTTGCTCACTCTGAACTGAGCTCAACGCTGCCAACTGCGTCATGCAGCTCTGCACGAGGCTCAGCGTGTCCCTGGCTTAAGCCATCCAGGTCCAGTGTAGTGCAATGAAGACGGAGCATTTTATAGCTTGAAGGCTAAATGAGGATTTTGAGGATTTCTTTTTCTTTCTTTCATGAAACTCAGAGCAATTTGAGTTAATTAGTTCAACGGTTAAGGTAGATGAAGGTTGTCCTTTGGCAACTTAAACCACTTTTCCCACTCTTCCTTCTCCGTTATGTTTAATAGTGATGATGATGATGATGATGATGATGATGATGATGATGATGATGATGATGATGATGATGATGATAATAATATTCGGTTTAACGTTGCGAACTTCCCCTACCAAAAGGCTACGACGGTACCTCTTACAGAGAACCTCGTAGCGTGGAATTTAATGAACCGTGACCTTGGTCCAACTCGCTCGCGGCAGGGTTCGAATCTCCATCACCTCGACCTCCGTCGCAAATACCGACGCTCTAATCCCCTCGCTCAGTGAGCACCGAGTAATAATAACAATAAAAAATAATAAATGACCACATTGTACCATGGAGAGTTCCTACCTTGATGAAGAACTCCAGGGGCCCCCTGAAGAACCCCAGGGGAGTACTTGGGGGCCCCAGGGGAGTACTTGGGGGCCCCAGTGGAGTACTTGGGGGCCCCAGGGGAGTACTTGGGAGCCCCAGGGGAGTACTTGGGGGCCCCAGGGGAGTACTTGGGGGCCCCAGGGGAGTACTTGGGGGCCCCAGGGGAGTACTTGGGGGCCCCAGGGGAGTACTTGGGGGCCCCAGGGGAGTACTTGGGGGCCCCAGGGGAGTACTTGGGGGCCCCAGGTAAGTACTTGGGGGCCCCAGGTAAGTACTTGGGGGCCCCAGGTAAGTACTTGGGGGCCCCAGTTCGCACCTTGACCATTGATTCCCCGCAGTTCTATTGAATGTATCCCTTATAATCACGAACTGCGTTGGTTAGGTTACGCTGCAACATATACAATATGATCTACACCACCAAAGAACAATGGGTTCGGATTCTGAAGTGATCTCGATCCATGTATACCAGCGCTTCCCAACTTGGGGTTACTAATAACCCCTGGAGTTATTAACAACCCCAGGGGTTACTAATAACCCCTGGGGTTATTAACAACCCCTGGGGTTACTAACAGCCCCTGGAGTTGCTGAGATAATTACACAGGGGGTGCTGGGAAGTAATGCTTAATTATGCATTATCCTTCTAGCAACGAGATATTAATTAGGGGGTGCTACACTGCTTAGAACCGAGATCCGAGGACGCTTGTCTGAACAAAAGCGTCTGGGGATTTGCCCCAGGGGAAGCTGGACCGAGAGGGCCGCACCGGTGGTAGACCGTTTGACCGCGGTGCGCGTGCGAGCGGCTCGGCGCGGCGTGGGCGACGGAGGTCCCTCGCCCTTGAAGTTCAACCTCCAAGAATTCCTTCCACTTCGCCTCCTTTGTTCGAGGGTCATCGCATCCAAGTGTTTTCTCTGTCCTTTCTCCATTCCTCCTCTCCTTCCGTTTTTTTTTTTTCTTTTTTTCTGCCATTTTCCTTTCTCTGTCTCTCCTCCCTTCCTCTCTCCTTTAGTTTCTTTTTTCTTCTTTTTATCTTATTTCTTGTTTTTTTTTTGCCATTTTCCTTTTTCTGTCCTTCCTCCATTCTCCTCTCCTTCAGTTTCTTTTTTCTTCTTTTTATCTTATTTCTTGTTTATTTTTTTATTTTATTTTCTTTCCCTGTAATTTTCCTTTCTTTCTCTCTCCTTCCTTCGTGTCTTACTTGCAATTCCTCACCTATTACGACTTAATTCTAATTGCTCCATTCTTGCAATTCTTAATTATTACACCCTTTTTACAATTTCTTGGAGCACATTTCCTCGCCTCAATTACCTTCGCAGTTTCACTACCTCATGTTTATCCTGTTCAAATTCATTTCAGACTTTTATCTTTTATCTTTCCTTCCTCTGCAGCTCGCCTCCAGTCATCAATTACCTCCTTCAACCTCCACTTATATAATTCTTCTTCACTCGTTTTGATTTGCATGCCGGTTGTCTCTTTCTTCTGTCCTTCAAATTCCATGGGATGATATATTCCACTCTTTGCACGTTGCTTATCAATATACCATCTTTGCTGTACCTTTTCATCATAAACGATTTCTTTCTTTATGTTTTTATCTTAGAAACACTTATTTCTCAGGTTTATATATATATATATATATATATATATATATATAATATATATATATATATATATATATATATATATATATAATATATATATATATATATATATATATATAATATATATATATATATATAATATAATATATATATATATATTATATATAATATATATATATATACAATTATATTATATATATATATATATAATATATATATATATATATATATATATATGTGTGTGTGTGTGTGTGTGTGTGTGTGTGTGTGTGTGTGTGTGTGTGTGTGTGTGTGTGTGTGTGTGTGTGTGAGCTTTCAATAACCCTCTCTTTTGATTCTTCTAAAGAAAAGTACCTTTACTTAAACGATTAAGCTTACCTCGATTTAGCCTTGTTGTGGTTGTCAAGTGTCCTATTTACCATTCCACTTCGTCTCAGCGGTCAGAGAAAAGAAAGACCCACTTTATGGCAACTCCACCTGATGTACTGACGCTGTTGTTGCCATAAAGCAAGTCTTATTTTTTATGTATTTATTCATTTATTTATTTTTATTTATTTACTAATTCATTTAGACAAGCAGAACTTAAGTATAGTCGTTTATATTCAAGTAAGATTTCAGCCTAAAGTTGAAGATTTGCTCTTCCTTTATCCTGATAACAGAGTTGGATCATTTATCGTGAAACCTTATCAGAGGAGCCTATGCTAGGAGGCGTGTAACTGCGGCCGAAGCCGTCACATTTATTTTATGAGATTCTTGGACTGTTGGGGCAAGTAAGAGTCACTGCTGGGAATTAGAGAGAAGTACAGGATTCGAACCCACAATTAAGCAAATGCAAGACCAGCATATTTCTGATTACGTCACCAGTGCACTTGAATAAAATAGAAGAAAATAAAAGAGAAGAGAAGAGAAGAGGAAAAAATAGAAAAGAATAGAACATAACATAGAATAGACTAGAGTAGAAGAGGAGAATAGATTGAAGTAGAATAGAATAGAATTGAATAGAATAGAATAAAACAATAGAATAAAACAGAAGAGAAGAGAATTGAATAGAATAGAATAGGAAAGAATAAGATAGACCAGAATAGAATAGAAAAGAATAGAACATAACATAGAATAGACTAGAGTAGAAGAGGAGAATAGATTGAAGTAGAATAGAATAGAATTGAATAGAATAGAATAAAACAATAGAATAAAACAGAAGAGAAGAGAATTGAATAGAATAGAATAGGAAAGAATAAAATAGACCAGAATAGAATAGAATAGAATAGAGTAGAATTGAATAGAACAGGATAGGATAAACTTATAATTAGATAAAATAGAAAATTGATCGTTCAACGAGAAAATATTAGACAGGGAGTAAAAATTTGACTTAAAGTTGGGTTGGGGAGGAGGGTGGGGGTGGGGGTGGGTGGCTGCTGAAGTCTATTAAGTTTGAGGATCACTGATCTAAATCTACGAAGTTCAGAGAAAAAAGAGGAGAATCTTATTCTGGTTCGTTCATTCCATGGGATATTCTTCATTTGAAAACTATTACTATTACTGTTACTATTACTATTACTGTTACTATTACTATTACTGTTTCTAGTCCTGGTATTGGTATTGACGTTGAAACGGTTATCTGTACTGGTAATGTTATCTTTACTGTTACCGTTTACTGCCTCATGAAGATAATCGTCGTCGTCAAATGTCTACGCCACTGCCTCCACCCAAGCACCACATCCACATACTCATCCCTTCCACCACCACCACCACGCTCTTCCACCGCGCTTGCAGTCCAACAGAATGATGACAGTCCATCTATCACCAACTCTTGTCATGTATCTCACTTGATGACCCGTCTGCAGGAACTTCCGTGTCTACCACGCTTCAACACAAAACCATTCTTACCCTCTTTTGTCCCTCTGACCTTGACACCGTTTCGGGACGGTGCAAGGCTCCTTCTTACGTAGATGCTAGAGACACATTCTTCCAATGCGTTACCAAAATCTCCAATGTCAATTCTTTATACCTCACGGGGTCTGTGACATAACACCAAAGTCTTACAGTCTTTGCTACGCTATACGAGACCGTGTGAGAGTATTACCCAATGAGGCATAAAGGATTCTTCGACGTGTGGATTACCTTCTGACGTCAACTAGACCAAAATTCTTCTTCGTGATTGGCTCAAAGATTCCTTAGCTTGTTTGCTACGGAGATAGGGGAGCAGGGAAGGGAGGGGGGGGGGTAGAGTTTCTTCCCGATTAAAAGTGCTTAGCGACAGCGACAGCTAGAGTAGACGAATAAAGTCGTGAAACTTAGTAAAAGGGGTTCAGTGTCTAGTATCCTGCACACGCGTCTCGGAGGATTATGCATCTGGTTGGTCACATCCGAAGTTTCGTGCACAAACGCCGCTTCATGCATGAACTACTGTACTCACATTCATCTTCCTCCCGCCCACATTAACGTCAGCCTCGACAACCACGCGATTCGGCGCCCACGCACGCCCAAAGACACGCCCACGCTTCTCGCAGCTTTTAAGCCCTTTGTTAAGACGACCTATTCTGGGAGTTTTATCCAGACTTAAGCCAGACCTTTTTTTTTTCTTAGGTCAGGGAAGGTCACTGTAGGATACTGTTTCCCAATTTTTTTTTTTCTTTCTTTTTTTTTTTGCAAAATGATATGAATTCAATACAATGACCATGACAATGTTAACTTTGTCTTTTACAACCTTACCTTACCTTTCTTACACATATATTTACTATACTTGTCCCCTACTTTTTACAGTCAGCAACTAGTCATATATATTAACACATATACAAATATATTAGTGTGGTTGCGGTCATAACAGGAGCATATTGGGGTCGCAAAAAAAAAAAAAATAATGGAAACACTGCCGTAGGATGTGGTTTAAACAACAGGGAATGTCCTTGTGTCTGTTTTTTTCACCAAGTGATTTAAATCCTTGACAACACCTTCAAGCCTTCCCTGGTGTTCAAAGACATCTCCTCATTAACACTTAGACAGTGGAAATCTTCCTTTTGTATATTTGTAGCTACGGTCAATTGATTCCAATGAGGTGATCCTCTCCAGCGTTAAAATCTCTTATGGTTTGGGTCACGAGATGGAAAGCGTGGAAGAGGGAGACCAGACAGAAGATGGAGAGATGAGATTGAGAAGTTTGCAGGAGTGACGTGGCAGAGGTTGACGCAGTCGTGTGATTTATGGAATGCTATGAATGAGGCCTTTGTTCAGTAGTGGTCTCAGGGTGGCTGACTTGATTGATTGATTGATTCTCCCTATCGTCATAAGATTTTGTTCAAGCGTGGGAAACCCTATTTCATTAATATGTCGGATTAATGTGTCTATGTTGCGTGAATTTAATCTGTCGCCAGACGATTTTATTTCAGACGACTGTGGAGTTCATGTGCGGTAACTGACAGCAGTCATATAGAACCCACAAATATACTACTCCCACTCCAGTTAAGGGATTTTATTCAGTTGAGGAAAGAACTCTCACCAACCACCTACTCC
>NC_134795.1:54276905-54286905 GCF_046742065.1 Oratosquilla oratoria
GAGAAGGAGGAGAAGGAAGAGGAGAAAGAGGAGGTGAGGGTGGGGAAGGAGGCAGAGGGGGAGGAGGTAGTGAGGGATGGGGAGGGGGAGGAAGATTAAAAGGAGGATGTGAAGGAACAGGAATAGGAGTAAGAGGAGAAGGAGTGGGAGAAGGAAGAAGGGGAAGAGGAGGGGAAGAAGAAGGAGGAGGTGAAAGAGGAGAAAGAAGACTGTGAGAATGCGAAGGAGGACTAGGTATAGGAGGAAGAAGAGAGGAAATAGGAGGAGGAGGAGGAGTCAAAAAGAGACATAAAAGGAGAAGGAAATTTTGGGGAAGGCTTGGAGAGGACTTCAGAACGCGAAATGAAACTGAGAGTGGAGTGCTTCGAGGATGAGCTGGTGGGTGGTGGTGGTGGTGGTGGAGGAGGAGGAGGAGGAGGAGGAGGAGGAGGAGGAGGAGGAGGAGGAGGAGGAGGAGGAGGAGGAGGAGGAGGAGGAGGAGGAGGAGGAGGAGGAGGAGGAGGAGGAGGAGGAGGAGGAGGAGGAGGAGGAGGAGGAGGAGTAGTGACGTATATGGACGAAGGGTCGAGGAGTTTCGAACTGAAATAAAGTGGAGTACGACGAAGACTGTGAAGTTGAAGGAGAGTTATTTGTGAAAGTAAGATGGCGAGTTGATGAGAGAAGTGAATGAGTTGCGGAGTGTGTGTGTGTGGAGTCTGAGAGGGGGAGTGATATGGAGTCAAAGGTCACCCTCCCCCCACCCCCCCTCTCTTCACGGCTGTGTACTTTCTCCTGTCAACAGTGGGGACGTTCCTAAAACGCTCTTGTCGCGTACTTTGCTATGTACGCACGCACATGTTTGTGTGTGCGTAAGACTATGAACGTATAAGTATGTGTACATATTAATATGTGTACATGAATACATTTATAATATATATGTGCGTGTATGTGTGCGTATATGGGTTTAAATGGATGGAAGTATGCTTTTACGTAGTATAAGAATTACCCATACATACTACATATATTATGTGTGTGTATAGATATTCGTACATGTATATAAATACAGGCATGACTCCATATGTACACCCGTGTGCGTATACGCAGATACATATGCACGTATGTGTATGTATATACTACAAAAGCATGCATGTATAAACGTACATTTCCATAGATAAACATGTGCACACTTTAATACGTATATATGACAAAAGTACAAATTCCTATAATGTACATATGACTATGTGTTCATTACCTGTATATATATATTTATAAAGTCTTCTAGTGGAAGGTATGTGTGTAAACAGGGTGTGTGTGTGAGTCAATGAGTCAATGAGTCAGTGAGTCAATGAGTCAGTGAGTCAGTGAGCCCGTGACTTACGATGAAAATGAATGACAGACGTACTTACTGACAAACGAACAAGCTCGCTGACTGACTGACTAATTTCCTGGCTGACAGACCCACTAAGGAAATGAACATTTATGAGTATCCAAGTGTATGTCAATGTACATGTGTACATGTGCACACATGTGCGTATGTGCGTACGTGTGTGTGTGCGTTTGTGAGAGTGTACATACATGCAAGGGAATGTGCGTGTGTGAATACTCACCCGTATATAAACTTGTGTTTATTCAAAGAAAACGGTAAACGAGTGTTCAGTAAAGGATTGTGATTTCTATTTGGCGTCAATTATCTCTTGATTCTATTTTGATTAATTTCATTTTATCTTATTTTGATCACATTTCATTATTCAATTCCTTTGGTTATTTTACTGTTATTTATCTATACATTTATGTATTTATTTATTCATTTTCCTATTTTTTTTTCTATCTTTACCACTAGGCAGTCTACCTCCGTGGACAGGCGTATATAAAAATTAATAATAAAAATAAAAAAAAAGTAAAATGAAAGAAAATGGAATTGAATGAAATTAAATAGAATATGATAGCATAGAATAGAATAAAATAAAACAAGATAGAAAAAAGTGGACTTTTTCCTATTCACAAGAAGCATTGCCCCACCAATGGATTCAGACAGTCACGGTACTGAGTCTCCAGGGAAGTAACAAGGACAAACCAACGCATGACCCGATTCCAAACAAAACCAACGCCTCCCATAACTACGCCTTCACATCCACAAGGAAGAAAAAATCCTCCGAAGTGAGATCGAAAGAAAAAAATCCTCCGAAGTGAGATCGAAAGAAAAAATCCTCCGAAGTGAGATCGAGAGCTTCGGTCGAAGTCTCAGCTTCCAACCGAAGAAGGACTTGAGCCTTATAAGGTCGTGACTCTGAGGGTGAGTATGCGAGTGAAGTGTCGGGGGGAACAAGGACTACCTGCTGAAACGGTGGAGATCGCTCGAGGGCGTGCCTCACGATTCAGTCACAACAAAACCACGTCGTCAGGGAAAGGGTCTGCCGGAGATGGGGAGGAGAACCATATTCGGCGAAGAGTAAATGATCCCCGTCCGGACCCTTATCGAAATGATGATTGCTGGGTGGGCAAACCGTACACCAAATACACTGGATCGTGTCAGACAAAAATGGAAGAAGAAAAAATAAGGTATGGAAAAAAAAAATAGTAGAGGGAATGAATGGATTTGTGAATGAATGAACGGCTCTCTCCCTCCCTCTCTCCCTCCCTCCCCCCCTCCCTCTCTCCCCTTCCCTCCCTCTCTTTCTCCCCCCCTCTATCCCTCCCTCTCTCCCTCTCTTCATCCCCCTCTCCCTCCCTCTCTCCCACCTCCCTCCCTCCCTCCCTCTCTCTCTCTCTCTCTCTCTCTCTCTCTCTCTCTCTCTCTCTCTCTCTCTGTGTGTGTGTGTGTGTGTGTGTGTGTGTGTGTGTGTGTGTGTGTGTGTGTGTGTGTGTGTGTGTGTGTGTGTGTGTCTGTGTGTGTGATATTTGAACAAGCTTCTTAGGAGGGAACGTAATGTCTTTAAATCAGAGGACCATTCAAGGCTCTCCCTCGGCTTACGAGTTTAACAGACAATTCCATTCAGGTGACGTAAAACCAGGTCTCGAATTGTGAATCCCTCAACGACAGTGAAAGTGACGCGTTGTCGGATTCAGTGAGGCCTTGGTTCACAGAGGGTACTCTTCCGCAGACACAAAAACTCTGATGTCATTCCTCCATTTTTTCCAAGCGCTGTCTCTTGTGACAAAAAAAAAAAAAAAATAAAAAATAATGTGACCGCACTTGTTCCTGTACTTTTTATCTTGTTACCGTTTCGAGGTTTCACTTTTTTTTTTTGTGGCGTGTTGGAAATCATCCCTCTGAATGCTTTGTTTGTTATGTTGCGTAATTATAATCGTTTGATGACGGTACTTCTTTTTGTCAACTAATTCCGTGTCCAATTTATTTGATGATTTATTTATGACTTATGTATGTATTTATCTATTAACTTATCTATTCATCTATTTATCTAATCATCTGTTAAGTTATTAATTTGTTTATTTCTTTACGGGATTACTTATATACCTATTTACCTGATATATATATATATATATATATATATATATGTATATATATATGTATATATATATACATATATATATATACCCCCATATATACATATATAATATATTACTGGGGCACAGGTTTTCTCTAAGGCAATTCTGGTTGAAATCAATAGGAAAGTATTCTCCAAATTAAAGAATACAGCCTTGAAGATTGTTAAAACAACTAGTGCAGTTGATTTCAACCGGAATATAGATGTATGTATGTATATATATATATATATATATATATATATATATATATATATATGTATATATCAAATCAAGTAACGTAGGTGTCGTAACACACGAATAAAATGAAACTTAAACCCACTCTCGGAGAAAGATAAGCTGAGATACAGAGTAAACCGTATATTTCGACCACTGACTGTGGTCCTCTTCAGCGTAACTGCTGAAGAGGACCATAGTTAGTGGTCGAAATATAAGATTTACTCTGTATCTCAGCTTATCTTTCTCCGAGAGTGGGTTTAAGTTTTGTATATATGTATATATATATATATATATATATATATATATATATATATATATATATATATATATATATATATATATATACATATATTATCTACTTCTAAGAGTATTGTTTTAGTGTCTTAGGAGAACAACGGGGAAGGATTCTGAGGAAAAAACAAAGTCAGATTATTTCATCGCCAAGACAGAGATCCTAGTTGAGTAGTTCACCCACCGAACCTCGTCGCTTGTCATCAGTTATTTTCGTTCATTACACAAAAAGATAAAATATTAAACTCCTCGCGTAGTATGTTACCATAGCAACCCGATCAACATCGCGAAAGCGTAAATTAAGTCGAGTCAAAACAAGAAGCTTGTGTGTCGCGCGGGAACTAAATTATGCGCTCATATCTCCGGCCGCCATGTACTTGCGTCACAGCGTGAGGACAAGTCGGCCCGGCGCGCCTGTCACATCTATCTCACAAGCGAGCTGGATGTCACGTCTTGGTGGATTATTCGTGAGAGGTCCACCGTCTTTGATCACGGGTTGTTATCCCTGGGTGGATTCGAGCTGACGAGTGGCATGTGTGATGAAAGAACTAAAGACTTAACAAATAGGGTCCTGAGGATAGAGGACCCGATTGTTCTCTGACGTCAGTCACCGGCCACCGTTTTCCTCAGAAGAGAGAGAAAGAGAGAGAGAGAGAGAGAGAGAGAGAGAGAGAGAGAGAGAGAGAGAGAGAGAGAGAGAGAGAGAGAGAGAGAGAGAGAGAGAGAGAGAGAGAGAGAGGGAAGGATAGAAGGATAGAAGGATAGAAGGATAGAAGGATAGAAGGATAGAAGGATAGAAGGATAGAAGGATAGAAAGATAGAAGGATAGAAGGATAGAAGGATAGAAAGATAGAAGGATAGAAAGATAGAAGGATAGAAAGATAGAAGGATAGAAAGATAGAAGGATAGAAAGATAGAAGGATAGAAAGATAGAAGGATAGAAAGATAGAAGGATAGAAAGATAGAAGGATAGAAAGATAGAAGGATAGAAGGATAGAAGGATAGAAAGATAGAAGGATAGATAGAAGGATAGAAAGAAGGATAGAAAGATAGAAGGATAGAAAGATAGAAGGATAGAAAGATAGAAGGATAGAGGGATAGATGGATAGAAAGATAGAAAGAAAGATAGAAAGATAGAAAGATAGATAGAAAGATAGAAAGATATATAGATATGAAAGATAGATAGAAAGAAAGATAGATACAGGGAGAGAGAGAGAGAGAGAGAGAGAGAGAGAGAGAGAGAGAGAGAGAGAGAGAGAGAGAGAGAGAGAGAGAGAGAGAGAGAGAGAGAGAGAGAGAGAGAGAGAGAGAGAGAGAGAGAGAGAGAGAGAGAGGTGGGGGAAGGGGGGGAATGTCGTTGCGTAATGGACAGGATACCCGACCCATCAAATGTTCTCCTCTCCTTTCACTATATTTCGCTACTTTGTCATACTTTCTTGTTGGACTATACGAGACATGTCTGATGTAGCCACGATATATCTATTATATTTTTATATATTTTTTCGGCTCATACCAAAGGATACATTGTTTTTACACACACACACACACACACACACACACACACACACACACACACACACACACACACACACACACACACACACACACACACACACACACACTTTTTATCTATTCGTGTCCTACAATGCAATAACAGCAAAGCAAGCATTTATGATGGTTGCACATAATGCAGATTATTATTATTATTATTTTTTTTTTTTTGGGGGGGAGGGGTTACTTCTATTTCTCAATATCGTATTCATTTTTAGGTGACACACAACTATAACATACAATACTCATACAACAAACCAATATCCTAAAGACAGAACTCATCATTACGATAACCTAGAACTAAAGCTGTCACATATAGTAATCAGACTCAAATACACTGCTTAATACAGCATTGAACGAGAGAGAGAGACGGATCTCACATGAGCCATCGCCTTCATGAGGCGTCAGTGTAACATAAATTCATGTAACTGAATTCCGCAGTAAGTAGAGGCTTGACGTCCAAACCCGCATGGCGCGTCCGTCGTCTGACGTCGGACCCAACCCGAGTGAGTAGCGTCTGTGCTTTTAGAAGGGAACCTCTGTCATTTCCTCGCCTTTGAGAAAAATCACCGACACGATCTCCCTGCTTGGTTTTCCTTCCTCGTGCTTGCCGTAGGGTATCGGGGTAGAAGTGAGGTTTGCAGGAAAATGAAGTAGATGAATTAGGAGGAACAGGAGAAGAAGGAGCAAAAGGAGGAGGAAGAGGAGAAGGAGAAAGAAAAAAGAAGAGGAAGGAGGAGAAGGAGAAAAAGAAGAAGGAAAAGAAGAAGGATAAAAAGAAGGAGAAGGAAAAGAGGAAGGAAAAAAAGAAGGAAGAAAAGGAGGATGAGAAGAAAGAGAAAAAGAAGAAGAGGAAGGAGGAGAGGAAGGAGAAAAAGAAGAAGGAAAAGAATGATAAAAAGAGGGCGAAAAAGTAGAACAAGATGAACAAGAAGAAAAACAAGAACAACAAGAGATGAACATAAGAAGAGCAACAAGGTGAACATGAAGGAGAACAAGGAAACCTATTACAGGCGACTAAGTAAAAAATAAAAAAATAAAAATAAAAAATAAAGAATGAAAGAAGGCCCATTACATATTGTTACAAAAACCTGTTTTCTCTATTAACTCATTTCCTATCGGTGACCATCTCCGAAATCATTCTACCCAATCGTGTTTTTCCATTGATTAGATATGAAATCTGCTAAGGACAAGGACGAGGTGAGAGAGGAGGATCGAAAAACATAGGAAGATTAGAAGATGTACATCAGTGGTCCCAGAGTCAGTACAACGAAGGATTGTCCAAGGACCGTTCTTCGTAAAGCGAGGACCGTACCTCGTAAAGCGAGGACTGTTACTCGTAAAGCGAGGACAGTTACTCGTAAAGCGAGGACCGTTCCTCGTTAAGCGAGGACTGTTACTCGTAAAGCGAGGACCGTTACTCGTAAAGCGAGGACCGTTACTCGTAAAGCAAGGACCGTTACTCGTAAAGCGAAGACCGTTCCTCATAAAGCGAGGACCCTTCCTCGTAAAGTGAGGACCGTTCCTTGTAAAGCGAGGACAGTTACTCGTAAAGCGAGGACAGTTACTCGTAAAGCGAGGACCGTTACTCGTAGAGCGAGGACCGTTACTCGTTAAGCGAGGATCGTTTCTCGTAAAGCGAGGAGACTGCAAGAGCGTGACAGTTCCTCTCGGGTCAACATAGTGGGTAGATCATTATAACTTGCTGTAATACAATAGAAAATTGTGAAGTATAAGGAGCTGATTTTCTTCAACATTTTAAATAATTTTAAATGCATATATTTAGATTTATTAGAGTACTGAACCCTAACTGGTTAAAATTGTTTAATGTCAGCCTGAATGATAGTTATAAAGTATGCTATTTGAATGACTAAGTTTGAAAACAAAAATAATAATATTGTACACCACTTTCCACCTTAAATTTACCCACGCTAGATCATTACATCATATTTTTCGCAAATCATTTAGAGACTCCATAGGAAATTGTCAAACGTACACAATCATAAGATAGAGTGGGCAGGTCTGATATAGCATGGACTAGGTTCGGTTATACGATATAAAAGCTATATTACCAGCGAGAGGAATTTAAAACCTCATAAAACAATGATTGTCACTTACCCAGGCTTTCTGAGCACAAGAAATAAAGCTGACAGTTTGAAATGCAGCCAAGGATCCCATGGAGTACGCTCACACACAACTATTCATACTAACATGAATATATTTTGTTTTATTCCCACACATTTTTTTCGTATTTATTTACATGTGTATACTCTCAAACATAGGGTTTGTATGTACTTCAAAGTTTTATATTTTTCGCCTCTCCACTCAAGTGGATGTAACAAGTGAGCTGGAGAGTGGTCTGGTGGAGAGAAATTAAGGGGATCATGGGAAAGGAGAGTACGGTGTCCCGTTCAAGTGGTGAGGGGGACTTCAAGTGGTCAGGTGATGAGGAACAAAGTGAAAAATGACAGAAAGACTCTTGACTGGTAATGTCCCTACGAAGGCCTAGAGCAAGGGTCGGCAACCCTGAAAGCTAGAAGAGACATTTTTCTAAAAATTCATAAAAATGTAATGTATGTATATATATATATATATATATATATATATATATATATATATATATATATATATATATATTACTAATAATTATGTCATTTACATTAGTTTTCACTATCACCTCGTTTCTGTCACCATCATTCTTACCCCACCTTTGTTATTATTTGTAATATCATTACTAAAGTATTTAGTATTGTGACTATTGTTTAGAATATATTAGAAAATGCTACAATTGCATAGCATACCTTCATTACTTAAGTCAGTAAGTTTACAATAGATTGCAATAGCAAAATAAAGCTACAGGAGACCTTTTGGTCCATAGCCATGTCGGATAGAGACAAATAACAAATAAACAAGTAATCAAAGTAGCGCGTGGAAAGAATCGACAGGCATTCAGCATATTCCTTTGGTATCCATCCAAACTGAAGTTTAAATCTCCGAGTGGAGCCGCATTCCTCAGCAGACTGCTTGTTCAAGATCACTCGTAAGTTCTTGGTACTATGCGAGGTCTGTTCAATCCCTTTGCAGAGAGGATAAAGTACAACAATGGATCTTCCCGAAGGACCTTGAGGACTCAGAGTAAATCCTCCACCAGAATCCTCTGATGGGGGAATAGAATGGTGACCAGAAACCTCGAGGGAATAACTCTGGAGGACGAGGGTCAGTGAAGGAGGACGTTGTAGGAGGTGTGTGTGAAGTACCAAGGAGGAGGACTAAGACAGGAATAGGTCAAGAGGATAGTGGAGGTTGGGAGGATGTAGGGGATGAGTGGGAGGATGTGGAGGTGAAGTGGGAGGTGGAGGTGGAAGTGGAGGACGTGGTGAAAGTGGAGAGGGGAGAAGGAATGGAATTTTGGGTGGATACAAGACTGGTAGAGTACGTGGGAGTAGAAACTGGTGAGGATGGTGAAGACAGGAGGAGGAAGAGAAGGTGAAGAAGAGGGAAGACAAAGAGGTGGAGGCGGAAATGGAGGTGGAGATGGAGGTGGAAGGGAGAGGAGCTGAGGGGTGGGAGTGGAGGCACAAGTGAAGCTGGTAAGAGTGCAGAGGGTGTAAAGTCTAGCTGCATCCTACCTTTCCACTTTTTGTGTCCAAGCGTGTTTCGTTCCGGACACAACAGAGTTGTGTGTGGGTTGGGATGTTGGGTGGGTGGGAAGCTGGGAGGGTGGGAGGTTGGGTGGGTGGGAGTCTGGGAGGGTGTAAAGGTGGGAGGGTCGAAAGGATGGAGTAGGATAGCGGGTACTAGGGTGGGAGTTAGCAGATGAATATTTCCATTTTGTTTATTTGTTCGTTCATTTATTAATTCATTTATAGATTCGTTTACTTATACATTACTTGTTTATTAAATTATTTACTTGTTTATATATCTATCGGTTTCTTTACTTCTCTATTTACACATCTATCTAGTTGACTCTACAATGGTGACGCACTTTATATGTAATATTCTGGCTTATGCAAGAGGATTTTATCAGTCGAGGAAAAAAAAGTAACAAGAAGAAAAATTGAAAAAAGAGAGTTAAAAAAGAGAAACAAGTTGAGGGGTCAGAAAGGGAGACGGGAAACGACGCACCGGTGGATTGCTTAGCAGATTCGATCCTACCTGCATCGGATTTTTTTTTTTTTTTTTTTTTTTTACTGGAGGGTCCAGAACTGATTGAGGTGGTTCATAAATTGCCACGGGTGATATTTTAGAAGTAGTGTATGCAATAAATCTCACCCCAGTAGTCTCCCTTGGGCGTCTCATATCCCGACTGTTATCTTCTGATGTTTTGTAAGGTTTCTGAAGGTGGGCATCCGCCATGCACAACGCACTCATCATCATCATCACCACCACCACCTACAACAACCGCAAATAGCAAAACCTGTCTGGCTCTCTGTCCACCTCTCCCTACCCCTCCCTA